>NC_140169.1:50596243-50708743 GCF_963971535.1 Notolepis coatsorum
GAGAGAGAGAGAGAGAGAGAGAGAGAGAGAGAGAGAGAGAGAGAGAGAGAGAGAGAGAGAGAGAGAGAGAGAGAGAGAGAGAGAGACAGAGAGAGAATATTATTCCTTGTATTATTTGACCAGTTTAGAGAGAGATAGAGAGATATATATATATATATATAGAGAGAGAGAGAGAGAGAGAGAGATAGAGAAAGATATAGAGAGAGAGAGAGAGAGAGATATAGAGAGAGAGATAGATATAGAGAAAGATATATATAGAGAGAGAGAGAGAGAGAGAGAGAGAGAGAGAGAGAGATGAGAGAGAGAGAGAGAGAGAGAGAGAGAGAGAGAGAGAGAGAGAGAGAGACAGAGAGAGAATATCATTCCTTGTATTATTTGACCAGTTTAGAGAGAGATAGAGAGATATATATATATATAGAGAGAGAGAGAGAGAGAGAGATATAGAAAGATATATATAGAGAGAGAGAGAGATAGATATAGAGAAAGATATATATATATAGAGAGAGAGAGAGAGAGAGAGAGAGATATAGAGAAAGATGTAGAGAGAGATATAGAGAGAGATATAGAGAGAGAGAGAGAGAGAGAGAGAGAGAGAGAGAGAGAGAGAGAGAGAGAGAGAGAGAGAGAGAGAGAGAGAGAGAGAGAGAGAGAGAGAGAGAGAGAGAGAGAGAGAGAGAGAGAGAGAGAGAGAGAGAGAGAGAGAGAAAGAGGGAGAGAGAAAGAGAGAGAGAGACAGAGACAGAGACAGAATATTATTCCTTGTATTATTTGACCAGTTTACCAGTTATTAACTCAGGTGCCATGCAACCAGCAAAATATAAAAACATAAAAATAACCCCCTCTCTGTTTGTACAGTGTGTCCATGTTGTGTGCAGTGCGTCACACAGCATATACAATCACACAGCATGTACAATCACACAGCATATACAATCACACAGCATATACAATCACACAGCATATACAATCACACAGCATATACAATCACACAGCATATACAATCACACAGCATATACAATCACACAGCATGTACAATCACACAGCATATACAATCACACAGCATATACAATCACAGAGCATATACAATCACACAGCATATAGAATCACACAGCATGTACAATCACACAGCATATACAATCACAGAGCATATACAATCACAGAGCATATACAATCACACAGCATATACAATCACACAGCATATACAATCACACAGCATATAGAATCACACAGCATGTACAATCACACAGCATATACAATCACACAGCATATACAATCACACAGCATGTACAATCACACATCATATACAATCACAGAGCATATACAATCACACAGCATGTACAATCACACAGCATATACAATCACACACAGGGGAGGAAATTAGGCCACTTTACTCGCCAATTGCGAGTATTTTTTACGTTTGGGCGAGTAATTCATGAAGAGCACTCGCCAGTCTGGCGAGTACTAGTAATTACAAAACAAAACAAAAAAATCATTCTGCAATCTGCTGATTCGCTCACTGGCACAAGCCGAACTCTGACTCCCCCCTTGATTCCTCCCATTTGCGCCTCATAATAATCCGACCATAACCAATTAACATCATCGTTGTACAGATGCGCTCTAAGCTCCTCCAATGAACACTCATTTTCTAGAAGATGCCGCCCATCTAGGGGAAGTGGACAGATCACTGCGCGCGCCGCGCGGACCTACAGACTCCTGCCACCGGCAGCCGGCTTGACAACGTAGACAAATTTAGACAAAAACACACCAGTGGATGAAAATAATTGCATGTAGAGTCGTCGCTTTCGGATATCAGTGCGGTCTGACATGGGGGGCGAACAACAGCATGCGACGCGTCTCCTTCGAGTCGGATGAGAATGACAAGTCAACAACATTAGCCGGCTAGCTACCTAGCATGTAACAAGCTACCATAACGCGCATTCAACATAGTGGACGACTATACTGAGCGGCTTTGCTTAAATGCAGCCGAGTGACATTTTATTATTACCGGGTTTCCCCCCATATCACCACTGTGACTCGCCCATATGCCCTTCACAACGGTGATGTTGTCATACTTGGCATTCAGAATACACCTGCTGAACCCCTAGCGTTGTCGATTCGGTTCCAATGTATTGTCATCTTACAGCACAAGTACAGTACAACCAGAATACATTTGGCATACAACCAGAGTGCAAATGTAACAAGTCAAGTTCAAGTTGTTTTATTTAGCTATTACATTACAGTGAAATGCTTGGTTCTTTCACTTGCCCAACTCAGTCCAACCTAAACCAGCCCAACCCAGTATTGATTGATTGAAAACTTTATTAACAGATTGCAGAATGGGTACAATACAGTACAGCTCAATACACACAATTGTTAAGGGGATGCAGACCAGAGAAGGACTTTCGTCTTGTTTACATCAGGGTCCCCCATTTCAGTCCTGTTTGCTTAATGCCTTGTCCACTTCCTCCACACTCCAATGCCCTTCAACCCTGCCCCTGTCAAACCTGCTCTTTCCATTCCCTCCATCATGTCCCCCCTTTCTGATGAATATTTCCTGCACTTAAGAGTCAGACACACATTCCTAGTAGTTGAGCTGTGATGAATGAATGAATGAAAACTTTATTTAACAGATTGCAGAATGGGTACAGTACAGTACGGCTCAATGCATGCAATTGTTAAGGGGATGCAGACCAGAGAAAGACTTTCGTCTTGTTTACACCAGGGTCCCCCATTTTCAATTCATTTTCAATTAATCATTCAGTATAACCTAGACCAGCCCAACCCAGCATCTTTCACTGCCCAGTTCAGCCCAACCCAGTCCAGAATAGTTCCCTCTTTCATGTTAATATGTGATTTAATGATGTAATATTTTGAAGAGTAGAGACAGTGTGATTAATTTACTATGATTGAAAATCAATTTAGACGAAGACGTACAAAGAAGTAATTATCACAATTAGCGATTTTTTTTGTCTGGTAAAAAATCTGTTTGGCTGGTAAAAAAAATCAGATACTCGCCAGTTGGCTGGTAAGCCAAAAAGTTAGTTTCCTCCCCTGATCACACAGCATATAGAATCACACAGCCAGGGCCGCCTCAGGGGGGGTGCGAGCAGTGCGGTCGCACAGGGCCTCGCGGGAAGGGGGGCCTCGCAAAATAAAAAAAAATAAAAAATAAAAAAAAAAATTTTTATTTATTATTTTTTTTATTTTATTATTTTTTATTTTTTATTTTTTATTTTTTTTTTGCGAGGCCCCCCTTCCCGCGAGGCCCTTTTTCAACACATACATAAAATCTAGTTTTGCTTATATGCTTATATATTTCACATTAGACACGTTTGTAGAATGTGTCTGACTTGTTCCTGGGTCTGCACCTGGGTCACTATTGGAGCTCTGGTGCTCTGCAGCAGGCATTGGTTTCAACGAAGGGAGTGGTTACTTACGTCATAGTACGCCGCCGGAAACTTAAACGAAGAAGAAGAAGAATCAGCTGCGTTTGAATATTTCGCGCGTGCAGCTTTTGACTATTATGCTTAGTTATGCCAGCCAAGGTCGGTCATTATCAGTCGGTCAGTCACCAATGAACGTTGACGAAAGGCGGGACAAATGGCCGGAGCCTTGTCATGATGCAGTCGGGATATAGGCCATGGCCCATGATGATGTCGGCTAGTAGCTAGCTTAGCTAAAGGCTATCTAGCGTTAGCTAACCTGCAGCCAAGGATGAAGAGGGTCGTTTGGCAGATGAACTTCGTCAACTCCACGCGGTTGTCTCCATCCTCTTGGACGTTTGGTGAGTTTTTAACCTATTCTATTAACTCTATTCTATTCCCGCCGTGGACATTGCTCTCTCTCTCTCTCTCTCTCTCACTCTCTGGAGCTAAACTGGCCGACTAGCTAATAGTACTACTAGTAGCTAACGGTGTGTGCCTGGTGTCAGCACCTGGCTGTATGTAGCCGCATAGCTTGCTTCTTGCGTTAGCTAATGGTTAGCGATAGCCTGGTTGAGCTAACTGTTAGCCAGTTAGCTGTTTAGCTTCGACGTTAACTGCCGGCTGCGCTCGGCTGGGAACGTTCGTTTGATGCTATCAGTTAGCCTTGAGTTAGCTGTTAGCTTGTGCTACGACCATTGACATTAGCCGTGAGAATAGCAGGGGGTTCTGGCACTCTGACTACGACATCATCTTTGACAGAAGATGTAGTCGGGCCTGCACCATGACAAGGCTCTGGCAGCAGCTTATTTTTGTCCTGACAGCGAGAGGCCTTTCGTCAACGTGGAGACCTGTGTTACGGCCTTTCGCCTGCGTTCCTTGGTGCAGGTAAGATTAATGAAAATGTCATGACATTACCCCACTCTTCCTTCCTTCCCCTCCCGAATGTTTTGTTAATAACGATGTTTTTTTCCAGGCAAAACATATCGCTGCTGTCGGGACAAAAACCTCATAACTCCATTTTTTGATTTTTTTATTATTATATAAATCAACTCCGTAGATCATCCTCCATATGTGGGTGTGGGTTTTACAAAGTTTAAACAATGGAAAAGCATTAAACCGATCATCTGTCTAAACCTCCTAACTCTATTCACCCTCAAATCTGTGTTAGTTTTTTTCATCTGCTGAAAAGTTGGGTTTTTGGAGTTATGAGGTTTTGTCCCGACAGCAGCGATATGCTACTTCACAACATTTGGAGATACGACATGTGCTGTGTGTGAATGTCTTGGTCGTTTGTGTAGCTTGGGTAGCGTTGGGCCGTTGGCCAAAGCTGTGTGTGTGTCACAGTACCTGGCTAGCCTATTTAGCTGATGTCGGCCATTGGCTCCTTGCTGCTTTGGTTTCTCTGGTATAGACCCTCTTCTCTTTGGATTTAAGTGTTGATCTTTGTCCTTTTGGATCTCTCATACATGCTCTCTCTCTAACACACACACACATGCTCTCTCTCTCTCTCTCTCTCTCTCTCTCATACATGCTCTCTCTCTAACACACACACACATGCTCTCTCTCTCTCTCTCTCTCTCTCTCATACATGCTCTCTCTCTAACACAGATGCTCTCTCTCTCTCTCTCTCTCTTTCTAACACACACAGTCTGCCTATGGCGGCCTTTCTCGATGGCTAGGCTGTGCTCGCTGAGTCTGTATAGTCAAGGATCTTCAGTCACAGTGCTCAGGTATTCTGCCACTGTGTACTCTCTGTTAGGGCCAAATAGCATTTCAATTTCTTTCCAATGTCTCTCTCTCTCTCTCTCTCTCTCTCTGTACACTGTATATTGACTGTAGAACGGGAGCTCTCTCTCGCTATCTCTTTTGCTATATGTTGACTGACTGTATCATGCCCCGCCTCGGGCAGCGCTATTATTTAAGAATATGTTGACTGTATGAAAAAAAAAAAGAAAAAAAAAAAAATATATATATATATATATATATATATATATATTTTTTTTTTAACCTTTTTGGGGGGGGGGGGGGGGGGGCTCGCGTTAAATCTCGCACAGGGCCTCGCATTTCTCCCAGGCGGCCCTGCACACAGCATATAGAATCACACAGCATATAGAATCACACAGCATATAAAATCACAGAGCATATACAATCACACAGCATGTACAATCACACAGCATGTACAATCACACAGCATATACAATCACACAGCATATAGAATCACACAGCATGTACAATCACACAGCATATACAATCACACAGCATATACAATCACACAGCATATATAATCACACAGCATGTACAATCACACAGCATATAGAATCACACAGCATATAAAATCACACAGCATATACAATCACACAGCATATACAATCACACAGCATATAAAATCACACAGCATATAAAATCACATTGCATATACAATCACATAGCACAGTGGTTCTCAAACTTTTTACACCAAGTACCACCTGAGAACGTAGCTGGCTCTCCAAGTACCACCATATGACCGGTGTTAAAATACAGTCTATTCAGCTATGCACAGTTCACGCAGGAGGCAAATGTATTCCTAATACCATTATTTATTGTTAACTTTTGTCAGACACAGCCACAATGTACAAAGGGATAGCACTATAAGTAGCAAACGCTTCCACACAACTCATACGATGCAAGGGGCATTGAGAACATAATAACTAACATTCTAACATAGCAAGTGAGAAAATTAAGAACAACTGTATTTCAGCAAATGTACTTAATTCTCTCTCTCTCTCTGTCCCTCTCTCACACAGCAAGCAATTGTCACTCACTCACTCACTCACTCACTCACTCACTCACTCACTCACTCACACACTCACACACTCACACACTCACACACTCACACACTCACACACTCACACACACTCACACACACACACACACACACACACACTTATTTTGTTACAAAAACTTAATTTCCTGCATTCTGGTGCAGGAATCTTTGAATTTCTACCCTTTAAATGCCAGTGTTTGTGATGGGCATCACAAATTATTGTAAAAAAGAAAAGAAAACACATATTCAATACATTTTTGAATGTTTACCCTTTAAATGCCAGTTTGTGTGATGGCATCACAAATTATTGTTAAAAAAAACACACAAAAAGTAAAATATTTACAATATATCAAATGCAAAGTACATTTTTCTGGGGGGATTATTACAGGCTAGGCATGTGTCAATGATTAGCAGAAACACATTTTTTTTTTTTTATTGATCTTTTTCCCCCTCCATTTTCCTCCGATTTTCTCCCGCTTTTAGTCGTTATGCCAATTCCCAATCCCCTTCCTGGTCGCTGCGCACTTACCCCCCACAGTCGGTCTGGGAGAGTGGAGGCTATCACGTGCTTCCTCCGACACACGTCCAGCCAATCAACCGCTTCTTTTCACCTGGCAGCGTGGATATTCTCAGAGAGGGCGTAGCGTGTGGAAGGATCACACTATCCCACTCAGGTCCCATCCGCGCTTAGCAGGCGCCCCGACCGAACTGTAGGAGTCGCTGTTTACAACGACCCGGACCCACCCCGCCAGCTGGTCTCTGACAAGAACAAGTTACAGGTTGAAAAAACCCTCAGCTCGGAACTAGGCAAAATCTGCATATGGCTCGCCGACAACAAACTATCATTACACATGGGCAAAACAGAGTCCATTCTCTTCGGTTCAAATAACAAACTCAGCAAAACAGACGGCTTCTCAGTTACAGTGGGTGACAATATTGTCACAAGGAAAGATGAAATTACCTACCTGGGTTCCATCCTAGAGGCTAAACTTTCCTGTGACAAAATGGCATCCAATGTAATAAAAAAAGTCAATCAACGAACTCGATTCTTGTACCGGATCTCCTCCCTGGTAAACAAGAATACCCTGAAGACTCTGGCAGCAGCACTCATTCAAGGGTACTACGACTATGCTTGCACCTCATGGTACCAAAGCACCTCAAAGGCACTAAAAACCAAATTACAAACATCTCAAAACAAACTAGTCAGACTACTGCTTGACCTGACTCCTAGAACCCACCTCACCCCTGCACACTTTGCCAACCTAGGATGGCTTAGAGTAGACAACAGAGTACAGCAACTTGCAATGGGCCTGGTCTACAAGATACACTACACGACCAAGGTACCCATGTACATGTCAAAATACTTCCCAAAGGTCAGTGAATACCACGATCACAACACCAGAGGGAGCTCCACAAATCATGTAAAACCCAGATTCGGCTCAAACAAGGGACTAAACACGTTTCGCAATTATGCCACAACAATGTGGAACGCCCTACCCAAAGCTGTAAAGGAATGTAAATCACTACCCACCTTCAAAAACACACTCAAAGAACACCTACGGGAGACTGCAATTCAAAACTGGCCCCTACAAATGTCCTAACCCAGTTGTACAATAAAGACCAAGCATGGCTTTGTCAGTATTCCAATGTACAGCCCCACCCAACCCCACCCCACCTACCCAACCTCCTCCAATGTACAGTTTCCATGTCAAATGTATGTCAGTATTCCAATGTACAGTGTGTCCCCCCCCCCCCTACCCAACCCCCCCCCCCCCCCCCCCCCCCCCCACCTCCAATGTACAGCCCCACCCCACCTACCCAACCTCCCCCAATGCACAGTTTCTATGTCAAATGCATATACTCTTCTTCTGGATTTTTTTAGTATCACAAACAGTACTGTATTTGAAAATCTGGTATGTCATAAATGTATAGATGTAGCAGTACTGTCTATCTGTATGTCATGTGTGTCATATGATGAATTGCAAATGGGGGACCCTGATGGAAACAAGACGAAAGTCTTTCTCAGGTCTGCATCCTCTTAACAATTGTATGTATCGAGCTGTACTGTACTGTACCCATTCTGCAATCTGTTAATAAATTTTTCAATCAATCAATCAATCAATCAATCAATCAATCAATCAATCAATCAATCAGCTTCTCCCACCCTCTAATACTGCCAATTGTATTAGTGTGAACGGCCAGCCAAGCTGGTGACAACCCCGGAGCTGTGAGCTGGATTCGAACAGGCGAATTCCAGCCGCTCCGGGGTTGGTGACGAACGCAATCTCCGCTCGGCCACCTAACCGCCCCTAGCAGCAACACATATTTTGATGGATTTTTTGTAATGTCAGATTTAACACCAACTCTTTTCAGAAAAGTGTGAGTATTTCATTTTTTATCTGACATTACAAGAAATCTAAAAATAAATGGTTATGATCAGGGCTGAAGTTGAATTAAAGATGTATGACTGTTTAGACTGCGTTACTCTCTGTCACAGTGATCTCCTGGTTGTTCCCCACTTAGGTTATCTAACTATCGCACTGCCGCAACCAGAAACACTGGCCTGGCCTGCTTCCAAGTTCAGTGGCCTGACTGCAAAAAAAAAAAAATTTTTTTTAGCTTTTTTGGAAATGTTTTCAAGTACCACCAGCAGTACCACCAAGTACCACTAGTGGTACGCGTACCACAGTTTGAGAACCACTGACATAGCATATAAAATCACACAGCATATAAAATCACACAGCATATAAAATCACATAGCATATAAAATCACATAGCATATACAATCACAGAGCATATAAAATCACAGAGGATATAAAATCAGTTTATAAAATCACAGCATATAAAATCAGTTTATAAAATCACACAGCATATAAAATCACACAGCATATAAAATCAGTTTATAAAATCACACAGCATATAAAATCACACAGCATATAAAATCAGTGTATACAATCACAGAGCATATAAAATCACAGAGGATATAAAATCAGTTTATAAAATCACACGGCATATAAAATCAGTTTATAAAATCACACAGCATATAAAATCACAGAGCAATCAATCAACAAAACCAATCAACACAATACATAAATCAATCAACACATTCAATCAATCAACACAGTCAACCATTCAACAGTCAATCAATAAATCCACACAATCAATATCACCACCTGACGCTTCACCACCTGACGCTTCACCACCTGACGCTTCATGACGCTTCACCACCTGACGCTTCATGCCGCTTCACCACCTGACGCTTCACCACCTGACGCATCATGACGCTTCACCACCTGACGCTTCATGACGCTTCACCACCTGACGCTTCACCACCTGACGCTTCATGACGCTTCACCACCTGACGCTTCACCACCTGACGCTTCACCACCTGACGCTTCATGACGCTTCACCACCTGACGCTTCATGACGCTTCACCACCTGACGCTTCACCACCTGACGCTTCATGACGCTTCACCACCTGACGCTTCACCACCTGACGCTTCATGACACTTCACCACCTGACGCTTCACCACCTGACGCTTCACCACCTGACGCTTCATGACGCTTCACCACCTGACGCTTCATGACGCTTCACCACCTGACGCTTCACCACCTGACGCTTCATGGCGCTTCACCACCTGACGCTTGACCACCTGACGCTTCATGACGCTTCACCACCTGACGCTTCACCACCTGACGCTTCACCACCTGACGCTTCACCACCTGACGCTTCATGACGCTTCACCACCTGACGCTTCACCACCTGACGCTTCATGACGCTTCACCACCTGACGCTTCACCACCTGACGCTTCACCACCTGACGCTTCATGACGCTTCACCACCTGACGCTTCACCACCTGACGCTTCATGACGCTTCACCACCTGACGCTTCATGACGCTTCACCACCTGACGCTTCACCACCTGACGCTTCACCACCTGACGCTTCATGACACTTCACCACCTGACGCTTCATGACGCTTCACCACCTGACGCTTCACCACCTGACGCTTCATGACGCTTCACCACCTGACGCTTCATGACGCTTCACCAGCTGACGCTTCACCACCTGACGCTTCATGACGCTTCACCACCTGACGCTTCATGATGCTTCACCACCTGACGCTTCATGACGCTTCACCACCTGACGCTTCACCACCTGACGCTTCACCAGCTGACGCTTCACCACCTGACGCTTCATGACGCTTCACCACCTGACGCTTCATGACGCTTCACCACCTGACGCTTCACCACCTGACGCTTCACCACCTGACGCTTCACCACCTGACGCTTCACCACCTGACACTTCATGACGCTTCACCACCTGCCGCTTCACCACCTGACACTTCATGACGCTTCACCACCTGACGCTTCATGACGCTTCACCACCTGACGCTTCATGACGCTTCACCACCTGACGCTTCATGACGCTTCACCACCTGACGCTTCATGACACTTCACCACCTGACGCTTCATGACGCTTCACCACCTGACGCTTCACCACCTGACGCTTCATGACGCTTCACCACCTGACGCTTCATGACGCTTCACCACCTGACGCTTCATGACGCTTCACCACCTGACGCTTCACCACCTGACGCTTCATGACGCTTCACCACCTGACGCTTCACCACCTGACGCTTCATGACACTTCACCACCTGACGCTTCACCACCTGACGCTTCACCACCTGACGCTTCATGACGCTTCACCACCTGACGCTTCATGACGCTTCACCACCTGACGCTTCACCACCTGACGCTTCATGACGCTTCACCACCTGACGCTTGACCACCTGACGCTTCATGACGCTTCACCACCTGACGCTTCACCACCTGACGCTTCACCACCTGACGCTTCATGACGCTTCACCACCTGACGCTTCACCACCTGACGCTTCATGACGCTTCACCACCTGACGCTTCACCACCTGACGCTTCACCACCTGACGCTTCATGATGCTTCACCACCTGACGTTTCATGACGCTTCACCACCTGACGCTTCACCACCTGACGCTTCATGCGACCCCCTCTGCGTGCCCCCCTGTCTTCGGAGGTCTCGTAGTGGTGACCGGAGTGCCGGATGTCCCGCGATGATGTCGGGGAGTTCGCGACCCTCTCTGCGCCACCCCCCTTCCCCCCGTCTCCGGCTGTCCCTGAGCAACGACCGGAGTGTTGAATGTCCCGTGACTAATGACGGGGAGGACGTGACCCTCTTGCGCCGCCCCTGTGCCTCAAATAGATCCGCTATCAACTCTATCTTTAATCTTTCAAAATGTTCAGTTGCTATCGCTATTAGCTCTATCTTTAATTTTTCAAAATGTACAGTTGCTATTGCATGCACTCATCTGTGTTTCACCACACACATGAGTGCATGCTTACCAACTGTCCGTCTGCAACACTACTATCACCGACATCTAAGAAGGGAGATCCCCCCTTGAACGGCCCTTCTAAGGTTTCTCTCCTCCACATTGCCTGTGGAGCTTTTTTTCCCTATTGTTAGGTTTTAGTGAGTTTTTCCTTACCTTCGCGTGGGGTATGTCTGGGAGTGCTTGCATTCTTTCATTTATTTGCATTCATCTAAAAAATGTTTGGACCCTATGGTGTTCTTGTTCTGTTCTTGACTTATTGTTATGTTGTCTTCTTGACTTGTTTAAAGAAGACCTGTACGGCCCATGGGGACATTAACGTGTGTTGTCGGGCCCTATAAATAAATTTGATTTGATTTGATTTGATTTCATGACGCTTCACCACCTGACGCTTCATGACGCTTCACCAGCTGACGCTTCACCACCTGACGCTTCATGACGCTTCACCACCTGATGCTTCATGACGCTTCACCACCTGACGCTTCATGACGCTTCAGCACCTGACGCTTCACCACCTGACGCTTCATGACGCTTCACCACCTGACGCTTCATGACGCTTCACCACCTGACGCTTCATGACGCTTCACCACCTGACGCTGATAACCTGTTTTGGGAGCTTGTCGTCGCTGTAAATGAGGGTGACTTACGAGTTGAAATAAAGGTTTGAAATTGAATAGAAATTGGAGAGTGATTTATCTCCAGCAGCTGTGTTTAGTGAGACTGTGGTCAGGGTCAGGGTCGGGGTCAGGGTCAGGGTCGGGGTCAGGGTCGAGGTCAGGGTCAGGGTTCCATACGTACCTACGTCAGACGTCTTCTCCCCGGACAGGGGTTTTGGTTTGCTGGGTAACGTCGGGTCCAAGTCAGGCTTTGGTCGTATGTTAGGCCCCTCCCCATTGTGTCTGGAGCAGGAGGAGGAAGAGAGAGGGAGGAGGAGGAGAGAGAGGGAGGAGGAGGAAGAGAGAGGGAGGAGGAGGAAGAGAGAGGGAGGAGGAGGAAGAGAGAGGAAGGAGGAAGAGAGAGGAAGGATGAGGAAGAGAGGGAGGAGGAGGAAGAGAGAGGGAGGAGGAGGAAGAGAGAGGGAGGAGGAGGAAGAGAGGGAGGAGGAGGAAGAGAGAGGAAGGAGGATGAAGAGAGAGGAAGGAGGAGGACGAGAGAGGAAGGAGGAGGAAGAGAGAGGAAGGAGGAAGAGAGAGGAAGGAGGAAGAGAGAGGGAGGAGGAGGAAGAGGAGGACGGAGGAGGAAGAGAGGAAGGAGGAGGAAGAGAGGAACAGAGAGGAAGGAGGAAGAGAGAGGGAGGAGGAGGAGGAGAGAGGGAGGAGGAGGAACAGAGGGAGGAGGAGGAAGAGAGAGGGAGGAGGAGGAAGAGAGAGGGAGGAGGAGGAAGAGAGAGAGGAGGAGGAAGAGAGAGGGAGGAGGAGGAAGAGAGAGGGAGGAGGAGGAAGAGAGAGAGGAGGAGGAAGAGAGAGGGAGGAGGAGGAAGAGAGGAAGGAAGGAGGAACAGAGAGGAAGGAGGAACAGATAGGAAGGAAGGAGGAAGAGAGAGGAAGGAGGAAGAGAGAGGAAGGAAGGAGGAAGAGAGAGGAAGGAGGAGGAACAGAGAGGAATGATGAAGAGAGAGGAAGGAAGGAGGAACAGAGAGGAAGGATGAAGAGAGAGGAAGGAGGAAGAGAGAGGAAGAGGAAGAGAGAGGAAGGAGGAACAGAGAGGAAGGAGGAAGAGAGAAGAAGGAGGAGGAAGAGAGAGGAAGGAAGGAAGAGAGAGGAAGGAGGAAGAGAGAGGAAGAGGAAGAGAGAGGAAGAGGAAGAGAGAGGAAGGAGGAACAGAGAGGAAGGAGGAACAGAGAGGAAGGAGGAGGAAGAGAGGAAGGAAGGAAGAGAGAGGAAGGAGGAAGAGAGAGGAAGAGGAAGAGAGAGGAAGAGGAAGAGAGAGGAAGAGGAAGAGAGAGGAAGGAGGAACAGAGAGGAAGGAGGAGGAAGAGAGGAAGGAAGGAAGAGAGAGGAATGAGGAAGAGAGAGGAAGAGGAAGAGAGAGGAAGAGAGAGGAAGAGGAAGAGAGAGGAAGGAGGAACAGAGAGGAATGAGGAACAGAGAGGAAGGAGGAACAGAGAGGAAGGAGGAAGAGAGAGGAAGGAAGGAGGAAGAGAGGAAGGAAGGAAGAGAGATGAATGAGGAAGAGAGAGGAAGAGGAAGAGAGAGGAAGAGAGAGGAAGAGGAAGAGAGAGGAAGGATGAACAGAGAGGAAGGAGGAAGAGAGAGGAAGGAGGAAGAGAGAGGAAGGATGAACAGAGAGGAAGGAGGAAGAGAGAGGAAGGAGGAAGAGAGAGGAAGGAGGAGGAACAGAGAGGAAGGATGAACAGAGAGGAAGGAGCAGAGAGGAAGGAGGAAGAGAGAGGAAGGAGGAAGAGAGATGAAGGAGGAAGAGAGAGGAAGGATGAACAGAGAGGAAGGAGGAAGAGAGAGGAAGGATGAACAGAGAGGAAGGAGGAACAGAGAGGAAGGAGGAAGAGAGAGGAAGGAGGAACAGAGAGGAAGGAGGAAGAGAGAGGAAGGATGAAGAGAGAGGAAGGATGAACAGAGAGGAAGGATGAAGAGAGAGGAAGGAGGAGGAACAGAGAGGAAGGAGGAACAGAGAGGAAGGAGGAAGAGAGGACGGAGGAAGAGAGAGGAAGGATGAGGAACAGAGAGGAAGGATGAACAGAGAGGAAGGATGAACAGAGAGGAAGGAGGAAGAGAGAGGAAGGATGAACAGAGAGGAAGGAGGAACAGAGAGGAAGGAGGAAGAGAGAGAGGAAGGAGGAAGAGAGATGAAGGAGGAAGAGAGAGGAAGGAGGAACAGAGAGGAAGGAGGAGGAGAGAGAGGAAGGAGGAAGAGAGAGGAAGGAGGAACAGAGAGGAAGGAGGAAGAGAGAGGAAGGAGGAGGAGAGAGAGGAAGGAGGAAGAGAGAGGAAGGAGGAGGAGAGAGAGGAAGGAGGAAGAGAGATGAAGGAGGAAGAGAGAGGAGAGAGAGGAAGGAGGAACAGAGAGGAAGGAGGAGCAGAGAGGAAGGAGGAAGAGAGAGGAAGGAGGAGCAGAGAGGAAGGAGGAGGAACAGAGAGGAAGGAGGAGCAGAGAGGAAGGAGGAAGAGAGAGGAAGGATGAACAGAGAGGAAGGAGGAGGAACAGAGAGGACGGATGAACAGAGAGGAAGGAGGAAGAGAGAGGAAGGAAGAAGAGAGAGGAAGGATGAACAGAGAGGAAGGAGGAGGAACAGAGAGGAAGGATGAACAGAGAGGAAGGAGGAAGAGAGAGGAAGGAGGAAGAGAGAGGAAGGATGAACAGAGAGGAAGGAGGAAGAGAGAGGAAGGAGGAAGAGAGAGGAAGGAGGAGGAACAGAGAGGAAGGATGAACAGAGAGGAAGGAGGAGCAGAGAGGAAGGAGGAAGAGAGAGGAAGGAGGAAGAGAGATGAAGGAGGAAGAGAGAGGAAGGATGAACAGAGAGGAAGGAGGAAGAGAGAGGAAGGATGAACAGAGAGGAAGGAGGAACAGAGAGGAAGGAGGAAGAGAGAGGAAGGAGGAACAGAGAGGAAGGAGGAAGAGAGAGGAAGGATGAAGAGAGAGGAAGGATGAACAGAGAGGAAGGATGAAGAGAGAGGAAGGAGGAGGAACAGAGAGGAAGGAGGAACAGAGAGGAAGGAGGAAGAGAGGACGGAGGAAGAGAGAGGAAGGATGAGGAACAGAGAGGAAGGATGAACAGAGAGGAAGGATGAACAGAGAGGAAGGAGGAAGAGAGAGGAAGGATGAACAGAGAGGAAGGAGGAACAGAGAGGAAGGAGGAAGAGAGAGGAAGGAGGAACAGAGAGGAAGGAGGAAGAGATAGGAAGGATGAACAGAGAGGAAGGAGGAAGAGAGAGGAAGGAGGAAGAGAGAGGAAGGATGAACAGAGAGGAAGGATGAAGAGAGAGGAAGGATGAACAGAGAGGAAGGAGGAAGAGAGAGGAAGGAGGAAGAGAGAGGAAGGATGAACAGAGAGGAAGGATGAACAGAGAGGAAGGAGGAAGAGAGAGGAAGGAGGAAGAGAGAGGAAGGATGAAGAGAGAGGAAGGAGGAAGAGAGAGGAAGGAGGAAGAGAGAGGAAGGAGGAACAGAGAGGAAGGATGAAGAGAGAGGAAGGATGAACAGAGAGGAAGGATGAACAGAGAGGAAGGATGAAGAGAGAGGAAGGATGAACAGAGAGGAAGAGGAAGAGAGAGGAAGGAGGAAGAGAGAGGAAGGATGAACAGAGAGGAAGGAGGAAGAGAGAGGAAGGATGAACAGAGAGGAAGGAGGAAGAGAGAGGAAGGATGAACAGAGAGGAAGGAGGAACAGAGAGGAAGGATGAACAGAGAGGAAGGAGGAAGAGAGAGGAAGGATGAACAGAGAGGAAGGAGGAACAGAGAGGAAGGAGGAAGAGAGAGGAAGGAGGAACAGAGGAAGGAGGAAGAGAGAGGAAGGATGAAGAGAGAGGAAGGAGGAAGAGAGAGGAAGGATGAACAGAGAGGAAGGAGGAAGAGAGAGGAAGGAGGAAGAGAGAGGAAGGAGGAACAGAGAGGAAGGATGAACAGAGAGGAAGAGGAAGAGAGAGGAAGGAGGAAGAGAGAGGAAGGATGAACAGAGAGGAAGGAGGAAGAGAGAGGAAGGAGGAACAGAGAGGAAGGAGGAAGATAGAGGAAGGATGAAGAGAGAGGAAGGAGGAAGAGAGAGGAAGGATGAACAGAGAGGAAGGAGGAAGAGAGAGGAAGGAGGAAGAGAGAGGAAGGAGGAACAGAGAGGAAGGAGGAAGAGAGAGGAAGGAGGAAGAGAGAGGAAGGATGAAGAGAGAGGAAGGAGGAAGAGAGAGGAAGGATGAACAGAGAGGAAGGAGGAAGAGAGAGGAAGGAGGAAGAGAGAGGAAGGAGGAACAGAGAGGAAGGATGAACAGAGAGGAAGATGAAGAGAGAGGAAGGAGGAAGAGAGAGGAAGGAGGAAGAGAGAGGAAGGATGAACAGAGAGGAAGGAGGAAGAGAGAGGAAGGAGGAACAGAGAGGAAGGATGAACAGAGAGGAAGGATGAGGAAGAGAGGAAGGAAGGAAGAGAGAGGAATGAGGAAGAGAGAGGAAGAGGAAGAGAGAGGAAGAGAGAGGAAGAGGAAGAGAGAGGAAGGAGGAACAGAGAGGAATGAGGAACAGAGAGGAAGGAGGAACAGAGAGGAAGGAGGAAGAGAGAGGAAGGAAGGAGGAAGAGAGGAAGGAAGGAAGAGAGATGAATGAGGAAGAGAGAGGAAGAGGAAGAGAGAGGAAGAGAGAGGAAGAGGAAGAGAGAGGAAGGATGAACAGAGAGGAAGGAGGAAGAGAGAGGAAGGAGGAAGAGAGAGGAAGGATGAACAGAGAGGAAGGAGGAAGAGAGAGGAAGGAGGAAGAGAGAGGAAGGAGGAGGAACAGAGAGGAAGGATGAACAGAGAGGAAGGAGCAGAGAGGAAGGAGGAAGAGAGAGGAAGGAGGAAGAGAGATGAAGGAGGAAGAGAGAGGAAGGATGAACAGAGAGGAAGGAGGAAGAGAGAGGAAGGATGAACAGAGAGGAAGGAGGAACAGAGAGGAAGGAGGAAGAGAGAGGAAGGAGGAACAGAGAGGAAGGAGGAAGAGAGAGGAAGGATGAAGAGAGAGGAAGGATGAACAGAGAGGAAGGATGAAGAGAGAGGAAGGAGGAGGAACAGAGAGGAAGGAGGAACAGAGAGGAAGGAGGAAGAGAGGACGGAGGAAGAGAGAGGAAGGATGAGGAACAGAGAGGAAGGATGAACAGAGAGGAAGGATGAACAGAGAGGAAGGAGGAAGAGAGAGGAAGGATGAACAGAGAGGAAGGAGGAACAGAGAGGAAGGAGGAAGAGAGAGAGGAAGGAGGAAGAGAGATGAAGGAGGAAGAGAGAGGAAGGAGGAACAGAGAGGAAGGAGGAGGAGAGAGAGGAAGGAGGAAGAGAGAGGAAGGAGGAACAGAGAGGAAGGAGGAAGAGAGAGGAAGGAGGAGGAGAGAGAGGAAGGAGGAAGAGAGAGGAAGGAGGAGGAGAGAGAGGAAGGAGGAAGAGAGATGAAGGAGGAAGAGAGAGGAGAGAGAGGAAGGAGGAACAGAGAGGAAGGAGGAGCAGAGAGGAAGGAGGAAGAGAGAGGAAGGAGGAGCAGAGAGGAAGGAGGAGGAACAGAGAGGAAGGAGGAGCAGAGAGGAAGGAGGAAGAGAGAGGAAGGATGAACAGAGAGGAAGGAGGAGGAACAGAGAGGACGGATGAACAGAGAGGAAGGAGGAAGAGAGAGGAAGGAAGAAGAGAGAGGAAGGATGAACAGAGAGGAAGGAGGAGGAACAGAGAGGAAGGATGAACAGAGAGGAAGGAGGAAGAGAGAGGAAGGAGGAAGAGAGAGGAAGGATGAACAGAGAGGAAGGAGGAAGAGAGAGGAAGGAGGAAGAGAGAGGAAGGAGGAGGAACAGAGAGGAAGGATGAACAGAGAGGAAGGAGGAGCAGAGAGGAAGGAGGAAGAGAGAGGAAGGAGGAAGAGAGATGAAGGAGGAAGAGAGAGGAAGGATGAACAGAGAGGAAGGAGGAAGAGAGAGGAAGGATGAACAGAGAGGAAGGAGGAACAGAGAGGAAGGAGGAAGAGAGAGGAAGGAGGAACAGAGAGGAAGGAGGAAGAGAGAGGAAGGATGAAGAGAGAGGAAGGATGAACAGAGAGGAAGGATGAAGAGAGAGGAAGGAGGAGGAACAGAGAGGAAGGAGGAACAGAGAGGAAGGAGGAAGAGAGGACGGAGGAAGAGAGAGGAAGGATGAGGAACAGAGAGGAAGGATGAACAGAGAGGAAGGATGAACAGAGAGGAAGGAGGAAGAGAGAGGAAGGATGAACAGAGAGGAAGGAGGAACAGAGAGGAAGGAGGAAGAGAGAGGAAGGAGGAACAGAGAGGAAGGAGGAAGAGATAGGAAGGATGAACAGAGAGGAAGGAGGAAGAGAGAGGAAGGAGGAAGAGAGAGGAAGGATGAACAGAGAGGAAGGATGAAGAGAGAGGAAGGATGAACAGAGAGGAAGGAGGAAGAGAGAGGAAGGAGGAAGAGAGAGGAAGGATGAACAGAGAGGAAGGATGAACAGAGAGGAAGGAGGAAGAGAGAGGAAGGAGGAAGAGAGAGGAAGGATGAAGAGAGAGGAAGGAGGAAGAGAGAGGAAGGAGGAAGAGAGAGGAAGGAGGAACAGAGAGGAAGGATGAAGAGAGAGGAAGGATGAACAGAGAGGAAGGATGAACAGAGAGGAAGGATGAAGAGAGAGGAAGGATGAACAGAGAGGAAGAGGAAGAGAGAGGAAGGAGGAAGAGAGAGGAAGGATGAACAGAGAGGAAGGAGGAAGAGAGAGGAAGGATGAACAGAGAGGAAGGAGGAAGAGAGAGGAAGGATGAACAGAGAGGAAGGAGGAACAGAGAGGAAGGATGAACAGAGAGGAAGGAGGAAGAGAGAGGAAGGATGAACAGAGAGGAAGGAGGAACAGAGAGGAAGGAGGAAGAGAGAGGAAGGAGGAACAGAGGAAGGAGGAAGAGAGAGGAAGGATGAAGAGAGAGGAAGGAGGAAGAGAGAGGAAGGATGAACAGAGAGGAAGGAGGAAGAGAGAGGAAGGAGGAAGAGAGAGGAAGGAGGAACAGAGAGGAAGGATGAACAGAGAGGAAGAGGAAGAGAGAGGAAGGAGGAAGAGAGAGGAAGGATGAACAGAGAGGAAGGAGGAAGAGAGAGGAAGGAGGAACAGAGAGGAAGGAGGAAGATAGAGGAAGGATGAAGAGAGAGGAAGGAGGAAGAGAGAGGAAGGATGAACAGAGAGGAAGGAGGAAGAGAGAGGAAGGAGGAAGAGAGAGGAAGGAGGAACAGAGAGGAAGGAGGAAGAGAGAGGAAGGAGGAAGAGAGAGGAAGGATGAAGAGAGAGGAAGGAGGAAGAGAGAGGAAGGATGAACAGAGAGGAAGGAGGAAGAGAGAGGAAGGAGGAAGAGAGAGGAAGGAGGAACAGAGAGGAAGGATGAACAGAGAGGAAGATGAAGAGAGAGGAAGGAGGAAGAGAGAGGAAGGAGGAAGAGAGAGGAAGGATGAACAGAGAGGAAGGAGGAAGAGAGAGGAAGGAGGAACAGAGAGGAAGGATGAACAGAGAGGAAGGATGAACAGAGAGGAAGGAGGAACAGAGAGGAAGGATGAAGAGAGAGGAAGGATGAACAGAGAGGAAGGAGGAAGAGAGAGGAAGGATGAAGAGAGAGGAAGGAGGAAGAGAGATGAAGGATGAACAGAGAGGAAGGATGAAGAGAGAGGAAGGAGGAGGAACAGAGAGGAAGGATGAACAGAGAGGAAGGATGAAGAGAGAGGAAGGATGACGAGAGAGGAAGGATGAACAGAGAGGAAGGAGGAAGAGAGAGGAAGGAGAAACAGAGAGGAAGGATGAACAGAGAGGAAGAAGGAATAGAGAGGAAGGAGGAAGAGAGAGGAAGGAGGAAGAGAGAGGAAGGATGAACAGAGAGGAAGGATGAACAGAGAGGAAGGAGGAAGAGAGAGGAAGGATGAAGAGAGAGGAAGGAGGAAGAGAGAGGAAGGAGGAACAGAGAGGAAGGAGGAACAGAGAGGAAGGATGAACAGAGAGGAAGGAGGAAGAGAGAGGAAGGAGGAACAGAGAGGAAGGAGGAGGAGAGAGGAAGGAGGAAGAGAGAGGAAGGAGGAAGAGAGAGGAAGGAGGAACAGAGAGGAAGGATGAACAGAGAGGAAGGATGAACAGAGAGGAAGGAGGAACAGAGAGGAAGGATGAACAGAGAGGAAGGAGGAAGAGAGAGGAAGGAGGAAGAGAGAGGAAGGATGAACAGAGAGGAAGGAGGAAGAGAGAGGAAGGAGGAAGAGAGAGGAAGGAGGAGGAGAGAGGAAGGAGGAAGAGAGAGGAAGGAGGAACAGAGAGGAAGGAGGAAGAGAGAGGAAGGAGGAAGAGAGAGGAAGGAGGAAGAGAGAGGAAGGAGGAACAGAGAGGAAGGATGAACAGAGAGGAAGGATGAACAGAGAGGAAGGATGAACAGAGAGGAATGATGAACAGAGAGGAAGGATGAACAGAGAGGAAGGATGAACAGAGAGGAAGGATGAACAGAGAGGAAGGATGAACAGAGAGGAAGGATGAAGAGAGAGGAAGGAGGAACAGAGAGGAAGGATGAACAGAGAGGAAGGATGAAGAGAGAGGAAGGAGGAAGAGAGAGGAAGGATGAAGAGAGAGGAAGGATGAACAGAGAGGAAGGATGAAGAGAGAGGAAGGAGGAACAGAGAGGAAGGAGGAACAGAGAGGAAGGAGGAAGAGAGAGGAAGGAGGAAGAGAGATGAAGGAGGAAGAGAGAGGAAGGATGAACAGAGAGGAAGGAGGAAGAGAGAGGAAGGAGGAAGAGAGAGGAAGGATGAACAGAGAGGAAGAGGAGGAGAGAGAGGAAGGAGGAACAGAGAGGAAGGATGAACAGAGAGGAAGGAGGAAGAGAGAGGAAGGATGAAGAGAGAGGAAGGAGGAACAGAGAGGAAGGATGCACAGAGAGGAAGGAGGAAGAGAGAGGAAGGATGAACAGAGGGGAAGAGGAGGAGAGAGAGGAAGGAGGAACAGAGAGGAAGAGGAGGAGAGAGAGGAAGGAGGAACAGAGAGGAAGGAGGAAGAAAGAGGAAGGATGAAGAGAGAGGAAGGATGAACAGAGAGGAAGGAGGAAGAGAGAGGAAGGAGGAACAGAGAGGAAGGATGAACAGAGAGGAAGGATGAACAGAGAGGAAGGATGAACAGAGAGGAAGGAGGAAGAGAGAGGAAGGATGAACAGAGAGGAAGAGGAGGAGAGAGAGGAAGGAGGAACAGAGAGGAAGAGGAGGAGAGAGAGGAAGGAGGAACAGAGAGGAAGGAGGAAGAGAGAGGAAGGATGAAGAGAGAGGAAGGAGGAACAGAGAGGAAGGAGGAAGAGAGAGGAAGGAGGAAGAGAGAGGAAGGAGGAAGAGAGAGGAAGGAGGAACAGAGAGGAAGGAGGAAGAGAGAGGAAGGAGGAAGAGAGAGGAAGGATGAACAGAGAGGAAGGAGGAGAGAGGAAGGAGGAACAGAGAGGAAGGAGGAAGAGAGAGGAAGGATGAACAGAGAGGAAGGAGGAAGAGAGAGGAAGGATGAACAGAGATGAAGGATGAACAGAGAGGAAGGAGGAACAGAGAGGAAGGAGGAGGAGAGAGGAAGGATGAAGAGAGAGGAAGGAAGAACAGAGAGGAAGGATGAAGAGAGAGGAAGGAGGAAGAGAGAGGAAGGAGGAGCAGAGAGGAAGGAGGAGGAACAGAGAGGAAGGAGGAGCAGAGAGGAAGGAGGAAGAGAGAGGAAGGATGAACAGAGAGGAAGGAGGAGGAACAGAGAGGACGGATGAACAGAGAGGAAGGAGGAAGAGAGAGGAAGGAAGAAGAGAGAGGAAGGATGAACAGAGAGGAAGGAGGAGGAACAGAGAGGAAGGATGAACAGAGAGGAAGGAGGAAGAGAGAGGAAGGAGGAAGAGAGAGGAAGGATGAACAGAGAGGAAGGAGGAAGAGAGAGGAAGGAGGAAGAGAGAGGAAGGAGGAGGAACAGAGAGGAAGGATGAACAGAGAGGAAGGAGGAGCAGAGAGGAAGGAGGAAGAGAGAGGAAGGAGGAAGAGAGATGAAGGAGGAAGAGAGAGGAAGGATGAACAGAGAGGAAGGAGGAAGAGAGAGGAAGGATGAACAGAGAGGAAGGAGGAACAGAGAGGAAGGAGGAAGAGAGAGGAAGGAGGAACAGAGAGGAAGGAGGAAGAGAGAGGAAGGATGAAGAGAGAGGAAGGATGAACAGAGAGGAAGGATGAAGAGAGAGGAAGGAGGAGGAACAGAGAGGAAGGAGGAACAGAGAGGAAGGAGGAAGAGAGGACGGAGGAAGAGAGAGGAAGGATGAGGAACAGAGAGGAAGGATGAACAGAGAGGAAGGATGAACAGAGAGGAAGGAGGAAGAGAGAGGAAGGATGAACAGAGAGGAAGGAGGAACAGAGAGGAAGGAGGAAGAGAGAGGAAGGAGGAACAGAGAGGAAGGAGGAAGAGATAGGAAGGATGAACAGAGAGGAAGGAGGAAGATAGAGGAAGGAGGAAGAGAGAGGAAGGATGAACAGAGAGGAAGGATGAAGAGAGAGGAAGGAGGAAGAGAGAGGAAGGATGAACAGAGAGGAAGGATGAAGAGAGAGGAAGGATGAACAGAGAGGAAGGAGGAAGAGAGAGGAAGGAGGAAGAGAGAGGAAGGATGAACAGAGAGGAAGGATGAACAGAGAGGAAGGAGGAAGAGAGAGGAAGGAGGAAGAGAGAGGAAGGATGAAGAGAGAGGAAGGAGGAAGAGAGAGGAAGGAGGAAGAGAGAGGAAGGAGGAACAGAGAGGAAGGATGAAGAGAGAGGAAGGATGAACAGAGAGGAAGGATGAACAGAGAGGAAGGATGAAGAGAGAGGAAGGATGAACAGAGAGGAAGAGGAAGAGAGAGGAAGGAGGAAGAGAGAGGAAGGATGAACAGAGAGGAAGGAGGAAGAGAGAGGAAGGATGAACAGAGAGGAAGGAGGAAGAGAGAGGAAGGATGAACAGAGAGGAAGGAGGAACAGAGAGGAAGGATGAACAGAGAGGAAGGAGGAAGAGAGAGGAAGGATGAACAGAGAGGAAGGAGGAACAGAGAGGAAGGAGGAAGAGAGAGGAAGGAGGAACAGAGGAAGGAGGAAGAGAGAGGAAGGATGAAGAGAGAGGAAGGAGGAAGAGAGAGGAAGGATGAACAGAGAGGAAGGAGGAAGAGAGAGGAAGGAGGAAGAGAGAGGAAGGAGGAACAGAGAGGAAGGATGAACAGAGAGGAAGAGGAAGAGAGAGGAAGGAGGAAGAGAGAGGAAGGATGAACAGAGAGGAAGGAGGAAGAGAGAGGAAGGAGGAACAGAGAGGAAGGAGGAAGATAGAGGAAGGATGAAGAGAGAGGAAGGAGGAAGAGAGAGGAAGGATGAACAGAGAGGAAGGAGGAAGAGAGAGGAAGGAGGAAGAGAGAGGAAGGAGGAACAGAGAGGAAGGAGGAAGAGAGAGGAAGGAGGAAGAGAGAGGAAGGATGAAGAGAGAGGAAGGAGGAAGAGAGAGGAAGGATGAACAGAGAGGAAGGAGGAAGAGAGAGGAAGGAGGAAGAGAGAGGAAGGAGGAACAGAGAGGAAGGATGAACAGAGAGGAAGATGAAGAGAGAGGAAGGAGGAAGAGAGAGGAAGGAGGAAGAGAGAGGAAGGATGAACAGAGAGGAAGGAGGAAGAGAGAGGAAGGAGGAACAGAGAGGAAGGATGAACAGAGAGGAAGGATGAACAGAGAGGAAGGAGGAACAGAGAGGAAGGATGAAGAGAGAGGAAGGATGAACAGAGAGGAAGGAGGAAGAGAGAGGAAGGATGAAGAGAGAGGAAGGAGGAAGAGAGATGAAGGATGAACAGAGAGGAAGGATGAAGAGAGAGGAAGGAGGAGGAACAGAGAGGAAGGATGAACAGAGAGGAAGGATGAAGAGAGAGGAAGGATGACGAGAGAGGAAGGATGAACAGAGAGGAAGGAGGAAGAGAGAGGAAGGAGAAACAGAGAGGAAGGATGAACAGAGAGGAAGAAGGAATAGAGAGGAAGGAGGAAGAGAGAGGAAGGAGGAAGAGAGAGGAAGGATGAACAGAGAGGAAGGATGAACAGAGAGGAAGGAGGAAGAGAGAGGAAGGATGAAGAGAGAGGAAGGAGGAAGAGAGAGGAAGGAGGAACAGAGAGGAAGGAGGAACAGAGAGGAAGGATGAACAGAGAGGAAGGAGGAAGAGAGAGGAAGGAGGAACAGAGAGGAAGGAGGAGGAGAGAGGAAGGAGGAAGAGAGAGGAAGGAGGAAGAGAGAGGAAGGAGGAACAGAGAGGAAGGATGAACAGAGAGGAAGGATGAACAGAGAGGAAGGAGGAACAGAGAGGAAGGATGAACAGAGAGGAAGGAGGAAGAGAGAGGAAGGAGGAAGAGAGAGGAAGGATGAACAGAGAGGAAGGAGGAAGAGAGAGGAAGGAGGAAGAGAGAGGAAGGAGGAGGAGAGAGGAAGGAGGAAGAGAGAGGAAGGAGGAACAGAGAGGAAGGAGGAAGAGAGAGGAAGGAGGAAGAGAGAGGAAGGAGGAAGAGAGAGGAAGGAGGAACAGAGAGGAAGGATGAACAGAGAGGAAGGATGAACAGAGAGGAAGGATGAACAGAGAGGAATGATGAACAGAGAGGAAGGATGAACAGAGAGGAAGGATGAACAGAGAGGAAGGATGAACAGAGAGGAAGGATGAACAGAGAGGAAGGATGAAGAGAGAGGAAGGAGGAACAGAGAGGAAGGATGAACAGAGAGGAAGGATGAAGAGAGAGGAAGGAGGAAGAGAGAGGAAGGATGAAGAGAGAGGAAGGATGAACAGAGAGGAAGGATGAAGAGAGAGGAAGGAGGAACAGAGAGGAAGGAGGAACAGAGAGGAAGGAGGAAGAGAGAGGAAGGAGGAAGAGAGATGAAGGAGGAAGAGAGAGGAAGGATGAACAGAGAGGAAGGAGGAAGAGAGAGGAAGGAGGAAGAGAGAGGAAGGATGAACAGAGAGGAAGAGGAGGAGAGAGAGGAAGGAGGAACAGAGAGGAAGGATGAACAGAGAGGAAGGAGGAAGAGAGAGGAAGGATGAAGAGAGAGGAAGGAGGAACAGAGAGGAAGGATGCACAGAGAGGAAGGAGGAAGAGAGAGGAAGGATGAACAGAGGGGAAGAGGAGGAGAGAGAGGAAGGAGGAACAGAGAGGAAGAGGAGGAGAGAGAGGAAGGAGGAACAGAGAGGAAGGAGGAAGAAAGAGGAAGGATGAAGAGAGAGGAAGGATGAACAGAGAGGAAGGAGGAAGAGAGAGGAAGGAGGAACAGAGAGGAAGGATGAACAGAGAGGAAGGATGAACAGAGAGGAAGGATGAACAGAGAGGAAGGAGGAAGAGAGAGGAAGGATGAACAGAGAGGAAGAGGAGGAGAGAGAGGAAGGAGGAACAGAGAGGAAGAGGAGGAGAGAGAGGAAGGAGGAACAGAGAGGAAGGAGGAAGAGAGAGGAAGGATGAAGAGAGAGGAAGGAGGAACAGAGAGGAAGGAGGAAGAGAGAGGAAGGAGGAAGAGAGAGGAAGGAGGAAGAGAGAGGAAGGAGGAACAGAGAGGAAGGAGGAAGAGAGAGGAAGGAGGAAGAGAGAGGAAGGATGAACAGAGAGGAAGGAGGAGAGAGGAAGGAGGAACAGAGAGGAAGGAGGAAGAGAGAGGAAGGATGAACAGAGAGGAAGGAGGAAGAGAGAGGAAGGATGAACAGAGATGAAGGATGAACAGAGAGGAATGAGGAACAGAGAGGAAGGAGGAGGAGAGAGGAAGGATGAAGAGAGAGGAAGGAAGAACAGAGAGGAAGGATGAAGAGAGAGGAAGGAGGAAGAGAGAGGAAGGAGGAACAGAGAGGAAGGATGAAGAGAGAGGAAGGAGGAAGAGAGAGGAAGGAGGAACAGAGAGGAAGGATGAACAGAGAGGAAGGATGAACAGAGAGGAAGGATGAACAGAGAGGAAGGAGGAAGAGAGAGGAAGGAGGAACAGAGAGGAAGGATGAACAGAGAGGAAGGATGAAGAGAGAGGAAGGAGGAAGAGAGAGGAAAGATGAAGAGAGAGGAAGGATGAACAGAGGGGAAGGAGGAAGAGAGGAAGGAGGAACAGAGAGGAAGGAGGAACAGAGAGGAAGGATGAACAGAGAGGAAGGAGGAAGAGAGAGGAAGGAGGAAGAGAGAGGAAGGATGAACAGAGAGGAAGGAGGAAGAGAGAGGAAGGAGGAAGAGAGAGGAAGGATGAACAGAGAGGAAGAGGAGGAGAGAGAGGAAGGAGGAACAGAGAGGAAGGATGAACAGAGAGGAAGGAGGAAGAGAGAGGAAGGATGAAGAGAGAGGAAGGAGGAACAGAGAGGAAGGATGAACAGAGAGGAAGGAGGAAGAGAGAGGAAGGATGAACAGAGAGGAAGAGGAGGAGAGAGAGGAAGGAGGAACAGAGAGGAAGAGGAGGAGAGAGAGGAAGGAGGAACAGAGAGGAAGGAGGAAGAGAGAGGAAGGATGAAGAGAGAGGAAGGATGAACAGAGAGGAAGGAGGAAGAGAGAGGAAGGAGGAACAGAGAGGAAGGATGGACAGAGAGGAAGGATGAACAGAGAGGAAGGATGAACAGAGAGGAAGGAGGAAGAGAGATGAAGGATGAACAGAGAGGAAGAGGAGGAGAGAGAGGAAGGAGGAACAGAGAGGAAGAGGAGGAGAGAGAGGAAGGAGGAACAGAGAGGAAGGAGGAAGAGAGAGGAAGGATGAAGAGAGAGGAAGGAGGAACAGAGAGGAAGGAGGAAGAGAGAGGAAGGAGGAAGAGAGAGGAAGGATGAAGAGAGAGGAAGGAGGAACAGAGAGGAAGGAGGAAGAGAGAGGAAGGAGGAAGAGAGAGGAAGGAGGAAGAGAGAGGAAGGATGAACAGAGAGGAAGGAGGAAGAGAGAGGAAGGAGGAAGAGAGAGGAAGGATGAACAGAGAGGAAGGAGGAGGAGAGAGGAAGGAGGAACAGAGAGGAAGGAGGAAGAGAGAGGAAGGATGAACAGAGAGGAAGGAGGAAGAGAGAGGAAGGATGAACAGAGATGAAGGATGAACAGAGAGGAAGGAGGAACAGAGAGGAAGGAGGAGGAGAGAGGAAGGATGAAGAGAGATGAAGGAGGAACAGAGAGGAAGGATGAAGAGAGAGGAAGGAGGAAGAGAGAGGAAGGAGGAACAGAGAGGAAGGATGAAGAGAGAGGAAGGAGGAAGAGAGAGGAAGGATGAACAGAGAGGAAGGAGGAACAGAGAGGAAGGATGAAGAGAGAGGAAGGAGGAGGAGAGAGGAAGGAGGAAGAGAGAGGAAGGAGGAACAGAGAGGAAGGATGAAGCGAGAGGAAGGAGGAACAGAGAGGAAGGATGAAGAGAGAGGAAGGAGGAAGAGAGAGGAAGGATGAAGAGAGAGGAAGGAGGAAGAGAGAGGAAGGATGAAGAGAGAGGAAGGAGGAAGAGAGAGGAAGGAGGAACAGAGAGGAAGGAGTAAGAGAGAGGAAGGATGAACAGAGATGAAGGAGGAAGAGAGAGGAAGGAGGAAGAGAGAGGAAGGATGAAGAGAGAGGAAGGATGAACAGAGAGGAAGGATGAACAGAGAGGAAGGATGAACAGAGAGGAAGGAGGAAGAGAGAGGAAGGAGGAAGAGAGAGGAAGGAGGAGCAGAGAGGAAGGATGAAGAGAGAGGAAGGAGGAAGAGAGAGGAAGGAGGAAGAGAGAGGAAGGATGAACAGAGATGAAGGAGGAAGAGAGAGGAAGGAGGAAGAGAGAGGAAGGATGAAGAGAGAGGAAGGATGAACAGAGAGGAAGGATGAACAGAGAGGAAGGATGAACAGAGAGGAAGGAGGAAGAGAGAGGAAGGAGGAAGAGAGAGGAAGGAGGAGCAGAGAGGAAGGATGAAGAGAGAGGAAGGAGGAAGAGAGAGGAAGGAGGAAGAGAGAGGAAGAGGAAGAGAGAGGAAGGAGGAACAGAGAGGAAGGAGGAGGAGAGAGGAAGGAGGAACAGAGAGGAAGGAGGAGGAGAGAGGAAGGAGGAACAGAGAGGAAGGATGAAGAGAGAGGAAGGATGAAGAGAGAGGAAGGATGAACAGAGAGGAAGGAGGAAGAGAGAGGAAGGAGGAAGAGAGAGGAAGGAGGAACAGAGAGGAAGGATGAAGAGAGAGGAAGGAGGAAGAGAGAGGAAGGATGAAGAGAGAGGAAGGATGAACAGAGAGGAAGGAGGAACAGAGAGGAAGGAGGAAGAGAGAGGAAGGAGGAAGAGAGAGGAAGGATGAACAGAGAGGAAGGAGGAAGAGAGAGGAAGGAGGAAGAGAGAGGAAGGAGGAACAGAGAGGAAGGATGAAGAGAGAGGAAGGAGGAACAGAGATGAAGGATGAAGAGAGAGGAAGGAGGAAGAGAGAGGAAGGAGGAACAGAGAGGAAGGATGAAGAGAGAGGAAGGAGGAAGAGAGAGGAAGAGGAAGAGAGAGGAAGGAGGAACAGAGAGGAAGGAGGAGGAGAGAGGAAAGAGGAACAGAGAGGAAGGATGAAGAGAGAGGAAGGATGAAGAGAGAGGAAGGAGGAACAGAGAGGAAGGAGGAAGAGAGAGGAAGGAGGAAGAGAGAGGAAGGAGGAAGAGAGAGGAAGGATGAACAGAGAGGAAGGAGGAACAGAGAGGAAGAGGAAGAGAGAGGAAGGAGGAACATTTAAATGTTGTATGTGTCTATTCATTCTGTTTAAACCAATGGGGTTTTCTTCACAGTTGCGGAAAAGATTAGGCTACACTAATATTATAGTATTATACTATTATAGTATATGACTCGTCATAAACATTTAAATAAAACATTTATCATATCATATCCGCTTGGCGCTCAATCAAGACGTCACCATCACTTATTGGATTATTTATGTTGACGAAAAAACTGACTAGTTATATTCATTACTAACGCTTACTTAACACAGAAGAACGCTCAGCCACACGCTCTCTTACGTAACACTCTTACTTAACGATCTCTTACTTAACGCTCTCTTACGTAACACTCTTACTTAACGATATCTTACTTAACGCTCTCTTACTTAACGTTCTCTTACTTAACAATCTCTTACTTAACGCTCTCTTACTTAACGCTCTCTTACTTAACGCTCTTACTTAACGCAGAGGACCGCTCAGCCATACGCTCTCTTACTTAACGCTCTCTTACTTAACGCTCTCTTACTTAATGCTCTCTAACTTAACGCTCTTACTTAACGCAGAGGACCGCTCAGCCATACGCTCTCTTACTTAACGCTCTCTTACTTAACGCTCTCTTACTTAATGCTCTCTAACTTAACGCTCTTACTTAACGCAGAGGACCGCTCAGCCATACTCTCTCTTACTTAACGCTCTCTTACTTAACGCTCTCTTACGTAACGCTCTAACTTAACGCAGAGGACCGCTCAGCCATACGCTCTCTTACTTAACACTCTCTTACTTAACGCTCTCTTACGTAACGCTCTAACTTAACGCAGAGGACCGCTCAGCCATACGCTCTCTTACTTAACGCTCTCTTACTTAACGCTCTCTTACGTAACGCTCTAACTTAACGCAGAGGACCGCTCAGCCATACGCTCTCTTCCTTAACACTCTCTTACTTAACGCTCTCTTACGTAACGCTCTAACTTAACGCAGAGGACCGCTCAGCCATACGCTCTCTTACTTAACGCTCTCTTACTTAACGCTCTCTTACGTAACGCTCTAACTTAACGCAGAGGACCGCTCAGCCATACGCTCTCTTACTTAACGCTCTCTTACTTAATGCTCTCTAACTTACCGCTCTAACTTAACGCAGAGGACCGCTCAGCCATACGCTCTCTTACTTAACGCTCTCTTACTTAATGCTCTCTAACTTACCGCTCTAACTTAACGCAGAGGACCGCTCAGCCATACGCTCTCTTACTTAACGCTCTCTTACTTAACGCTCTCTAACTTAACGCTCTTACTTAACGCAGAGGACCGCTCAGCCATACGCTCTCTTACTTAACGCTCTCTTACTTAACGCTCTCTTACGTAACGCTCTAACTTAACGCAGAGGACCGCTCAGCCATACGCTCTCTTACTTAACGCTCTCTTACTTAATGCTCTCTAACTTAACGCTCTTACTTAACGCAGAGGACCGCTCAGCCATACGCTCTCTTACTTAACGCTCTCTTACTTAATGCTCTCTAACTTAACGCTCTAACTTAACGCAGAGGACCGCTCAGCCATACGCTCTCTTACTTAACGCTCTCTTACTTAACGCTCTCTTACGTAACGCTCTAACTTAACGCAGAGGACCGCTCAGCCATACGCTCTCTTACTTAACGCTCTCTTACTTAACGCTCTCTTACGTAACGCTCTAACTTAACGCAGAGGACCGCTCAGCCATACGCTCTCTTACTTAACGCTCTCTTACTTAACGCTCTCATACTTAGCGCTCTAACTTAACGCTCTCTAACTTAACGCAGAGGACCGCTCAGCCATACGCTCTCTTACTTAACGCTCTCTTACTTAACGCTCTCTTACTTAACGCTCTCTAACGTAACGCTCTTACTTAACGCAGAGGACCGCTCAGCCATACGCTCTCTTACTTAACGCTCTCTTACTTAACGGATGGACGGAAAGAGGAGAAGGGCACTCTTACTTGGTGAGGCTGGGTGTGGGCGCGAGAGGCTTGTCCTGCCACCTGGGGGCGATGTTCCCATGTCTGCCCTTGCCAGGCGGGGGCACAGGCTTCTTTGGTGGTACGACTGGGGCTGTAGGCTTGGATGGTTTGTGATCGGGCACTGAGAGGCAGAGAGAGAGAGAGAGAGGCAGAGAGAGAGAGAGAGAGACAGAGAGAGAGAGAGAAAGAGAGACAGAAAGAGAGAAAGAGTAAAAGTAAGTAAGTAAAACTTTATTTACATAGCGCCCTTCTCAGCACGAGTGCTTTACAACAGTAATATATAACATCAGCAAAATATAATAAGAGGAAACATTTGAAGAAAAGAATAAAACATAAAAAAACTAAAAACAAAAGGCATGAGCTAGAGCTACGTGTTTAAAGATGAGTTCAGAGGGAGAGGGTTTTCATGTTTAGGGGGGGGGGGGGCGTCCCAGAGCCATGGGGGCCGTCACCACGAGAGCTCGCCCCCCTTTTGTCTTTAGCCTGGTCCTGGGTCCCTCTCCAGGGGGTCCCGGTGGGAGGACCTGGTCCTGGGTCTCTCTCCAGGGGGTCCCGGTGGGAGGACCTGGTCCTGGGTCCCTCTCCAGGGGGTCCCGGTGGGAGGACCTGGTCCTGGGTCTCTCCAGGGGGTCCCGGTGGGAGGACCTGGTCCTGGGTCTCTCCAGGGGGTCCCGGTGGGAGGACCTGGTCCTGGGTCTCTCCAGGGGGTCCCGGTGGGAGGACCTGGTCCTGGGTCTCTCTCCAGGGGGTCCCGGTGGGAGGACCTGGTCCTGGGTCTCTCCAGGGGGTCCCGGTGGGAGGACCTGGTCCTGGGTGTCTCCAGGGGGTCCCGGTGGGAGGACCTGGTCCTGGGTCTCTCTCCAGGGGGTCCCGGTGGGAGGACCTGGTCCTGGGTCTCTCTCCAGGGGGTCCCGGTGGGAGGACCTGGTCCTGGGTCCCTCTCCAGGGGGTCCCGGTGGGAGGACCTGGTCCTGGGTCTCTCTCCAGGGGGTCCCGGTGGGAGGACCTGGTCCTGGGTCTCTCCAGGGGGTCCCGGTGGGAGGACCTGGCCCTGGGTCTCTCTCCAGGGGGTCCCGGTGGGAGGACCTGGTCCTGGGTCTCTCCAGGGGGTCCCGGTGGGAGGACCTGGTCCTGGGTCTCTCTCCAGGGGGTCCCGGTGGGAGGACCTGGTCCTGGGTCTCTCTCCAGGGGGTCCCGGTGGGAGGACCTGGTCCTGGGTCTCTCCAGGGGGTCCAGGTGGGAGGACCTGGTCCTGGGTCTCTCTCCAGGGGGTCCCGGTGGGAGGACCTGGTCCTGGGTCTCTCTCCAGGGGGTCCCGGTGGGAGGACCTGGTCCTGGGTCTCTCTCCAGGGGGTCCCGGTGGGAGGACCTGGTCCTGGGTCTCTCTCCAGGGGGTCCCGGTGGGAGGACCTGGTCCTGGGTCTCTCCAGGGGGTCCCGGTGGGAGGACCTGATCCTGGGTCTCTCTCCAGGGGGTCCCGGTGGGAGGACCTGGTCCTGGGTCTCTCTCCAGGGGGTCCCGGTGGGAGGACCTGGTCCTGGGTCTCTCCAGGGGGTCCAGGTGGGAGGACCTGGTCCTGGGTCTCTCCAGGGGGTCCCGGTGGGAGGACCTGGTCCTGGGTCTCTCTCCAGGGGGTCCCGGTGGGAGGACCTGGTCCTGGGTCTCTCTCCAGGGGGTCCCGGTGGGAGGACCTGGTCCTGGGTCTCTCTCCAGGGGGTCCCGGTGGGAGGACCTGGTCCTGGGTCTCTCTCCAGGGGGTCCCGGTGGGAGGACCTGGTCCTGGGTCTCTCCAGGGGGTCCCGGTGGGAGGACCGCAGTAGGGCTGTCCCTGACTAAGGATTTGGATAGTCGACTTTGATTGGCCGAAATTTGCCGATACCAGTCGATATTAATAACAATAATGACAGTCCAGTAATTACTGGACAATCTTTCTACCCTCCCTCCCGCCACCTGGCGCAACGACACCCCGGTGTTGTCGCAGCCGACTATGTCTCAGGCATTCTGTAGTCGACATGTGTCAACAAATGTCTGTTTGAATTTATGTTGTGCCGTTGTTACTGTAAAAATGTAATGATTGTGATATGTTGTTGTTAATGAGACGATGAGCTGTATGTGTGTGTCACTGGAATTTCCCCAAGGGTATCAATAAAGGAATATCTTATCTTATCTTAAATCAGAATGAAAGTAGACTAAAAGACATAAAAATAATAAATACATTACCATGGGCTCTTGCTCGCTCTGAATGATTAAAGGCCAACCTCTAGGTTAAACCCTACTGATCAATTATGGGTAGTTTACATCATTGGTATATAATTTCATTATTTATTTATTTCCATTTGACACCGGAAATGCCACTCTGAAAGAGTTAAAAAGGTCCACGCACGAATAACATGCACGCGCGAATCAAAAAAGCTTATCAAAACGCCGACGTCACAACAGGTGTGGCTTGCATATTAATGAGCCGAATCTAATGTTGCTTTTCCACTAAAATAAAGTACTCAGTTTGTCTCCGTGTGGGGAGGCGGGGCTGCTGGTGATCAGCATGAGAGCTCCAGAAATGACACGTGAAAAACTGCAGACCACTGATTGGTCAGAAGAGAGACGCGTGACGTCACTGTTTGGGGAGTCTGAACGAAAACAGAATGTCCGCGCCGCCATCTTTAATGTCTCGCGTAGGATATCTTTTGTATGTTTGCAGCAAGAAACGAGTGCAATAAAAAAGGATACAGTCACTGTGTATTCTGCCTCATTTATTGATGAAACAAAACCGACATCAACACAATTTGCCACCGAGCGGAGAGTTTAGTCTGACAAAAAGATCGCTGATTAGTTACGCTTGTTGTTGGGGGTTAGGGACGTAACGTTAGTTAGCCTAATGCTAACGTTAGCAGATAGACACGAGAGGCTATCTGTGTAGAATAGACACAATGAGGTAACGTTAGCGTTAGCATAATAGACACAACGAGAGTCTGGTTAATGTTGTTATTGATTGATTGAATGAAAACTGTGTTTTACTCTGGCTTGCCAAGCTCATCATAGCCCCTTTCGTGACTGATGCACCGAGTGAAGCTTGTGGACTCGACAACAGCGGCGGCCGCAGGGCGCCGGAGCCCGCAGCGCTAGTTAGCTCATAGCTATCGTGTAAAACTAGCCTTTGCGGGCTCGGGCGCCCTGCGGCTGCCGCCGCCGTCGCGTCCATGGGCCCCCCGGCAGGGCACCCGTGGGGTCGGGGTGTACAGAGAGGAGAGAACCATTTTGGGTCGGCCGTTCATGCCGGCCAGCGAGCCGGATGTCGGGATATGTTGTTAGCACAATAGCTACTAAGCTATGTTATCTACTAACGTTATAAACACAATGTGTACAACGACACAATGATTTACATTATTACAAATATGGTAACGTGGTTAGCTTTAGAGATGGATGGATGGCTATAATCACGGAGCAATAGTGAGGTGAAACAGATACATTTCCATTCGGCTAGTAGTAGCAAGCATATATCTATGGTAGCAAGGCTCTCTGCCTGCCACTAGCTGTGTGACTCTCAGCGCCCCCTGGTGATACCCCTGGTGACCAATACCTGTTGTGACGACATTACACGTGCACGTTATAAACCATTGATTAAAATATGCAAGTGCATGTTGATTGTGTTGGGCAGACAAAATGTTTTGATAAAAACGCTAAAACTGGGTCAATTTCAATACTTTTTTTTACAATTCTTCATGAAAGTCACTGTTGGCCTAGTCCACATTGTTTATTGAACAAAAATACAACGTGGAGGTTGACCTTTAAATTATTATAATTTTCTTTTTTTATTATACTTTTTTTTTTTGCATTCGACTAAGAGGTTGACTTGACAGTCGACTAGTCGTTCGATTAGTCGACTATTCGGGGTCACAGCCCTAGACCACAGTGACCAACTAGAGGAAAGTGGGTGGATGAGCTCGCTGATGTATGAAGGGGGGGGGGGCTTGCCCACTCTGTAGGCGAACACCAGGACCTTGAAGTTGATCCTGGAGTTTACCGGGAGCCAGTGCAGGAAAGCTCTGGGGTGATGCGACATATCTTTAGTGAGTAGCCTGGCGGCAGCGTTTGACAATATTAAGTTGATCAACGGACGTTTTATTTAAGCGGATGAATAGTGAGTTGTTGCAGTAGTCGAGTCTGGATGAAATAAAATTGTGTATACATACATTTCCAGTTCATTGTGGGATATAGTGGCAATTTACAAAAATTTAGTATTTCTTATTTGCCACTTCCACTCCGGGGATTAGTTTTAGTCTACGCGCACATAATAAAGATTCGGATCCATCCGTTTGGCTGTCACAATGGATCAATCATTTATTTCCAAGCTGCAAAACAAACAAAACTTGTATATCTAATACATGCGGCACATGCGTGCGTTGCGGTACAAAAATGGTTTGCTTTCCCGGTCCACCCCTCCCCCACACAGGCCACCACCCCTTATCAAGGTAAACCGTACAGGTAGGTCTCTTTAAAGGGAAAGTACACACAGTTTCAAATCATGAGAATAACAATGACAATAACCATAATCAGTGTAAATAATATCAATCAAATTATCAGTTTTCGTTTTTCATATTTCGTAATCCATAAAGCATTTTCATAATTCAAATAATTGCATGATACAAACTCAAAGATTAAATAACTCAAGAATGGCTCCTACATGGGATATATTGTGGGACAGAGAGACAGAGAAACAGAGAGAGAGAGAGAGAGAGAGAGAGAGAGAGAGAGAGAGAGAGAGACAGACAGACAGACAGACAGAGAGGTGGAGGAGAGGTGGAGGAGAAGTGGAGGAGGAGAGAGGTGGAGGAGGAGAGGTGGAGGAGGAGAGGTGGAGGAGGAGAGAGATGGAGGAGGAGAGATGGAGGAGAGAGGTGGAGGAGAGAGAGATGGAGGCCTACCTTTGTCCTCAGACCTGGCGAGGTGAGGCTTCCTGTCAGCGCTGGGCGCCTCTGGCTTGGGGCCTGAGAAGAGAAGCAGAGCAACGGCGGCTCGTTAAGACCAGAGGTGCTGAATGGATTCTCTCCGTCTAACCTCTGTCTCTCTCTCTCAATTCAATTCAATTCAAAATGCTTTATCGGCATGACGACATTTCACAAATGTTGCCAAAAGCACAATTATGACATAAACAACAAACAACATAACAACAAGATCAAAGAAATTTAAGTAAATACAGGAGATGGAGCGGTGAGTAAAACATGGTACATATATATATATATATACACAGTACATGTGTCCTACTGGTTGTCCCTTTTGTTGTGACATGAATTGACATATTTTGCAGCTAAAACTGCACATTCTTTCTGTTCCCCCAGGAGGAATGGCAATTTCTGCACTTCTGTCATACTCTGGAATTCTGGGGAAAATTATAAAAAAAAAAGAATTGGAATTAACTCCTCCCTAATATTTCTGTAATGTTCACATTGTGTTAGGAAGTATAGTTCCGTCTCTACGGCTCCCTCATCACAGAGACAGCACAGCCTCTCCTCTCTGGGCAGCCAGGCCTCTCTCACGGACCAACGCTTGTCGGCGCAGGCGGACCGGACCACCTGGATATAGAGGCGGTGTCTTGTATTCTACAGGCTTTTGTCCCAATCGGCGCCTCGTACTTACTTGCCTGACCGCAGCGGCATGAACAGGCTGTTGTTGGGGTGGTGAGGGTCTTTCATTATCCTGCAGGCTCTGGATTTGCACATCTTGTTGTATAGGACCTGCAGGGTTGGTAGTGCAATACCCGTGGTACGCTCGGCTGAGCACACCACTCTCTGTAGGGCCTTCTTGTCTTGTGCCGTGCTGTTTCCATACCAGGCAGTGATGTTTCCAGTCAAGATGCTCTCTACAGCTCCTGAGTAGAAGGACTGGAGTATCTTCCCAGATACTCTGAACTTCCTTAACTGTCTCAGGTGGTAGAGGCGCTGCTTCGCCTTCTTTACGACTGAGTCTATGTGTGTTGTCCATGCCAGGTCCTCTGAGATGTGGACCCCTAGGTACTTGAAGCTGCTCACCCTGTCCACGGTAGCCCCGTTTAGCCTCAGTGGTGTGTGTGTCTCCTGCTGTCCTCTCCTATAATCCACGATCAGCTCCTTGGTCTTACCAATGTTCAGGAGCAGGCTGTTGTCCTGGCACCAGCGTTCCAGTACCTCAACCTCCTCCCGGTAGGCCTTCTCGTCGTTAATAATAATGGATTCAATTTGTACCGCACTTTATATTCGTGAGAATCTCAGAGTGCTACAGGAGATATAGACAAAAGTTAAATGAATAAAACAATTTAAAATGAATAAAAACAATTAAAATACTAACAACCAGTGAAATGGAAGAACCTAAGAGTAAAATAAAATAAAAATAATAATAAAATGAATAGAAGTAAAAATAAAAGTAAAAGAAAATTCAGGCAAAAGCCTTGTTAAAAAGAAATGTTTTTAGGCCCCTTTTAAAAACCTCAACGGATTGTGGTGCTCTCAGGTGGATGGGGAGAGCGTTCCACAGTCTGGGTGCGGCAGAGCAGAAGGCTCGATCGCCCATGGTGTGCAGCTTAGTCCTGGGGGCTTTGAGGAGGTAGGCTGTGCCGGAGCGGAGGGAGCGTGAGGAGGACTGGGGGGTGAGGAGTTCCTTGAGATAGGCAGGGGCACCACCGTGTACGCACTGGTGAGTGAGGAGGGACACCTTGTACTCAATCCTGTGTTCCACGGGGAGCCAGTGAAGGGATCGGAGGGTGGGGGTGATGTGATCATATTTGCGCACCCTCATCAGGATCCTAGCAGCGACATTCTGGATGGTTTGCAGTTTTTTTATGCTTTTACTAGGGATCCCGATGAGGAGTGCATTGCAATAGTCCAGCCTGGAGGAAACAAAAGCGTGGACGAGTTTCTCGGAATCTGCCAGGGTGAGTGAGGGGCGGAGTTTAGTGATGTTTCGGAGGTGAAAGAAAGAGGTCTTGCAGAGGTGTTTGATGTGTGTTTCATATGTGAGGTGGGGGTCCATTTTCACGCCCAAGTTGGTGACAAGGGTGGAGAGGGGAATGTCCTGACCGGAGAAGGAGATGGTGGTGATGGTGGTTGACCGGACCTGGTGTGGGGTACCGATCAGCATGGCTTGTGTTTTGAAACTGTTGACCTGGAGAAACCTGTGGTTCATCCACGCCTTAGTCTCCTCCAGGCAAGCGGTCAGTGTGGGGGGTGATGAAGGTGATGATGGTGTGATCCGGATATATAGCTGGGTGTCGTCAGCCACCACCGTGTCGTCTGCAAACTTCACTGTGGAGTTGGAGCTGCACCTGGCCACACAGTGGTGTGTGTAGAGTGAGTACAGCGGGGGGCTGAGGACGCAGCCCTGGGGGGACCCGGTGCTCAGGGTGATGGTGTTGGAGGTCTGACCCCCCACCCTGACCGCCTGGGGCCTGTCGGTCAGAACGTCCAGCATCCAGGCGCTCAGAGTGGGGGGTCAGACCCACAGTGTCTTGACCAGGGTGGACAGGACCTCTTGACCAGGGTGGACAGGACCTCTTGACCAGGGTGGACAGGACCTCTTGACCAGGGTGGACAGGACCTCTTGACCAGGGTGGACAGGACCTCTTGACCAGGGTGGACAGGATGTCTTGACCAGGGTGGACAGGACCTCTTGACCAGGGTGGACAGGACCTCTTGACCAGGGTGGACAGGACCTCTTGACCAGGGTGGACAGGACCTCTTGACCAGGGTGGACATGACCTCTTGACCAGGGTGGACAGGACCTCTTGACCAGGGTGGACAGGACCTCTTGACCAGGGTGGACAGGACCTCTTGACCAGGGTGGACAGGACCTCTTGACCAGGGTGGACAGGACCTCTTGACCAGGGTGGACCGGACCTCTTGACCAGGGTGGACAGGACCTCTTGACCAGGGTGGACAGGACCTCTTGACCAGGGTGGACAGGATGTCTTGACCAGGGTGGACATGACCTCTTGACCAGGGTGGACCGGACCTCTTGACCAGGGTGGACCGGACCTCTTGACCAGGGTGGACAGGACCTCTTGACCAGGGTGGACAGGACCTCTTGACCAGGGTGGACAGGATGTCTTGACCAGGGTGGACATGACCTCTTGACCAGGGTGGACCGGACCTCTTGACCAGGGTGGACCGGACCTCTTGACCAGGGTGGACCGGACCTCTTGACCACAGACATCAAGGTAGATATCGGACCATGTCTTCTGCACATTCTGACATTTCTTCTGACCTGTGAGTTCAGTTTGTTTGAGACGCGTCCAGCCATCCGTCTCACAGTGTTAAAGGCAGCCTGTGTACAAGACCCGCCCACTCAGGAGACAGAGCCTGTTCCGCTCTCATCCCATTGGTGCAGCTTTTAATCCATCATCTTCCTTTATTACAGAACCTTTGGACACACACACACACACACACACACACACACACACACACACACACACACACACACACACACACACAGCACACACACACACACACACACACACACACACACACACACACACACTTCCTGTGAGATGGTTGTGTATGAGGGGATCCCCAAGGAAGTTCCTTACCTAGGTTTTTAGAAGGTGGAGGAGGCTTCTTCGGTCTCTGTGTGCGAGAGAGAGAGAGAGAGAGAGAGAGAGAGAGAGAGAGAGAGAGAGAGAGAGAGAGAGAGAGAGAGAGAGAGAGAGAGAGAGAGAGAGAGAGAGAGAGAGAGAGAGAGAGAGAGAGAGAGAGAGAGAGAGAGAGAGACAGAGAGACAGAGAGACAGAGAGAGAGTGAGAGAGAGAGAGAGAGAGAGAAAGATTCCAATTAAAATCTGGCTCAAAATATTAGACTCCGCCATAGAACCCATTTCCCTGTATGGTTGCGAGTTCTGGGGCCCACTTGGAAAACAGGATTTCACAAAATGGGACAAACACCAAATTGAGACTTTGCAAATCCATTCTCCGCACCCAAAGGAAAACACCAAATAATGCATGCAGAGCAGAACTAGGAAGATACCCACTAATTACCAAAATCCGAAAAAGAGCATTTAAATTCCACAATCGCCTAAAAGAAAGTGACCCAGACACACTCCACAACATAGCCCTCACCCACAGAGAGACCCTTGAGAGATGCCCACTCAGCCAGATGGTTCTGGGACTCTGCTCACAAACACAAGCAGAGCCCCCAGACAGAAACCACACTGGACTAAACCAAATTATAAGAAAACAAAAAGAAAACTATCTGACACATTGGAAAGAATCAACCCAAGACCAGAGCAAATTGAAATGCTATTTGGCCCTAAACAGAGAGTACACAGTGGCAGAATACCTGAGCACTGTGACTGACCCAAAACGAAGAAGATCCTTGACTAGGTACAGACTCAGCGAGCACAGCCTAGCCATCGAGAAAGGCCGCCATAGGCAGACCTGGCTCCCAAGCGAAGACAGACTGTGCACCCACTGCACACAAGAAGAGGTGGAAACCGAGCTCCACTTCTTAACAAGCTGCCCACTATACCAAGACATCAGAGATATATACTTCAACCTGCCCACTATACCAAGACATCAGAGACATATACTTCAACCTGCCCACTATACCAAGACATCAGAGACATATACTTCAACCTGCCCACTATACCAAGACATCAGAGACATATACTTCAACCTGCCCACTATACCAAGACATCAGAGACATATACTTCAACCTGCCCACTATACCAAGACATCAGAGACTTATACTTCAACCTGCCCACTATACCAAGACATCAGAGACACATACTTCAACCTGCCCACTATACCAAGACATCAGAGACATATACTTCAACCTGCCCACTATACCAAGACATCAGAGACATATACTTCAACCTGCCCACTATACCAAGACATCAGAGACATATACTTCAACCTGCCCACTATACCAAGACATCAGAGACATATACTTCAACCTGCCCACTATACCAAGACATCAGAGACATATACTTCAACCTGCCCACTATACCAAGCCATCAGAGACATATACTTCAACCTGCCCACTATACCAAGACATCAGAGACATATACTTCAACCTGCCCACTATACCAAGACATCAGAGACATATACTTCAACCTGCCCACTATGCCAAGACATCAGAGACATATACTTCAACCTGCCCACTATGCCAAGACATCAGAGACATATACTTCAACCTGCCCACTATACCAAGACATCAGAGACATATACTTCAACCTGCCCACTATACCAAGACATCAGAGACATATACTTCCCACAAATTGCAAACACCCAAAGAGACTTTGAAAACATGGACAATAACTCAAAACTCCCATACCTACTGGGAGAAATACAACAATGTGCAAACACAGCAGCAGGATGTGTGAGCTGCTGTGACAAGAAAAGGACGTCCAGCGGAATACAACCACCATAAAGACTGTCACTCATACAAGAAAAAATTATTCCTACTGTACTGATTTCTCTTCAAAGTCACTTAGTCACCACAGGACACAGGAGAGAGAGAGAGAGAGAGAGAGAGAGAGAGAGAGAGAGAGAGAGATAGAGAGAGAGAGCTAGAGAGAGAGAGAGAGAGAGAGGAGAGAGAGAGAGCATTGACCGTTCAAGGCAGCCCTGCTGAGCATCTCTCTTCTCATTAATTGTATCCTCTCCTCTCCTTCCTCTTCTCTCTCTGCACTTCATTTAGTTTGAGTAGAGGTCTCTCTCTCTCTCTCCCCCTCTCTCTCCCCCCCTCCCTCCCTCTCCCTCTCTCTCTCTCCCTCCCTCCCTCTCCCTCTCTCTCTCGCCCCCCTGTGGCGGCTAAGTGACTTTGAAGAAGGTGTTGCTACATTCTGATAAAAGCTAAAGCCCAAACGTCAGAAGAGTAACCAGAGCCAGCGTCAGCAGACGACAAGCCTCTTAAAGACGACCTTCAACATAACCTTTATAGGTCGATACATCAAGGACTGAACCGTGCGACTCTCCAGACATCTCTCTCTCTCTGTGGTCAGCAGTAGCCCCCCCCCCCCCCCCACACATCTACTGTAGAGAGCTCTACTCAAACCCCAGCTTCACCACGCGTCTTACCTCTTCAGACTCCTGCTTGGGGGACAGTCTCACCGACGCTCTGGACGTGGGCGCCTGTGGCACAGTGTGGCAGAGGGAAGAACACGTAACGTGTGACCAGCGGTGCGTTGGTGATTTCATACCTGGTTGCATTGTGTTTTAATGACGGCGCGCTCCCGCGCATAAATGTTCCCTTGCGTGCGCACTAGGGGTGCAAAGGTACACGTAGCCGTACCGAACCGTTTCAGTGTGTACCGTACCGAACGGCTGTGTACCGAACTAATACAACGGTATGTTAACCCCTAACGACCGCCCACCGGGGGCTGTTTTTTTCACTATCTTAATATAATTATTATTATTATTAAATGTTTTTGTTTACAAGTCGATTATTAACTTCAATATAGAATATTCGTTGACGGCCCTACAGTTACAGTTAGTTACTGCACACCACATCACCCCTGAGTGGAACATGGAAAACCAAACTTTCCCCCACTGCACCGAAAACCCGAACCGTGACTTCAAAACCGAGGTACGTACCGAACTGTGGTTTTTTTGTGTACCGTTACACCCCTAGTGCGCACAGAATAAAGACAATTCCTAATTGGAATGTAACACATTTCATTCACAAGTTGTGTGTGAATGTATCCGAGGACGTATTTGAACACACCTGACGACCTGAGCTATTGTTATGCAAATCAGCCAGGCGGGTACTTGGCTAGTTGGCGCATCAGTCGAGTGCAGCACATTCTTGTGTGCATGTGCGTGTGCGTGCTCACAGACCTGGTGGAACGGCGTGCGTCCCCGTCCCGTGACCAACGCACCCCCGTCCCATGACCAACGCACCCCCGTCCCGTGACCAACGCACCCCGTCCCGTGACCAATGCACCCCCGTCCCGTGACCAACGCACCCCCGTCCCGTGACCAACGCACCCCCGTCCCGTGACCAACGCACCCCCGTCCCGTGACCAACGCACCCCCGTCCCGTGACCAACGCACCCCCGTCCCGTGACCAACGCACTCCCGTCCCGTGACCAACGCACCCCCGTCCCGTGACCAACGCACCCCCGTCCCGTGACCAACGCACCCCCGTCCCGTGACCAACGCACCGCTGCGTATGACATGAGATGTGTGGAATGAAGCAAAACCACAGCCTCTCTGCAAAGCAGCCACTAATCTGCCTTCAACATGGTGAGAATTAAGTAAAAAATTAAGGGAAAATAAATAAATAAATAGGGGGAATCTGATTTGTTCTCTTCACACGTCGAGGTCTTCCCCTCCAGCCAATTGGAACGCAGACCATTTTCAGCAATCGATTGTGTCTATGTGAGCTGTGTGTCTATGTGAGCCTGTGTACACGGCTGTGTGTCTATGTGAGCCTGTAAAATATGATGACAGACATTCGAAGCTTCATTCGAAAACTTCAATAGAAGCTTTGAATGTAAAAAAAAGAAAAAAAAACGACATTGGGTACAACAGCCCTACTAAGAACAGAGCTTCTCAAACACGCTCACATGGAGGATCCCCAGAGAGACACGTACATCTCAACTCAATCATATCCAACAAATATCTTCTCAGACGGAGTCCCTGGGACAAGAGGAACTGCGGGTCCATCGACCACAACGTAACCGTTAGGTATAATAAAACAGATAGGCAAGGCCAGAGTAAGAATTCAGAGGCCCCTGGGCCAGATTCTTGTGGAGGCCGCCCCACACCCACACACATAGTGGCGTTTTTATGTCACTTAAAAAATAATAATAAAAATAAAAGCTGGATCCGTAACATTGTCCAACCAATCCTCCTGGTTTTCATGTTCAAGCACCGCCGGCGGCGGGCTGTCATCATCGCGGTCTGCCTCAGAGTCAGAGTCAGAGTGGGCTGTGGAGATGCGGCGGGCGTGTACCAACAGGTGGCAGCCACTGGTGGTGGTGGGCCGGCTGAACTAGAGGCTGCCGCCGCCTCTTCTCTGTCGCCAGCATCAATAATAATAACGTTAGCGCCAGAAACGTCAGTGGCCAATCAGAGCGCAGAACGCGAACTGGAAATCCGTTGGTAAAAGTATTCAGGCGTCGGGGCTGGGATTGTGGAGATGCAAGTTTTGACTTTTTATTGCCGTTTTTACCTCAAACGGAAAACCTCAAACTCTTATGAAGAGGAGAAAAAATACTCAAGATTAGCCACTTGCAGACGGCAGGGTGTGACGTACTGTATATTTTAGTTGATGAAATATTTTTGTTGACTAAATATTTTAGTTGATGAAATATTTTTTCATTTCAGTGTCACAGTATGACATCGATCTCCAAAATAATAAAAAAAATAAAAAAAATGTGGGGCCTCTAGTGACAAGGGGCCTCCAAGAAAATAAAAAATAAGTGAAAAAAAAATTAAAATACATGTTGGGGGGGGGGGGGGGGGGGGGTTAGGTGGCGTAGCGGAGAATGCGTTCGTCACCAGCCCCGGAGCTGTGAGCTGGATTCGCCTGTTCAAATCCAGCTCACAGCTCCGGGGTTGTCACCAGCTTGGCTGGCCGTTCACACTAATACAATTGGCTGTATTAGAGGGTGGGAGAAGCTGGCGGGGTGGGTCCGGGTCGTTGTAAACAGCGACTCCTACAGTTCGGTCGGGGCGCCTGCTAAGCGCGGATAGGATCTAAGTGGGATAGTGTGATCCTTCCACACGCTACGCCCTCTGTGAGAATCCGCGCTGCTGGGTGAAAAGAAGCGGTTGATTGGCTGGACGTGTGTCGGAGGAAGCACGTGATAGCCTCCACTCTCCCAGACCGACTGTGGGGGGTAAGTGCGCAGCGACCAGGAAGGGATTGGGAATTGGCATAACGACTAACATTGGGATGGGAGAAAAATCAGAGGAAAATGGAGGGGAAAAAGATCAATAATAAAAAAAAAAAAAAAAAAAAAAAAAAAAAAAAATGTTGGGGCCTCTAGTGACGAGGGGCCTCCAAAAAAATAAAAAGAGGCCCACGGGCCGCGGCCCAAACGGCCCGGTCGTTAATCCGGCCCTGCCGATAGGGTACACAGACCCTCATCTGCACCTTTGTTTACACTTTTTAATCTTATTTTAGCATCTAATCACATCGTATTCACACGGTGGCCATTTTGCTCTTACAGGTTGGGATTCCTTTCCACTCTCAGTCCCAACCTGAGCGTCGTGACATGAGAGCGTGACGGCCGGCGCTGTGAACGTGGTCGAGGACCCCCGTCCTGTGAACGTGGTCGAGGACCCCCGTCCTGTGAACGTGGTCGAGGACCCCCGTCCTGTGAACGTGGTCGAGGACCCCCGTCCTGTGAACGTGGTCGAGGACCCCCGTCCTGTGAACGTGGTCGAGGACCCCCGTCCTGTGAACGTGGTCGAGGACCCCCGTCCTGTGAACGTGGTCGAGGACCCCCGTCCTGTGAACGTGGTCGAGGACCCCCGTCCTGTGAACGCGGTCGAGGACCCCCGTCCTGTGGTCTCTCCTCTGATCTCACCTCCTTGTCGCTCTCAGACATCATGGTCACAAAGTTGTCCGGGAAGACGCCGTCTTTACCGCCGGCCTCGCCTCTCCACCAGCCGGGCTCCCCGGTGTCCTGCAGCACCAAGCAAACGTGTTTATTATTAACCCTTTCACCGTGTCCTGCAGCACCAAGCAAGACAAGAGTCAGACAGTCCTAACAGTGTTTATTATTAAGAGTCAGATAGTCCTAACAGTGTTTATTATTAAGAGTCAGATAGTCCTAACAGTGTTTATTATTAAGAGTCAGACCGTCCTAACAGTGTTTATTATTAAGAGTAAGACCGTCCTAACAGTGTTTATTATTAAGAGTCAGATAGTCCTAACTGTAACTGAGGGGTACAATTCCCTGATTGTATTGAGAGTATGGTATCATTAAACCACTACTTAGTTATGTACTTTAATTACTGGCCATACAGTACATGGTATATCTGGTGAACACCCACACAAGAATACGGCATGACAAAGAAAGTTCTAGTTAGAGGTATTTATTATTAGAGCAGCAACGGTAGGTTACAGATTGAGAATTATGATTGCGCTTGTAAGGCGAAGAACACTTAAGTAGGTCAAGAGCGTAAGTCCATGAGCATAGTAAGATGGGTATAACTGACGCCACCTGTAGCATAAGAATTACATAAGGCACACTCGTAGTCAGCTGGAGGCACTAAGGGGTTCCCTCCGGTTGTAAGCCAGCAGGGTAGAGGAATGTTCGGGAGCAAAGTCTGGATCAACGCGGAATAACGAGGCTCCAGATACAGGAGCCAGTGCAGTAATCCCTTGGTCCGTAGACAAAGCAACAGCTATACTCCAGTATGCACGACAGCATGGATGAAAGCTAGCCAGCCTCTGTGGTCCTAGAGGCGGGCTCGATGGTGCTCCTCACAGGGTAGATCCCACACAGCAGTGGGGTAGACGGTTCTCTGCTCCAGCAGCCACAGTACCAAAGCAATATAATCCAGCCGGAAAAGGCTCTGCATTCGCCGGTGTAGGTTCTCCGGTGTACATATCCAACGGTTCTCGTCTAGGACTCCTCGGGTGGTGGCGCGAGTTTAGGCCGCCCAGCCTGGATAAGTGCACTAGCTAGAGATACGACGAACCGGTGGTAATGCTGGTCACGGAGAACGGTAGCCGCACGATACACTATAAATAATAGACTATTACTTCACAATAGAATACGTCGAACTCGACGATACAGCGTTAAACTCTGACACTTTAGCTATCTATTCGCACGCGGTTCTCAAGGCTCTATTCAGGGGAAAAGAGGCCCACTTCACGGCACGTTGTATCGTGGTGAAGGCTTCAACGTTTAGGTACTCAACTACTGCTGTATCCACCTGCGACGTATTTATACGTAAGGTGAATAATCTAGTGCCAACCTCAGTTCTGTCTCGTATTACTGCGCAAACCTGGACATGTTGAGACATGCCTTGGCGGTGGCTTTGAACTTGCCATTGGGGGTATGGCCGTTGGCGCCTAGGGGTCGCTGTCCAATAGGAGAATGAATATTATGGTCTGGCTTGTACCTAGGTAAAGGGATATTCCGTGTATATATATACAAAGAATATACAAGGGATATCAGACGATATACAAATATTATACAAGGTATCTCAAGTAATAAATATATATATTCGGTTTAATCTGACCCTTTGTAACACTAACAGTGTTTATTATTAAGAGTCAGACAGTCCTAACAGTGTTTATTATTAAGAGTCAGACCGTCCTAACAGTGTTTATTATTAAGAGTCAGATAGTCCTAACAGTGTTTATTATTAAGAGTCAGATAGTCCTAACAGTAGGGATGGGTACCGAATTCGGTACTTTTGAGGTACCGAACCGAAACACGTCGGTACTACCGAGTATCGAATCAAGTGAGAAACCGAAAAAAAAATAAAAAAAAATCTTTTTTTTATTTATTTTTTTACTTTTACCTTTTTTTTTTTTTTTACTTTTTTCTTTTCATGTCAACGTTCACACGCACAATATATGCTTACCTAGGATTTGACTTGATTCAACAACAAAGCAGTCGGAGCAATGACAAGCCGAAAACTGTCGAAATTGTAGTTATTTGAAGTTTGGATTTTTTTTTACGACTGAGGTAGGTAAATTAAATTTCGACAGTTTTCGGCTCGTCATTGCTCCGACTGCTTTGTTGTTGAATCAAGTCAAATCCTAGGTAAGCATATATTGTGCGTGTGAACGTTGACATGAAAAGAAAAAAGTTAAAAAAAAAAGAAAAAAGTTTAAAAAAAAATCAATAAAAAATATTTTTTTTTATTTTTTTTTAAAGTACCGAAAAAAGGTACCGTTGGGTACCGGTATCGATTAACAGGTACCGGTACCGGTATCGGTTCAAATGTGAAAGGTACCCATCCCTACCTAACAGTGTTTATTATTAAGAGTCAGACAGTCCTAACAGTGTTTATTATTAAGAGTCAGACAGTCCTAACAGTGTTTATTATTAAGAGTCAGATAGTCCTAACAGTGTTTATTATTAAGAGTCAGATAGTCCTAACAGTGTTTAAGAGTCAGATAGTCCTAACAGTGTTTATTATTAAGAGTCAGATAGTCCTAACAGTGTTTAAGAGTCAGATAGACCTAACAGTGTTTATTATTAAGAGTCAGACAGTCCTAACAGTGTTTATTATTAAGAGTCAGACAGTCCTAACAGTGTTTATTATTAAGAGTCAGATAGTCCTAACAGTGTTTATTATTAAGAGTGAGATAGTCCTAACAGTGTTTATTATTAAGAGTCAGATAGTCCTAACAGTGTTTATTATTAAGAGTCAGACAGTCCTAACAGTGTTTATTAATTAATTAATTTAGTCTGACATTTATTGAGTGAACGAGTTTGAATGTGGCCACCAATGCCCATATTCCCTGCCCATACCTGTACCTCCCCTCCCCCCTCCCGTCCCGAATTTCCCCAAGGGGATCAATAAAGGAATATCTTATCTAATCTTAAAGCAATAACACAGGTCAATTCTATTTTAGGGTGGACTTTTTCCCTTTCCAGCTGGTCCACATGGTCAGCGCGGCAGTACTCCGCTGCGTCCACCAGATGGAGCCAGATCCCCACCGACGCGGCCAGGGTGCATCACGAGGCATGACAATCTGCTGGGGGGGGGGGGGGGGGGGGGGGGGCGGAGCCAAGGAGCGACTGCTGCAGAGACCGCTTCCTGTATGGCTACTGCTGGGGGGGGGGGGGGGGGGGGCGGAGCCAAGGAGCGACTGCTGCAGAGTCAGCTTCCTGTAAGGCTGCTGGGGGGGGGGGGGGCGGAGCCAAGGAGCCTCACAGGGTAGATCCCACACAGCAGTGGGGTAGACGGTTCTCTGCTCCAGCAGCCACAGTACCAAAGCAATATAATCCAGCCGGAAAAGGCTCTGCATTCGCCGGTGTAGGTTCTCCGGTGTACATATCCAACGGTTCTCGTCTAGGACTCCTCGGGTGGTGGCGCGAGTTTAGGCCGCCCAGCCTGGATAAGTGCACTAGCTAGAGATACGACGAACCGGTGGTAATGCTGGTCACGGAGAACGGTAGCCACACTATAAATAATAGACTATTACTTCACAATAGAATACGTCGAACTCGACGATACAGCGTTAAACTCTGACACTTTAGCTATCTATTCGCACGCGGTTCTCAAGGCTCTATTCAGGGGCAAAGAGGCCCACTTCATGGCACATTGTATCGTGGTGAAGGTTTCAATGTTTAGGTACTCAACTACTGCTGTATCCACCTGCGACGTATTTATACGTAAGGTGAATAATCTAGTGCCAACCTCAGTTCTGTCTCGTATTACTGAGCAAACCTGGACATGTTGAGACATGCCTTGGCGGTGGCTTTGAACTTGCCATTGGGGGTATGGCCGTTGGCGCCTAGGGGTCGCTGTCCAATAGGAGAACGAATATTATGGTCTGGCTTGTACTTAGGTAAAGGGATATTCTGTGTATATATACAAAGAATATACAAGGGATATCAGACGATATACAAATATTATACAAGGTATCTCAAGTAATAAATATATATATTCGGTTTAATCTGACCCTTTGTAACACTAACAGTGTTTATTATTAAGAGTCAGACAGTCCTAACAGTGTTTATTATTAAGAGTCAGACCGTCCTAACAGTGTTTATTATTAAGAGTCAGATAGTCCTAACAGTGTTTATTATTAAGAGTCAGATAGTCCTAACAGTAGGGATGGGTACCGAATTCGGTACTTTTGAGGTACCGAACCGAAACACGTCGGTACTACCGAGTATCGAATCAAGTGAGAAACCGAAAAAAAAATTAATTTTTTTTTTATTTTATTATTTTTTTTACTTTTACTTTTCTTTTTTTTTTACTTTTTTCTTTTCATGTCAACGTTCACACGCACAATATATGCTTACCTAGGATTTGACTTGATTCAACAACAAAGCAGTCGGAGCAATGACAAGCCGAAAACTGTCGAAATTGTAGTTATTTGAAGTTTGGAATTTTTTTTACGACTGAGGTAGGTAAATTAAATTTCGACAGTTTTCGGCTTGTCATTGCTCCGACTGCTTTGTTGTTGAATCAAGTCAAATCCTAGGTAAGCATATATTGTGCGTGTGAACGTTGACATGAAAAGAAAAAAGTTAAAAAAAAAAGAAAAAAGTTAAAAAAAAAACCAATAAAAAATATTTTTTTTTATTTTATTTTAAAGTACCGAAAAAAGGTACCGTTGGGTACCGGTATCGATTAACAGGTACCGGTATCGGTTCAAATGTGAAAGGTACCCATCCCTACCTAACAGTGTTTATTATTAAGAGTCAGACAGTCCTAACAGTGTTTATTATTAAGAGTCAGACAGTCCTAACAGTGTTTATTATTAAGAGTCAGATAGTCCTAACAGTGTTTATTATTAAGAGTCAGATAGTCCTAACAGTGTTTATTATTAAGAGTCAGATAGTCCTAACAGTGTTTATTATTAAGAGTCAGACAGTCCTAACAGTGTTTATTAATTAATTAATTTAGTCTGACATTTATTGAGTGAACGAGTTTGAATGTGGCCACCAATGCCCATATTCCCTGCCCATACCTGTACCTCCCCTCCCCCCTCCCGTCCCGAATTTCCCCAAGGGGATCAATAAAGGAATATCTTATCTAATCTTAAAGCAATAACACAGGTCAATTCTATTTTAGGGTGGACTTTTTCCCTTTCCAGCTGGTCCACATGGTCAGCGCGGCAGTACTCCGCTGCGTCCACCAGATGGAGCCAGATCCCCACCGACGCGGCCAGGGTGCATCACGAGGCATGACAATCTGCTGGGGGGGCGGGGGGGGGGGGGGGGGGGGGCGGAGCCAAGGAGCGACTGCTGCAGAGACCGCTTCCTGTATGGCTACTGCTGGGGGGGGGGGGGGGGGGGGGGGGGGCGGAGCCAAGGAGCGACTGCTGCAGAGTCAGCTTCCTGTAAGGCTGCTGGGGGGGGGGCGGAGCCAAGGAGCCACTGCTACAGAGACCGCTTCCTGTATGGCTGCTGGGGGGGGGGGGGGGGGGGGGAGCCAAGGAGCCGCTGCTACAGAGACCGCTTCCTGTATGGGGGGGGGGGGGCGGAGCGGAGCCAAGGAGCCACTGCTACAGAGACCGCTTCCTGTATGGCTGCTGCTGGGGGGGGGGGGGGGGGGGGGAGCCAAGGAAAATAATTGTATTTGGAAACGCTTCGGTTGACCCCACCGTCGACGCCCCGGGGCCCCTCTGGGCTCCAGTATCCGCTCCTCTGTCAGGGGCCCTGGAGTAATCTTCATCTACAGTACTTTTAAATTCCACAAACAGGTTAGCTCGCTGGTTAAAACCAGTTTGTTTTCCACATGAAGACTCCTGGCTTAAGACCAAAGCACACCTCTCTCCGAAGGATCTGGAGGAGAGGGTGATCCACGCCTTCACGTCCACCCGGCTGGAGAGAGAGGGTGATCCCTGCCTTCACGTCCACCCGGCTGGAGAGAGAGGGTGATCCACGCCTTCACGTCCACCACCCGGCTGGAGAGAGAGGGTGATCCCTGCCTTCACGTCCACCCGGCTGGAGAGAGAGGGTGATCCACGCCGTCACGTCCACCCGGCTGGAGAGAGAGGGTGATCCCTGCCTTCATGTCCACCCGGCTGGAGAGAGAGGGTGATCCCTGCCTTCATGTCCACCACCCGGCTGGAGAGAGAGGGTGATCCACGCCTCCTTCACGTCCACCACCCGGCTGGAGAGAGAGGGTGATCCCTGCCTTCATGTCCACCCGGCTGGAGAGAGAGGGTGATCCCTGCCTTCATGTCCACCACCCGGCTGGAGAGAGAGGGTGATCCCTGCCTTCATGTCCACCACCCGGCTGGAGAGATAGGGTGATCCCTGCCTTCATGTCCACCACCCGGCTGGAGAGAGAGGGTGATCCCTGCCTTCACGTCCACCACCCGGCTGGAGAGAGAGGGTGATCCCTGCCTTCATGTCCACCACCCGGCTGGAGAGAGAGGGTGATCCCTGCCTTCATGTCCACCCGGCTGGAGAGAGAGGGTGATCCCTGCCTTCACGTCCACCACCCGGCTGGAGAGAGAGGGTGATCCCTGCCTTCATGTCCACCACCCGGCTGGAGAGAGAGGGTGATCCACGCCTCCTTCACGTCCACCACCCGGCTGGAGAGAGAGGGTGATCCCTGCCTTCATGTCCACCACCCGGCTGGAGAGAGAGGGTGATCCCTGCCTTCATGTCCACCACCCGGCTGGAGAGAGAGGGTGATCCCTGCCTTCATGTCCACCACCCGGCTGGAGAGAGAGGGTGATCCCTGCCTTCACGTCCACCCGGCTGGAGAGAGAGGGTGATCCCTGCCTTCATGTCCACCACCCGGCTGGAGTGAGAGGGTGATCCACGCCTTCATGTCCACCACCCGGCTGGAGAGAGAGGGTGATCCCTGCCTTCATGTCCACCCGGCTGGAGAGAGAGGGTGATCCACGCCTCCTTCACGTCCACCACCCGGCTGGAGAGAGAGGGTGATCCCTGCCTTCATGTCCACCACCCGGCTGGAGAGAGAGGGTGATCCCTGCCTTCATGTCCACCACCCGGCTGGAGAGAGAGGGTGATCCACGCCTCCTTCACGTCCACCACCCGGCTGGAGAGAGAGGGTGATCCCTGCCTTCATGTCCACCCGGCTGGAGAGAGAGGGTGATCCCTGCCTTCACGTCTACCACCCGGCTGGAGAGAGAGGGTGATCCACGCCTCCTTCACGTCCACCACCCGGCTGGAGAGAGAGGGTGATCCCTGCCTTCACGTCCACCCGGCTGGAGAGAGAGGGTGATCCCTGCCTTCATGTCCACCCGGCTGGAGAGAGAGGGTGATCCCTGCCTTCATGTCCACCACCCGGCTGGAGAGAGAGGGTGATCCACGCCTCCTTCACGTCCACCACCCGGCTGGAGAGAGAGGGTGATCCCTGCCTTCATGTCCACCACCCGGCTGGAGAGAGAGGGTGATCCCTGCCTTCATGTCCACCACCCGGCTGGAGAGAGAGGGTGATCCACGCCTCCTTCACGTCCACCACCCGGCTGGAGAGAGAGGGTGATCCCTGCCTTCATGTCCACCACCCGGCTGGAGAGAGAGGGTGATCCCTGCCTTCATGTCCACCACCCGGCTGGAGAGAGAGGGTGATCCCTGCCTTCATGTCCACCACCCGGCTGGAGAGAGAGGGTGATCCACGCCTTCACGTCCACCACCCGGCTGGAGAGAGAGGGTGATCCACGCCTTCACGTCCACCACCCGGCTGGAGAGAGAGGGTGATTCACGCCTCCTTCACGTCCACCACCCGGCTGGAGAGAGAGGGTGATCCACGCCTCCTTCATGTCCACCACCCGGCTGGAGAGAGAGGGTGATCCCTGCCTTCATGTCCACCACCCGGCTGGAGAGAGAGGGTGATCCACGCGTCCTTCACGTCCACCACCCGGCTGGAGAGAGAGGGTGCTCCCTGCCTTCATGTCCACCCGGCTGGAGAGAGAGGGTGATCCCTGCCTTCACGTCCACCCGGCTGGAGAGAGAGGGTGATCCACGCCTTCACGTCCACCACCCGGCTGGAGAGAGAGGGTGATCCCTGCCTTCACGTCCACCCGGCTGGAGAGAGAGGGTGATCCACGCCGTCACGTCCACCCGGCTGGAGAGAGAGGGTGATCCCTGCCTTCATGTCCACCCGGCTGGAGAGAGAGGGTGATCCCTGCCTTCATGTCCACCACCCGGCTGGAGAGAGAGGGTGATCCACGCCTCCTTCACGTCCACCACCCGGCTGGAGAGAGAGGGTGATCCCTGCCTTCATGTCCACCCGGCTGGAGAGAGAGGGTGATCCCTGCCTTCATGTCCACCACCCGGCTGGAGAGAGAGGGTGATCCCTGCCTTCATGTCCACCACCCGGCTGGAGAGATAGGGTGATCCCTGCCTTCATGTCCACCACCCGGCTGGAGAGAGAGGGTGATCCCTGCCTTCACGTCCACCACCCGGCTGGAGAGAGAGGGTGATCCCTGCCTTCATGTCCACCACCCGGCTGGAGAGAGAGGGTGATCCCTGCCTTCATGTCCACCCGGCTGGAGAGAGAGGGTGATCCCTGCCTTCACGTCCACCACCCGGCTGGAGAGAGAGGGTGATCCCTGCCTTCATGTCCACCACCCGGCTGGAGAGAGAGGGTGATCCACGCCTCCTTCACGTCCACCACCCGGCTGGAGAGAGAGGGTGATCCCTGCCTTCATGTCCACCACCCGGCTGGAGAGAGAGGGTGATCCCTGCCTTTATGTCCACCACCCGGCTGGAGAGAGAGGGTGATCCCTGCCTTCATGTCCACCACCCGGCTGGAGAGAGAGGGTGATCCCTGCCTTCACGTCCACCCGGCTGGAGAGAGAGGGTGATCCCTGCCTTCATGTCCACCACCCGGCTGGAGTGAGAGGGTGATCCACGCCTTCATGTCCACCACCCGGCTGGAGAGAGAGGGTGATCCCTGCCTTCATGTCCACCCGGCTGGAGAGAGAGGGTGATCCACGCCTCCTTCACGTCCACCACCCGGCTGGAGAGAGAGGGTGATCCCTGCCTTCATGTCCACCACCCGGCTGGAGAGAGAGGGTGATCCCTGCCTTCATGTCCACCACCCGGCTGGAGAGAGAGGGTGATCCACGCCTCCTTCACGTCCACCACCCGGCTGGAGAGAGAGGGTGATCCCTGCCTTCATGTCCACCCGGCTGGAGAGAGAGGGTGATCCCTGCCTTCACGTCTACCACCCGGCTGGAGAGAGAGGGTGATCCACGCCTCCTTCACGTCCACCACCCGGCTGGAGAGAGAGGGTGATCCCTGCCTTCACGTCCACCCGGCTGGAGAGAGAGGGTGATCCCTGCCTTCATGTCCACCCGGCTGGAGAGAGAGGGTGATCCCTGCCTTCATGTCCACCACCCGGCTGGAGAGAGAGGGTGATCCACGCCTCCTTCACGTCCACCACCCGGCTGGAGAGAGAGGGTGATCCCTGCCTTCATGTCCACCACCCGGCTGGAGAGAGAGGGTGATCCCTGCCTTCATGTCCACCACCCGGCTGGAGAGAGAGGGTGATCCACGCCTCCTTCACGTCCACCACCCGGCTGGAGAGAGAGGGTGATCCCTGCCTTCATGTCCACCACCCGGCTGGAGAGAGAGGGTGATCCCTGCCTTCATGTCCACCACCCGGCTGGAGAGAGAGGGTGATCCCTGCCTTCATGTCCACCACCCGGCTGGAGAGAGAGGGTGATCCACGCCTTCACGTCCACCACCCGGCTGGAGAGAGAGGGTGATCCACGCCTTCACGTCCACCACCCGGCTGGAGAGAGAGGGTGATTCACGCCTCCTTCACGTCCACCACCCGGCTGGAGAGAGAGGGTGATCCACGCCTCCTTCATGTCCACCACCCGGCTGGAGAGAGAGGGTGATCCCTGCCTTCATGTCCACCACCCGGCTGGAGAGAGAGGGTGATCCACGCGTCCTTCACGTCCACCACCCGGCTGGAGAGAGAGGGTGCTCCCTGCCTTCATGTCCACCCGGCTGGAGAGAGAGGGTGATCCCTGCCTTCATGTCCACCACCCGGCTGGAGAGAGAGGGTGCTCCCTGCCTTCATGTCCACCCGGCTGGAGAGAGAGGGTGATCCCTGCCTTTATGTCCACCACCCGGCTGGAGAGAGAGGGTGATCCCTGCCTCCTTCACGTCCACCACCCGGCTGGAGAGAGAGGGTGATCCATGCCTTCATGTCCACCACCCGGCTGGAGAGAGAGGGTGATCCCTGCCTTCATGTCCACCACCCGGCTGGAGAGAGAGGGTGATCCACGCCTCCTTCACGTCCACCACCCGGCTGGAGAGAGAGGGTGATCCATGCCTTCATGTCCACCACCCGGCTGGAGAGAGAGGGTGATCCACGCCTTCACGTCCACCACCCGGCTGGAGAGAGAGGGTGATCCCTGCCTTCATGTCCACCACCCGGCTGGAGAGAGAGGGTGATCCACGCCTCCTTCACGTCCACCACCCGGCTGGAGAGAGAGGGTGATCCACGCCTCCTTCATGTCCACCCGGCTGGAGAGAGAGGGTGATCCCTGCCTTCATGTCCACCCGGCTGGAGAGAGAGGGTGATCCCTGCCTTCACGTCCACCCGGCTGGAGAGAGAGGGTGATCCCTGCCTTCATGTCCACCACCCGGCTGGAGAGAGAGGGTGATCCACGCCTCCTTCACGTCCACCACCCGGCTGGAGAGAGAGGGTGATCCATGCCTTCATGTCCACCACCCGGCTGGAGAGAGAGGGTGATCCATGCCTTCATGTCCACCACCCGGCTGGAGAGAGAGGGTGATCCCTGCCTTCATGTCCACCACCCGGCTGGAGAGAGAGGGTGATCCCTGCCTTCATGTCCACCCGGCTGGAGAGAGAGGGTGATCCACGCCTTCATGTCCACCACCCGGCTGGAGAGAGAGGGTGATCCACGCCTTCACGTCCACCACCCGGCTGGAGAGAGAGGGTGATCCACGCCTCCTTCACGTCCACCACCCGGCTGGAGAGAGAGGGTGATCCACGCCTTCATGTCCACCACCCGGCTGGAGAGAGAGGGTGATCCCTGCCTTCATGTCCACCACCCGGCTGGAGAGAGAGGGTGATCCCTGCCTTCATGTCCACCACCCGGCTGGAGAGAGAGGGTGCTCCCTGCCTTCATGTCCACCCGGCTGGAGAGAGAGGGTGATCCCTGCCTTCACGTCCACCACCCGGCTGGAGAGAGAGGGTGATCCACGCCTCCTTCACGTCCACCACCCGGCTGGAGAGAGAGGGTGATCCCTGCCTTCATGTCCACCCGGCTGGAGAGAGAGGGTGATCCCTGCCTTCACGTCCACCACCCGGCTGGAGAGAGAGGGTGATCCACGCCTCCTTCACGTCCACCACCCGGCTGGAGAGAGAGGGTGATCCATGCCTTCATGTCCACCACCCGGCTGGAGAGAGAGGGTGATCCACGCCTTCACGTCCACCACCCGGCTGGAGAGAGAGGGTGATCCCTGCCTTCATGTCCACCACCCGGCTGGAGAGAGAGGGTGATCCACGCCTCCTTCACGTCCACCACCCGGCTGGAGAGAGAGGGTGATCCACGCCTCCTTCATGTCCACCCGGCTGGAGAGAGAGGGTGATCCCTGCCTTCATGTCCACCCGGCTGGAGAGAGAGGGTGATCCCTGCCTTCACGTCCACCCGGCTGGAGAGAGAGGGTGATCCCTGCCTTCATGTCCACCACCCGGCTGGAGAGAGAGGGTGATCCACGCCTCCTTCACGTCCACCACCCGGCTGGAGAGAGAGGGTGATCCATGCCTTCATGTCCACCACCCGGCTGGAGAGAGAGGGTGATCCATGCCTTCATGTCCACCACCCGGCTGGAGAGAGAGGGTGATCCCTGCCTTCATGTCCACCACCCGGCTGGAGAGAGAGGGTGATCCCTGCCTTCATGTCCACCCGGCTGGAGAGAGAGGGTGATCCACGCCTTCATGTCCACCACCCGGCTGGAGAGAGAGGGTGATCCACGCCTTCACGTCCACCACCCGGCTGGAGAGAGAGGGTGATCCACGCCTCCTTCACGTCCACCACCCGGCTGGAGAGAGAGGGTGATCCACGCCTTCATGTCCACCACCCGGCTGGAGAGAGAGGGTGATCCCTGCCTTCATGTCCACCACCCGGCTGGAGAGAGAGGGTGATCCCTGCCTTCATGTCCACCACCCGGCTGGAGAGAGAGGGTGCTCCCTGCCTTCATGTCCACCCGGCTGGAGAGAGAGGGTGATCCCTGCCTTCACGTCCACCACCCGGCTGGAGAGAGAGGGTGATCCACGCCTCCTTCACGTCCACCACCCGGCTGGAGAGAGAGGGTGATCCCTGCCTTCATGTCCACCCGGCTGGAGAGAGAGGGTGATCCCTGCCTTCACGTCCACCACCCGGCTGGAGAGAGAGGGTGATCCACGCCTCCTTCACGTCCACCACCCGGCTGGAGAGAGAGGGTGATCCATGCCTTCATGTCCACCACCCGGCTGGAGAGAGAGGGTGATCCCTGCCTTCTTCACGTCCACCACCCGGCTGGAGAGAGAGGGTGATCCATGCCTTCATGTCCACCACCCGGCTGGAGAGAGAGGGTGATCCCTGCCTTCATGTCCACCACCCGGCTGGAGAGAGAGGGTGATCCACGCCTCCTTCACGTCCACCACCCGGCTGGAGAGAGAGGGTGATCCATGCCTTCATGTCCACCACCCGGCTGGAGAGAGAGGGTGATCCACGCCTTCACGTCCACCACCCGGCTGGAGAGAGAGGGTGATCCACGCCTTCACGTCCACCACCCGGCTGGAGAGAGAGGGTGATCCACGCCTCCTTCACGTCCACCACCCGGCTGGAGAGAGAGGGTGATCCCTGCCTTCACGTCCACCACCCGGCTGGAGAGAGAGGGTGATCCACGCCTCCTTCACGTCCACCACCCGGCTGGAGAGAGAGGGTGATCCACGCCTCCTTCATGTCCACCCGGCTGGAGAGAGAGGGTGATCCCTGCCTTCATGTCCACCCGGCTGGAGAGAGAGGGTGATCCCTGCCTTCACGTCCACCCGGCTGGAGAGAGAGGGTGATCCCTGCTTCATGTCCACCCGGCTGGAGAGAGAGGGTGATCCCTGCCTTCATGTCCACCACCCGGCTGGAGAGAGAGGGTGATCCACGCCTCCTTCACGTCCACCACCCGGCTGGAGAGAGAGGGTGATCCATGCCTTCATGTCCACCACCCGGCTGGAGAGAGAGGGTGATCCATGCCTTCATGTCCACCACCCGGCTGGAGAGAGAGGGTGATCCCTGCCTTCATGTCCACCACCCGGCTGGAGAGAGAGGGTGATCCACGCCTCCTTCACGTCCACCACCCGGCTGGAGAGAGAGGGTGATCCATGCCTTCATGTCCACCACCCGGCTGGAGAGAGAGGGTGATCCATGCCTTCATGTCCACCACCCGGCTGGAGAGAGAGGGTGATCCCTGCCTTCATGTCCACCACCCGGCTGGAGAGAGAGGGTGATCCCTGCCTTCATGTCCACCCGGCTGGAGAGAGAGGGTGATCCACGCGGCTTTCACGTCCACCACCCGGCTGGAGAGAGAGGGTGATCCACGCCTTCACGTCCACCACCCGGCTGGAGAGAGAGGGTGATCCACGCCTCCTTCACGTCCACCACCCGGCTGGAGAGAGAGGGTGATCCACGCCTTCATGTCCACCACCCGGCTGGAGAGAGAGGGTGATCCCTGCCTTCATGTCCACCACCCGGCTGGAGAGAGAGGGTGATCCACGCCTCCTTCACGTCCACCACCCGGCTGGAGAGAGAGGGTGATCCCTGCCTTCATGTCCACCCGGCTGGAGAGAGAGGGTGATCCCTGCCTTCATGTCCACCACCCGGCTGGAGAGAGAGGGTGCTCCCTGCCTTCATGTCCACCACCCGGCTGGAGAGAGAGGGTGATCCCTGCCTTCATGTCCACCACCCGGCTGGAGAGAGAGGGTGCTCCCTGCCTTCATGTCCACCCGGCTGGAGAGAGAGGGTGATCCCTGCCTTCATGTCCACCACCCGGCTGGAGAGAGAGGGTGCTCCCTGCCTTCATGTCCACCCGGCTGGAGAGAGAGGGTGATCCCTGCCTTCACGTCCACCACCCGGCTGGAGAGAGAGGGTGATCCACGCCTCCTTCACGTCCACCACCCGGCTGGAGAGAGAGGGTGATCCATGCCTTCATGTCCACCACCCGGCTGGAGAGAGAGGGTGATCCATGCCTTCATGTCCACCACCCGGCTGGAGAGAGAGGGTGATCCCTGCCTTCATGTCCACCACCCGGCTGGAGAGAGAGGGTGCTCCCTGCCTTCATGTCCACCCGGCTGGAGAGAGAGGGTGATCCCTGCCTTCACGTCCACCACCCGGCTGGAGAGAGAGGGTGATCCACGCCTCCTTCACGTCCACCACCCGGCTGGAGAGAGAGGGTGATCCCTGCCTTCATGTCCACCCGGCTGGAGAGAGAGGGTGATCCCTGCCTTCACGTCCACCACCCGGCTGGAGAGAGAGGGTGATCCACGCCTCCTTCACGTCCACCACCCGGCTGGAGAGAGAGGGTGATCCACGCCTCCTTCATGTCCACCCGGCTGGAGAGAGAGGGTGATCCCTGCCTTCATGTCCACCCGGCTGGAGAGAGAGGGTGATCCCTGCCTTCACGTCCACCCGGCTGGAGAGAGAGGGTGATCCCTGCCTTCATGTCCACCCGGCTGGAGAGAGAGGGTGATCCCTGCCTTCATGTCCACCACCCGGCTGGAGAGAGAGGGTGATCCACGCCTCCTTCACGTCCACCACCCGGCTGGAGAGAGAGGGTGATCCATGCCTTCATGTCCACCACCCGGCTGGAGAGAGAGGGTGATCCATGCCTTCATGTCCACCACCCGGCTGGAGAGAGAGGGTGATCCCTGCCTTCATGTCCACCACCCGGCTGGAGAGAGAGGGTGATCCCTGCCTTCATGTCCACCCGGCTGGAGAGAGAGGGTGATCCACGCCTTCACGTCCACCACCCGGCTGGAGAGAGAGGGTGATCCACGCCTTCACGTCCACCACCCGGCTGGAGAGAGAGGGTGATCCACGCCTCCTTCACGTCCACCACCCGGCTGGAGAGAGAGGGTGATCCACGCCTTCATGTCCACCACCCGGCTGGAGAGAGAGGGTGATCCCTGCCTTCATGTCCACCACCCGGCTGGAGAGAGAGGGTGATCCCTGCCTTCATGTCCACCACCCGGCTGGAGAGAGAGGGTGCTCCCTGCCTTCATGTCCACCACCCGGCTGGAGAGAGAGGGTGATCCACGCCTTCACGTCCACCACCCGGCTGGAGAGAGAGGGTGATCCACGTCTCCTTCACGTCCACCACCCGGCTGGAGAGAGAGGGTGATCCACGCCTCCTTCATGTCCACCACCCGGCTGGAGAGAGAGGGTGATCCCTGCCTTCATGTCCACCACCCGGCTGGAGAGAGAGGGTGATCCCTGCCTTCACGTCCACCACCCGGCTGGAGAGAGAGGGTGATCCACGCCTCCTTCACGTCCACCACCCGGCTGGAGAGAGAGGGTGATCCCTGCCTTCATGTCCACCCGGCTGGAGAGAGAGGGTGATCCACGCCTCCTTCACGTCCACCACCCGGCTGGAGAGAGAGGGTGATCCACGCCTCCTTCACGTCCACCACCCGGCTGGAGAGAGAGGGTGATCCCTGCCTTCACGTCCACCACCCGGCTGGAGAGAGAGGGTGATCCACGCCTCCTTCACGTCCACCACCCGGCTGGAGAGAGAGGGTGATCCACGCCTCCTTCACGTCCACCACCCGGCTGGAGAGAGAGGGCGATCCCTGCCTTCATGTCCACCCGGCTGGAGAGAGAGGGTGATCCCTGCCTTCACGTCCACCCGGCTGGAGAGAGAGGGTGATCCCTGCCTTCATGTCCACCCGGCTGGAGAGAGAGGGTGATCCCTGCCTTCATGTCCACCACCCGGCTGGAGAGAGAGGGTGATCCACGCCTCCTTCACGTCCACCACCCGGCTGGAGAGAGAGGGTGATCCATGCCTTCATGTCCACCACCCGGCTGGAGAGAGAGGGTGATCCATGCCTTCATGTCCACCACCCGGCTGGAGAGAGAGGGTGATCCCTGCCTTCATGTCCACCACCCGGCTGGAGAGAAAGGGTGATCCCTGCCTTCATGTCCACCCGGCTGGAGAGAGAGGGTGATCCACGCCTTCACGTCCACCACCCGGCTGGAGAGAGAGGGTGATCCACGCCTTCACGTCCACCACCCGGCTGGAGAGAGAGGGTGATCCACGCCTCCTTCACGTCCACCACCCGGCTGGAGAGAGAGGGTGATCCACGCCTTCATGTCCACCACCCGGCTGGAGAGAGAGGGTGATCCCTGCCTTCATGTCCACCACCCGGCTGGAGAGAGAGGGTGATCCACGCCTCCTTCACGTCCACCACCCGGCTGGAGAGAGGGTGATCCCTGCCTTCATGTCCACCCGGCTGGAGAGAGAGGGTGATCCCTGCCTTCATGTCCACCACCCGGCTGGAGAGAGAGGGTGCTCCCTGCCTTCATGTCCACCACCCGGCTGGAGAGAGAGGGTGATCCCTGCCTTCATGTCCACCACCCGGCTGGAGAGAGAGGGTGCTCCCGGCCTTCATGTCCACCCGGCTGGAGAGAGAGGGTGATCCACGCCTCCTTCACGTCCACCACCCGGCTGGAGAGAGAGGGTGATCCCTGCCTTCATGTCCACCCGGCTGGAGAGAGAGGGTGATCCCTGCCTTCACGTCCACCACCCGGCTGGAGAGAGAGGGTGATCCACGCCTCCTTCACGTCCACCACCCGGCTGGAGAGAGAGGGTGATCCCTGCCTTCACGTCCACCCGGCTGGAGAGAGAGGGTGATCCACGCCTTCACGTCCACCACCCGGCTGGAGAGAGAGGGTGATCCCTGCCTTCATGTCCACCCGGCTGGAGAGAGAGGGTGATCCCTGCCTTCTTGTCCACCACCCGGCTGGAGAGAGAGGGTGATCCCTGCCTCCTTCACGTCCACCACCCGGCTGGAGAGAGAGGGTGATCCATGCCTTCATGTCCACCACCCGGCTGGAGAGAGAGGGTGATCCCTGCCTTCATGTCCACCACCCGGCTGGAGAGAGAGGGTGATCCACGCCTCCTTCACGTCCACCACCCGGCTGGAGAGAGAGGGTGATCCATGCCTTCATGTCCACCACCCGGCTGGAGAGAGAGGGTGATCCACGCCTTCACGTCCACCACCCGGCTGGAGAGAGGGTGATCCACGCCTTCACGTCCACCACCCGGCTGGAGAGAGAGGGTGATCCACGCCTCCTTCACGTCCACCACCCGGCTGGAGAGAGAGGGTGATCCCTGCCTTCACGTCCACCACCCGGCTGGAGAGAGAGGGTGATCCACGCCTCCTTCACGTCCACCACCCGGCTGGAGAGAGAGGGTGATCCCTGCCTTCATGTCCACCCGGCTGGAGAGAGAGGGTGATCCCTGCCTTCATGTCCACCCGGCTGGAGAGAGAGGGTGATCCCTGCCTTCACGTCCACCCGGCTGGAGAGAGAGGGTGATCCCTGCCTTCATGTCCACCCGGCTGGAGAGAGAGGGTGATCCCTGCCTTCATGTCCACCACCCGGCTGGAGAGAGAGGGTGATCCACGCCTCCTTCACGTCCACCACCCGGCTGGAGAGAGAGGGTGATCCATGCCTTCATGTCCACCACCCGGCTGGAGAGAGAGGGTGATCCATGCCTTCATGTCCACCACCCGGCTGGAGAGAGAGGGTGATCCCTGCCTTCATGTCCACCACCCGGCTGGAGAGAGAGGGTGATCCCTGCCTTCATGTCCACCCGGCTGGAGAGAGAGGGTGATCCACGCCTTCACGTCCACCACCCGGCTGGAGAGAGAGGGTGATCCACGCCTTCACGTCCACCACCCGGCTGGAGAGAGAGGGTGATCCACGCCTCCTTCACGTCCACCACCCGGCTGGAGAGAGAGGGTGATCCACGCCTTCATGTCCACCACCCGGCTGGAGAGCGAGGGTGATCCCTGCCTTCATGTCCACCACCCGGCTGGAGAGAGAGGGTGATCCACGCCTCCTTCACGTCCACCACCCGGCTGGAGAGAGAGGGTGATCCCTGCCTTCATGTCCACCCGGCTGGAGAGAGAGGGTGATCCCTGCCTTCATGTCCACCACCCGGCTGGAGAGAGAGGGTGCTCCCTGCCTTCATGTCCACCCGGCTGGAGAGAGAGGGTGATCCACGCCTCCTTCACGTCCACCACCCGGCTGGAGAGAGAGGGTGATCCCTGCCTTCATGTCCACCCGGCTGGAGAGAGAGGGTGATCCCTGCCTTCACGTCCACCACCCGGCTGGAGAGAGAGGGTGATCCACGCCTCCTTCACGTCCACCACCCGGCTGGAGAGAGAGGGTGATCCCTGCCTTCACGTCCACCCGGCTGGAGAGAGAGGGTGATCCACGCCTTCACGTCCACCACCCGGCTGGAGAGAGAGGGTGATCCCTGCCTTCATGTCCACCCGGCTGGAGAGAGAGGGTGATCCCTGCCTTCATGTCCACCACCCGGCTGGAGAGAGAGGGTGATCCCTGCCTCCTTCACGTCCACCACCCGGCTGGAGAGAGAGGGTGATCCATGCCTTCATGTCCACCACCCGGCTGGAGAGAGAGGGTGATCCCTGCCTTCATGTCCACCACCCGGCTGGAGAGAGAGGGTGATCCACGCCTCCTTCACGTCCACCACCCGGCTGGAGAGAGAGGGTGATCCATGCCTTCATGTCCACCACCCGGCTGGAGAGAGAGGGTGATCCACGCCTTCACGTCCACCACCCGGCTGGAGAGAGAGGGTGATCCACGCCTTCACGTCCACCACCCGGCTGGAGAGAGAGGGTGATCCACGCCTCCTTCACGTCCACCACCCGGCTGGAGAGAGAGGGTGATCCACGCCTTCACGTCCACCACCCGGCTGGAGAGAGAGGGTGATCCACGCCTTCACGTCCACCACCCGGCTGGAGAGAGAGGGTGATCCACGCCTTCACGTCCACCACCCGGCTGGAGAGAGAGGGTGATCCACGCCTTCACGTCCACCACCCGGCTGGAGAGAGAGGGTGATCCACGCCTTCATGTCCACCACCCGGCTGGAGAGAGAGGGTGATCCACGCCTCCTTCACGTCCACCACCCGGCTGGAGAGAGAGGGTGATCCCTGCCTCCTTCACGTCCACCACCCGGCTGGAGAGAGAGGGTGATCCCTGCCTTCATGTCCACCACCCGGCTGGAGAGAGAGGGTGATCCACGCCTTCACGTCCACCCGGCTGGAGAGAGAGGGTGATCCACGCCTTCACGTCCACCCGGCTGGATTACTGCAACGCGCTGTATGTTGGCATTGACCGGTCGCTGCTCCGTCGCCTGCAACTGGTACAAACATGCGGCTGCCCGTCTGGTCACTGGTGCCAGGGAACGTGACCACATCACACCAGTCCTGGCTTCACTCCACTGGCTCCCCATCGATTTTAAATGACTGCTGACTAATGTGACGATTCAACTGCATCGATTTGAAAATGTTAGAAACGATTAGAATCGATTTCTTTTTTATTTATTTTTATTTACCTATAGTCCATTCATGCTGAGTGAATCAGTTCCCCCAGCCACATGTTGTGTATTCAAAGAAATTTGGGGAATTAACTGATATAAATGTAATCGAATCGAATCGAATCATTGTGAGGTTGCATCGTTGCACACCCTACTGCTGACTGTTTTGAACCCTTTCACTGCCACACGACAGAAGGTTAACCCTTTACTATCACACTACCGACGGTAACCGTAAAGGGTTAACCTTCTGCAGTGTGGCAGTGAAAGGGTTAAGACACCGAGGCTGGGAACGAAATAAGAATTCAGGTGTATTATTGGTGAAATGCGCCTTTTTAACGAGCACAACTTCAGGCACTTTACGGTCAAACGCAGGAAACACTTGTAAAGTCTATGTTGCACGACGCTAATGATGCTAATGATGGAGCATCGCCGTCAATTGTGTGATAGTAAAGGGGTTAACCTTCTGTCGTGTGGCAGTGAAAGGGTTAAAGCACTACACGGGCTGGCTCCACTGTACCTGGCTGAGCTCCTGCATCACCCCACCCCCCGTCCAGAGCCCCGAGGTCTGCTAACCAGCTGCTGCTGGAGGAGCCCAACATCAGGCCCAACACCAGGGGAGACAGAGCTGCTGCTGGAGGAGCCCAGGACCAGGCTCAACACCAGGGGAGACAGAGCTGCTGCTGGAGGAGCCCAGGACCAGGCTCAACACCAGGGGAGACAGAGCTGCTGGAGGAGGAGCCCAGGACCAGGCTCAACACCAGGGGAGACAGAGCTGCTGCTGGTGGAGCCCAGGACCAGGCTCAACACCAGGGGAGACAGAGCTGCTGGAGGAGGAGCCCAGGACCAGGCTCAACACCAGGGGAGACAGAGCTGCTGCTGGAGGAGCCCAGGACCAGGCTCAACACCAGGGGAGACAGAGCTGCTGCTGGAGGAGGAGGAGCCCAGGACCAGGCTCAACACCAGGGGAGACAGAGCTGCTGGAGGAGGAGCCCAGGACCAGGCTCAACACCAGGGGATACAGAGCTGCTGGAGGAGGAGCCCAGGACCAGGCTCAACACCAGGGGAGACAGAGCTGCTGCTGGAGGAGCCCAGGACCAGGCTCAACACCAGGGGAGACAGAGCTGCTGCTGGAGGAGGAGCCCAGGACCAGGCTCAACACCAGGGGAGACAGAGCTGCTGGAGGAGGAGCCCAGGACAAGGCTCAACACCAGGGGAGACAGAGCTGCTGGAGGAGCCCAGGACCAGGCTCAACACCAGGGGGGACAGAGCTGCTGCTGGAGGAGGAGCCCAGGACCAGGCTCAACACCAGGGGAGACAGAGCTGCTGGAGGAGGAGCCCAGGACCAGGCTCAACACCAGGGGAGACCGAGCTGCTGCTGGAGGAGGAGCCCAGGACCAGGCTCAACACCAGGGGAGACAGAGCTGCTGGAGGAGCCCAGGACCAGGCTCAACACCAGGGGAGACAGAGCTGCTGGAGGAGCCCAGGACCAGGCTCAACACCAGGGGAGACAGAGCTGCTGGAGGAGCCCAGGACCAGGCTCAACACCAGGGGAGACAGAGCTGCTGCTGGAGGAGCCCAGGACCAGGCTCAACACCAGGGGAGACAGAGCTGCTGGAGGAGCCCAGGACCAGGCTCAACACCAGGGGAGACAGAGCTGCTGGAGGAGCCCAGGACCAGGCTCAACACCAGGGGAGACAGAGCTGCTGGAGGAGTCCAGGACCAGGCTCAACACCAGGGGAGACAGAGCTGCTGCTGGAGGAGGAGCCCAGGACCAACTCAACACCAGGGGAGACAGAGCTGCTGGAGGAGCCCAGGACCAGGCTCAACACCAGGGGAGACAGAGCTGCTGCTGGAGGAGCCCAGGACCAGGCTCAACACCAGGGGAGACAGAGCTGCTGCTGGAGGAGGAGCCCAGTACCAGGCTCAACACCAGGGGAGACAGAGCTGCTGGAGGAGCCCAGGACCAGGCTCAACACCAGGGGAGACAGAGCTGCTGCTGGAGGAGCCCAGGACCAGGCTCAACACCAGGGGAGACAGAGCTGCTGCTGGAGGAGCCCAGGACAAGGCTCAACACCAGGGGAGACAGAGCTGCTGGAGGAGCCCAGGACCAGGCTCAACACCAGGGGAGACAGAGCTGCTGGAGGAGGAGCCCAGGACCAGGCTCAACACCAGGGGAGACAGAGCTGCTGGAGGAGGAGCCCAGGACCAGGCTCAACACCAGGGGAGACAGAGCTGCTGGAGGAGGAGCCCAGGACCAGGCTCAACACCAGGGGAGACAGAGCTGCTGGAGGAGGAGCCCAGGACCAGGCTCAACACCAGGGGAGACAGAGCTGCTGCTGGAGGAGCCCAGGACCAGGCTCAACACCAGGGGAGACCGAGCTGCTGCTGGAGGAGGAGCCCAGGACCAGGCTCAACACCAGGGGAGACAGAGCTGCTGGAGGAGGAGCCCAGGACCAGGCTCAACACCAGGGGAGACCGAGCTGCTGCTGGAGGAGCCCAGGCTCAACACCAGGGGAGACAGAGCTGCTGGAGGGGCCCAGGACCAGGCTCAACACCAGGGGAGACAGAGCTGCTACTGGAGGAGCCCAGGACCAGGCTCAACACCAGGGGAGACAGAGCTGCTGCTGGAGGAGCCCAGGACAAGGCTCAACACCAGGGGAGACAGAGCTGCTGGAGGAGGAGCCCAGGACCAGGCTCAACACCAGGGGAGACAGAGCTGCTGGAGGAGGAGCCCAGGACCAGGCTCAACACCAGGGGAGACAGAGCTGCTGCTGGAGGAGGAGCCCAGGACCAGGCTCAACACCAGGGGAGACAGAGCTGCTGCTGGAGGAGGAGGAGCCCAGGACCAGGCTCAACACCAGGGGATACAGAGCTGCTGGAGGAGGAGCCCAGGACCAGGCTCAACACCAGGGGAGACAGAGCTGCTGCTGGAGGAGGAGCCCAGGACCAGGCTCAACACCAGGGGAGACAGAGCTGCTGCTGGAGGAGGAGGAGCCCAGGACCAGGCTCAACACCAGGGGATACAGAGCTGCTGGAGGAGGAGCCCAGGACCAGGCTCAACACCAGGGGAGACAGAGCTGCTGCTGGAGGAGGAGCCCAGGACCAGGCTCAACACCAGGGGAGACAGAGCTGCTGGAGGAGGAGCCCAGGACCAGGCTCAACACCAGGGGAGACAGAGCTGCTGGAGGAGGAGCCCAGGACCAGGCTCAACACCAGGGGAGACAGAGCTGCTGCTGGAGGAGGAGCCCAGGACCAGGCTCAACACCAGGGGAGACAGAGCTGCTGCTGGAGGAGCCCAGGACCAGGCTCAACACCAGGGGAGACAGAGCTGCTGCTGGAGGAGGAGCCCAGGACCAGGCTCAACACCAGGGGAGACAGAGCTGCTGCTGGAGGAGGAGCCCAGGACCAGGCTCAACACCAGGGGAGACAGAGCTGCTGGAGGAGGAGCCCAGGACCAGGCTCAACACCAGGGGAGACAGAGCTGCTGCTGGAGGAGCCCAGGACCAGGCTCAACACCAGGGGAGACAGAGCTGCTGGAGGAGGAGCCCAGGACCAGGCTCAACACCAGGGGAGACAGAGCTGCTGCTGGAGGAGGAGCCCAGGACCAGGCTCAACACCAGGGGAGACCGAGCTGCTGGAGGAGCCCAGGACCAGGCTCAACACCAGGGGGGACAGAGCTGCTGCTGGAGGAGGAGCCCAGGACCAGGCTCAACACCAGGGGAGACAGAGCTGCTGGAGGAGGAGCCCAGGACCAGGCTCAACACCAGGGGAGACAGAGCTGCTGCTGGAGGAGGAGCCCAGGACCAGGCTCAACACCAGGGGAGACAGAGCTGCTGCTGGAGGAGCCCAGGACCAGGCTCAACACCAGGGGAGACAGAGCTGCTGGAGGAGGAGCCCAGGACCAGGCTCAACACCAGGGGAGACAGAGCTGCTGCTGGAGGAGGAGCCCAGGACCAGGCTCAACACCAGGGGAGACAGAGCTGCTGGAGGAGGAGCCCAGGACCAGGCTCAACACCAGGGGAGACAGAGCTGCTGGAGGAGGAGCCCAGGACCAGGCTCAACACCAGGGGAGACAGAGCTGCTGCTGGAGGAGCCCAGGACCAGGCTCAACACCAGGGGAGACAGAGCTGCTGGAGGAGGAGCCCAGGACGCGTGTACCTGTTCCGCAACAGTAAGTGACTTCCGGGGTAGGCCTGATTGGCCCCGACAGGCACGTGACGCGGCAAACTCAGGACGCGCAACGAGGCTGCTGAGAGCTGTCGTGCGGAAATAGGCTGTCTATTGCCATTCTCTAACACAAACTCTAACCTTAACCAGCTCCTTAACAGCGCCTAAACTTAACCGTTCTAACCTTAACCAACTCCGAAACAATGCCTAACCTTAACCTTAACCTTAACCATGCCTAACCTTAACCATAGAAAGAATATTGCCATTCTCTAAGACAAACTCTAACCTTAACCAGCTTCTTAACAGCGCCTAAACTTAACCGTTCTAACCTTAACCAACTCCGAAACAATGCCTAACCTTAACCATGCCTAACCTTAACCGGCGAAAGAATACACGTTAAAAAAAAAATCACGTTAAAAAAAAAAGATTTGATGGGATTCGAACTCACCAACAACGGACCGCAGGATCGCAGGACCGCTGCTCTGCCAGGTGAGCTATAGCGCCGAATGAGAGTCATGGCGTATTTGGACGGTTACGTAATTCCGTAAGCTCTGCCGCTCGGCTCCGCGGAGCGTGCCGCGCGGCAGAGAAAGTTGCGTGTCACGTGCCTGTCGGGGCCAATCAGGCCTACCCCGGAAGTCACTTACTGTTGCGGAACAGTTACACGCGCCCAGGACCAGGCTCAACACCAGAGGAGACAGAGCTGCTGCTGGAGGAGCCCAGGACCAGGCTCAACACCAGGGGAGACAGAGCTGCTGGAGGAGGAGCCCAGGACCAGGCTCAACACCAGGGGAGACAGAGCTGCTGCTGGAGGAGGAGTCCAGGACCAGGCTCAACACCAGGGGAGACAGAGCTGCTGGAGGAGGAGCCCAGGACCAGGCTCAACACCAGGGGAGACAGAGCCTTCACTGCTATAAGGAGAAAAAGTGGATCAAAAAAAGATCTGCCCAGAGCCTAGAGGCTTTTAAATCGCTGCTCAAAACGCACCTCTTTTCCCCCCTGGCCTTTGACCAGAGTTAGCCTGCCACCTGCACACAACGTCCGCTGTTACTCTGAACTTTTAATCTATTTTCTTGTCTCTTTTATATTGCACCTTGCTCTTGTTTTCTTAGTGTACAATACCCTTTTCTTAGTGATGCACCGATGTGAAAATTGTGGCCGATACCGATAACCGATATTAATATTGCTGTTTTGGCCGATACCGATATTTACCGATGTCGATATCTCTGTATAGAAAACACTTTATGATAATCAAATAAAGAGCTATTTTCCAAAACGCATTTTTTTTTTTTTTACTTTTGTAACTTATTTTCAGAAATGACAGATATTTTGAAACTATTTAAGGCCAAAACATGTAAAAAAAAAAAAAAAATTTTTAATTTTTTTTTTAATATCGGCCCTATCTTGATATCGGACCGATACCGATGTGTAAAAAAACTGCCATATCGGCCGATATTATATCGGCGGCCGATATATCGTGCATCACTACCTTTTCTGTAATTTTAGTGTATTTTATTCGTTATTGCATCGTATGTGTTAAGCTCATAACAGTCTTAACAGAGCTCATAACAGGGAAACAGATTAATAATAATCTAGGAAAATGTTAGGAAGAAAAACGTCATTCATGTCAATGGTGGGCCTTTCACACCGGCCGGGCTCCGTGCCGGTTCCCGAACGTGATCTGGAACCGGCCGGCGCGTTCACACACACGGGGAATAACTGGTCGAGAACATGACAGAGGCTTTAGTTCGGCCCTCTGAGAAAACACTGAGCACCGATTTTTCATGTTCCGAACCAATAATTCCCGGTGTGAACGCGTAGGGGCCGGGCGATTAATCGATTTTATCGATTAATTCGAATGAATGATTTAGGACGATTTTGAAAATGTTTAATCGATTTAAAACGAAAAAAGAAAAAAAATTATGGTCACCTTTTATTTGACAAAAAGTGATGTTTGGTGAAAGTTAGATTTGCACTTTATTATTTATTAATCCCAATAGGGAAATTCATTATTGTTTGATGATCAAGAGGCACGTTTTATTTGTTTTAAGTGAAGTTTGGTGAAAAAGCAAGTTATTGCACTATTAATCCCAATAGGGACATTCATCTTTGTTTGATCAAGAGTAACCCTTTATTTATATATATATATATATATATATATATATATATATATATATATATATATATATATATATATATATATATATATATATATTATTATTTATTTTTTTAAGTGAAGATTGGTGAAAGTTAGGTTTGCACTTCAATCCCAACAGGGACATTCATCTTGGTTTTGATTTATTTGTCAAATAAAAACAAAGCTTATTTGAATGATTTCCCTGGCGTTTCTGGTTTTCAGAGAAAAAAATCGATTCAAATCGTAAATCGGATTAAAAATAAATAAATCGGATATTTAATTTCTAGGCCATATCGCCCCCAGCCCCCCCCCCCCCCCCCCCCTTCACCTCCTCTTATGCAGACAGCAGGGGGGCTTGACCTCTGGATGACCTCTCTCAGGGTCAGCAGGGGTCACTCACCTTGCTCAGCAGCTGGACGACCTCTCCCTCTCTCAGGGTCAGGGGGTCACTCACCTTGCTCAGCACCTGGACGACCTCTCCCTCTCTCAGGGTCAAGGGTCAGGGGGTCACTCACCTTGCTCAGCAGCTGGACGACCTCTCCCTCTCTCAGGGTCAGGGGGTCACTCACCTTGCTCAGCACCTGGACGACCTCTCCCTCTCTCAGGGTCAAGGGTCAGGGGGTCACTCACCTTGCTCAGCACCTGGACGACCTCTCCCTCTCTCAGGGGTCAGCAGGGGTCACTCACCTTGCTCAGCACCTGGACGACCTCTCCCTCTCTCAGGGTCAAGGGTCAGGGGGTCACTCACCTTGCTCAGCACCTGGACGACCTCTCCCTCTCTCAGGGTCAGGGGGTCACTCACCTTGCTCAGCAGCTGGACGACCTCTCCCTCTCTCAGGGTCAGGGGGTCACTCACCTTGCTCAGCAGCTGGACGACCTCTCCCTCTCTCAGGGGTCAGGGGGTCACTCACCTTGCTCAGCACCTGGACGACCTCTCCCTCTCTCAGGGGTCAGCAGGGGTCACTCACCTTGCTCAGCAGCTGGACGACCTCTCCCTCTCTCAGGGTCAGGGGGTCACTCACCTTGCTCAGCACCTGGACGACCTCTCCCTCTCTCAGGGGTCAGCAGGGGTCACTCACCTTGCTCAGCAGCTGGACGACCTCTCCCTCTCTCAGGGTCAGGGGGTCACTCACCTTGCTCAGCACCTGGACGACCTCTCCCTCTCTCAGGGTCAGGGGTCAGGGGGTCACTCACCTTGCTCAGCACCTGGACGACCTCTCCCTCTCTCAGGGGTCAGCAGGGGTCACTCACCTTGCTCAGCACCTGGACGACCTCTCCCTCTCTCAGGGTCAGGGGTCAGGGGGTCACTCACCTTGCTCAGCACCTGGACGACCTCTCCCTCTCTCAGGGTCAGCTCGTCCTCGTTCGTGGCCTCGAAGGCAAAGGTCACCTTGCAGTGTTCCTTCACTGAGAGGACAGAGGAGCAGAGGGGGCAGGGTCAGAGGTGAGAGGGGGCGGGGTCAGAGGTGAGATGGGGCGGGGTCAGAGGTGAGAGGGGGCGGGGTCAGAGGAGCAGAGGAGCGCTTTAAACACACACAGTGACACACACACACACAGTGACACACACACACACACACACAGTGACACACACACACACACACACACAGTGACACACACACACACACACAGTGACACACACAGTGACACACACAGTGACACACACACACAGTGACAACACACACAGTGACACACACACACACACACAGTAACTAGAGCTGCCGCGATAACCGCATTACCGCGGTATCGCTGTTGCATCACGCTCACCGCAGAGTTAGGCTGAATACCGCGTCACCGCTGTTTTTTTTTATCATAATAATAAAGTTGGCTTGCGGCTCTGCAGATATACCCTACTCGGTTCCAAGCGACCCTATTGGGTAGAAGTGGTACCAGAAAAGACATGTGAAACATTGCAGACCACTGACTGGTCAGAAGAGAGACGCGTCACACTTTGTAGCCTCTGAACGAAAACAGAACGCCGCCATCTTTACTGCCTCGCTAAGGATGCATTTCATTCAGGATTTGTTTGCGACAGAACCAAGCAATAAACAAAAAAGAATGGATTCACTGTGTATTCTGCCTTATTTATTGATGAAACAAAACCGACATCAACCCAATTTACCACCGAGCGGAGAGTTTAGTGTCACAACAAGATCGCTGATGTGTTAAGTTTGTTGTTGTTATTATTAGCCTAATACTACCGTCAGCCGATATACACGAGAGGTAACGTTAAACCCGGGTTTGCTTGGTAGAATACACAATGAGAGGTAACGTTAGCTTTGGCAGAATAGACGCAACGAGAGTCTGGTTGATGTTGTTATTGATTGATTGATTGATTGATTGATTGAAACTGTGTTAAACTCTGGCTTGCTGCAAGCCCTCGGACATCTATGCCCACGGAGCTTTCAGTGTACACAAGCGAGCGGCCCCGCCTGCATCCCCACGTCGGAGACAAACGGAGTAGTACCTGGCTGCAGTGGAAAAGGAACGAAGTACCAGGTGCCTAAAGCGGGTCGAGTCGAGTAGGTACTATGCAGTGGAAAAGCGCCATTAGACTAGAGGCAGGCTATAAGAGTAGACTACTGAAAAAAAAAATGCATTCAAACTTTTTTTTTTTTTTGTGCGCACTGTGCAATAACCGCGGCGGTAGGAAATATTTCGCAAATTCGTGCGGTAAGGAAAATATCAATACCGCGGCAGCTCTAACAGTAACACACACACACACACAGTGACACACACACACACACAGTGACACACACACAGTGACACACACACACACACACACACACACACACACAGTGACACACACACACAGTGACACACACACACAGTGACACACACACACACACACACACACACAGTGACAACACACACACACACAGTGACACACACACACACACAGTGACACACACACACACACACACACACACACACACACACACACGCACAGTGACACACACAGAAAGAAAGAGAAACAAAAAAAGACAGGAACAATACGAAAACAGAAGAAAAAAAATACATGCAGTCCCACCAAGCAGATAGAGAACGGACAGACATAATACACCAGACATACTACAATACAAAACGAGCTCATGGATTGATGACATGATACTGACACTCTCTTTTAGACTGATCCCATACTAGTGTCGGCGCGCCCCTACTTTTGAGGAACGGGCTACTATATTTCCTTAACCCTTTCACTGCCACACGACAGCCGGTTAACCCTTTCACTGTGACAATACAGAAGGTACAAGATACAAGAGTTTTATTTGTCACGGCATATAGGTATACAGTGAAATGCGGGGGGTCTCGCCCGCAACGATGTGCATAATACAATAGTAATAATATATAATAAGAATCCAACAAATAGAGCGACATTGTGCAATAAACAAGTAAACAAAGTAGGGCATATCGGTATCTGTACATGAGTTATTTACAGAGCATGGTAGGACATGCTAGGTCCTGTGGTAGTGCATACACTGTTAGCTACGGATGAGGCACTGGGTCTTTATGTACACTGCTATACAATGCTATATTATACAATACAATACAAGCTACTATACTAGTACTATACTATATACTATACTATTCTTAAAGTGACCTTTCCTTTTGTAAAGTGTCCATAGTGTGAGCGTGTGCAGCATGTGTGTGTGTGTGTGCTCATGTTAAAGTGGCTGCTAGTGTGTGAGCGTGTACAGTGTGTGTGTTGTGTGTGTGCTCATGTGTGCTTGTGCGTGGAGAGTTCAGTGTTCAAGGCTCTGATGGCCTGGGGGAAGAAGCTGAGCCGAAGCCTCTCTGTCCTAGTAGCTGGGGTTCGCAGGCGTCTGCCTGACCTCAGCAGCTGGAACAGGCTGTTGTTGGGGTGGTGAGGGTCTTTCATTATTCTGCAGGCTCTGGATTTGCACCTCTTGTTGTATAGGACCTGCAGGGGAGGTAGTGCAATACCCGTGGTACGTTCGGCTGAGCGCACAACTCTCTGTAGGGCCTTCTTGTCCTGTGCCGTGCTGTTTCCATACCAGGCAGTGATGTTTCCAGTCAAGATGCTCTCTACAGCTCCGGAGTAGAAGGACTGGAGTATCTTCCCAGATACTCTTAACTTCCTTAACTGTCTCAGGTGGTAGAGACGCTGTTTCGCCTTCTTTACTACTGTGTCTATGTGTGTTGACCATGTCAGATCCTCTGAGATGTGGACCCCCAGGTACTTGAAGCTGCTCACCCTGTCCACGGTAGCCCCGTTAATCATCAGTGGTGTGTGTGTCTCCTGCTGTCCTCTCCTATAATCCACGATCAGCTCCTTGGTTTTACCAATGTTCAGGAGCAGGCTGTTGTCCTGGCACCAGCGTTCCAGTACCTCAACCTCCTCCCGGTAGGCCTTCTCGTCGTTGTCAGAGATCAGCCCCACCACCACTGTGTCGTCCGCAAACTTCACTATGGAGTTGGAGCTGAACTTGGCCACACAGTCGTGTGTGTAGAGTGAGTACAGCAGGGGGCTCAGAACACAGCCCTGGGGGGACCCGATGCTCAGGGTGATGGTGTCGGAGGTCTGACCCCCCACCCTGACCGCCTGGGGCCTTTCGCTCAGAAAGCCCAGTACCCAGGCGCTCAGAGCGGAGCTCAGACCCAGCTCGATCAGCTTGTCCACCAGTCTGGTGGGGACTATGGTGTTGAACGCTGAGCTGTAGTCAATGAACAACAGTCTCACATAGCCCCCCCTTCTGGCGGTCGAGGTGAGAGAGGGTGCTGTGAGTGTCTGTGAGCGGATGGTCCAGGTGAGAGAGGGTGCTGTGAGTGTCTGTGAGCGGATGGTCCAGGTGAGAGAGGGTGCTGTGAGTGTCTGTGAGCGGATGGTCCAGGTGAGAGAGGGTGCTGTGAGTGTCTGTGAGCGGATGGTCCAGGTGAGAGAGGGTGCTGTGAGTGTCTGTGAGCGGATGCGGAGCTAATGACGGAGCATCGCCATCGGTTTGTGTGATAGTAAAGGGTTAACCGGCTGTCGTGTGGCAGTGAAAGGGTTATTAAGACACCGAGGTTGGGAACGAAATAAGACAGGTGTCTTTTAACGAGCACAACTTCAGGCCCTTTACGGTCAAACGCAGGAAACACTTGTAAAGTCTATGTTGGTCAGAAGAACGTTGCTACGGCAACAGAGTCTTAGAGAACCCGTTCATAATCTACACTATAGACCGCAGCACCTCCGCGTTACATGGAGCTCATGGAGGAGAGAGAGCGGGGGGGGGGGGGAGAAAATGAACGAATGTGGACGAGAGCCTCGACATTAAGTGGTTGCAGCTACGGCTGTGGGGGCGCTGGACACGCGATCCAATAGACTTTTATACGCCTGAGTCTCCTGAACACGGCGTGACCGATCCCAAGTCGATCGTCACTTTCTCTGCCTCGCTTTTTCGCACCTACTCCCGAACTACGCATGCGCAGATTGATGAACCTAGACTCCGTGGGCAATCTGCGCATGCGGAGTTCGGGTGTTCAGAATAGCGGACGTGTTGCCGGTGGTCTATCATCCACAGATGTCCTGGTGAACAGTTCATAACCTACACCAGTGGTTGCCAAAGTCGGGGTCGCGACCCAAAGGTGGGCCGCGAGCAGCCACGGGAGGGCCACGAGATGATTTAAAAATAAATTAAAAAAATAAATAATTTTTTTTTTTTTTTTTTTTTTTTTTTTTTTTTTTATGCCACTGAACTTAGGACAGTGTTTCTAGTTGTATTCTAAAATTATATTCTATTGTATTCTAAAATGTGACTATATGGTTTTATATTAACTTAATAAATAAACAAAAACGAAAAAATCTACTTATTTCAACGAACATTTCAAACTAAATAACAGATTATGCACATAAAACGCTGAAAACAACCGAAGCAACAATAGTATTTTAATGAGGCTATTATTATTATCATTATTATTTTGCAACAAGTTAGCCCTCTCATAAATAGCACATATAAATGAATAACTAACTTGAACTAACTTAATGGGATTGAAGTGATATTTGGCTTAAAAAATCGGTCGCCTGGCAAAAAAAAAAAAAAAAAGCCTGACGATGTGCATTGGGCCGCGGCTCTCTGACGCCTTATTTTCTGGGTCCCGGCCTGAAAAGTTTGGGAACCCCTGTAGTAGAGGGGCGTGCTGGTGGAAATCTAGCCTGGTTTCATAACCTGCACCATCATCGTCCACAGATCTCCTGGTGAACAGTTCATAACCTGCACCATCATCGTCCACAGATCTCCTGGTGAACAGTTCATAACCTGCACCATCATCGTCCACAGATCTCCCGGTGAACAGTTCATAACCTGCACCATCATCGTCCACAGATCTCCTGGTGAACAGTTCATAACCTGCACCATCATCGTCCACAGATCTCCTGGTGAACAGTTCATAACCTGCACCATCATCGTCCACAGATCTCCCGGTGAACAGTTCATAACCTGCACCATCATCGTCCACAGATCTCCTGGTGAACAGTTCATAACCTGCACCATCATCGTCCACAGATCTCCTGGTGAACAGTTCATAACCTGCACCATCATCGTCCACAGATCTCCTGGTGAACAGTTCATAACCTGCACCATCATCGTCCACAGATCTCCTGGTGAACAGTTCATAACCTGCACCATCATCGTCCACAGATCTCCTGGTGAACAGTTCATAACCTGCACCATCATCGTCCACAGATCTCCTGGTGAACAGTTCATAACCTGCACCATCATCGTCCACAGATCTCCTGGTGAACAGTTCATAACCTGCACCATCATCGTCCACAGATCTCCTGGTGAACAGTTCATAACCTGCACCATCATCGTCCACAGATCTCCTGGTGAACAGTTCATAACCTGCACCATCATCGTCCACAGATCTCCTGGTGAACAGTTCATAACCTGCACCATCATCGTCCACAGATCTCCTGGTGAACAGTTCATAACCTGCACCATCATCGTCCACAGATCTCCTGGTGAACAGTTCATAACCTGCACCATCATCGTCCACAGATCTCCTGGTGAACAGTTCATAACCTACACCATCATCGTCCACAGATCTCCCGGTGAACAGTTCATAACCTGCACCATCATCGTCCACAGATCTCCCGGTGAACAGTTCATAACCTACACCATCATCGGGCGGCTACGTGGCGCAGTGGGCAAGGCGCTCGCAACGAATGCTGGAGACTAGGCTCAAACAGGATGCCTCCTGTTCGAGCCCCGCTCTCCACATTTGCTTTCAGTTTAGCTGGTCGTCCACAGTAATACACATTGGCCGTATTACGGGGAGGGAAACTGAAGGGTGGGGATCGGGCGTTGTGGACAGCGACTCCTACAGGTCGGTTGGTGCGCCTGCGCAGTAGAATCAAGAAGCGACGGGGGCGGGGCCCCTCCAAAGCGCAGACCCCATGACGCTGAAAGATCGAGCCGGCTGTTACCTCGAGTATCGGAGGGGACTCGTGCTATGTATGACTTAGTCCACATTGCAGCCGGCTTGTGGGAGGCAAGAAACAACGTTCGAAGACAGGGGAGGGTTGAATTGGACGATATGAAAATTGGGATGGGAGAAAAAATTTAAAAATGGGAGAAAAAGTGGATACAAAAAAAAAAAAAAACTACACCATGGTCCACAGATCTCCCGGTGAACAGTTCATAACCTACACCATCATCCACAGATCTTGACGAATTGAAAATGGGGGACCCTGATGTAAACAAGACGAAAGTCTTTCTCTGGTCTTCTTCATCCTCTTAGCAGTTGTTTGTATTGAGCCGTACTGTATTGTACCTGCAATTCGAAACTGGCCCCCGTAAATGTCCAACCCCCCCCCCATCCCCCACCCCCTTCTAATGTACAGTTTCCTCCCCCTCGAATGTATATAATTTCTGTTAGGATCTCTGGGTAAACAGTACTGTATATTTGTATATCTTGTATGTCATAAATGTAACAGTACTGTCTATCTGTATGTCGTAAATGTCATGATGAATTGAAAATGGGGGACCCTGATGTAAACAAGACGAAAGTCTTTCTCTGGTCTGCATCCCCTTAACAATTGTGTGTATTGAGCCGTACTGTATTGTACCCATTCTGCAATCTGTTAATAACATTTTCAATCAATCAATCAATACCCCATTCTGCAATCTAATAAAGTTTTCAATCAATCAAACTTCCTGGTGAACATAACCCACACTACCATCCAAAAAAAGAATGTGTTGTTTTGTTAGTGTGTTTTGGGTGAACCTGCCCTTTAGCTGCCTCTCGTTACCTTTGGATTGGCTGTCCCCGTCTGCCCTCGGCGAGTCTGTGGTGTTGGAATGGGCGGGCTTTGCGGTGGATGGTAATGATGGGATTGGCTAAAATGAAGCAAACCACACAGATGGAAATGATTTTACGCAACATGATTGGATGTATAATGTCATGTGAGTCACACACCCTCCTCCGCCTGTGACCGGACCGGACCAGTCTGAACGGACCAGTCTGAAGGGACCAGTCTCGTCTGAACGGACCAGTCTCGTCTGAAGGGACCAGTCTCGTCTGAACGGACCAGTCTCGTCTGAACGGACCAGTCTCGTCTGAACGGACCAGTCTCGTCTGAAGGGACCAGTCTCGTCTGAAGGGACCAGTCTGAAGGGACCAGTCTCGTCTGAACGGACAAGTCTCATCTGAAGGGACCAGTCTCGTCTGAAGGGACCAGTCTCGTCTGAAGGGACCAGTCTCGTCTGAAGGGACCAGTCTCGTCTGAAGGGACCAGTCTCGTCTGAAGGGACCAGTCTCGTCTGAAGGGACCAGTCTCGTCTGAAGGGACCAGTCTTGTCTGAAGGGACCAGTCTCGTCTGAAGGGACCAGTCTCGTCTGAAGGGACCAGTCTCGTCTGAAGGGACCAGTCTCGTCTGAACGGACCAGTCTCGTCTGAACGGACCAGTCTCGTCTGAAGGGACCAGTCTCGTCAGAAGGGACCAGTCTCGTCTGAATGGACCAGTCTCGTCTGAAGGGACCAGTCTCGTCTGAAGGGACCAGTCTCGTCTGAAGGGACCAGTCTCGTCTGAAGGGACCAGTCTCATCTGAACGGACCAGTCTCGTCTGAACTGACCAGTCTCGTCTGAACGGACCAGTCTCGTCTGAAGGGACCAGTTTTATTTTTTTTATTAAAAATTACAAATTCGAATGTTGATTTAGAATTCGAATGTCAACATTATGATCAAAGCTTCGAAGCATTCGGTACAGCCCTAACCAGTGATGACTGTTTACTGCAGAGTGGAGGGTCTGGGAGACCCATGTTACTGACCAGACACTCTATATCAGTGATGACTGTTTACTGCAGAGTGGAGGGACTGGGAGACCCATGTTACTGACCAGACACTCTGTATCAGTGATGACTGTTTACTGCAGAGTGGAGGGACTGGGAGACCCATGTTACTGACCAGACACTCTGTATCAGTGATGACTGTTTACTGCAGAGTGGAGGGACTGGGAGACCCATGTTACTGACCAGACACTCTATATCAGTGATGACTGTTTACTGCAGAGTGGAGGGACTGAGAGACCCATGTTACTGACCAGACACTCTATATCAGTGATGACTGTTTACTTCAGAGTGGAGGGACTGAGAGACCCATGTTACTGACCAGACACTCTGTATCAGTGATGACGGTTTACTGCAGAGTGGAGGGACTGAGAGACCCATGTTACTGACCAGACACTCTATATCAGTGATGACTGTTTACTGCAGAGTGGAGGGACTGGGAGACCCATGTTACTGACCAGACACTCTGTATCAGTGATGACTGTTTACTGCAGAGTGGAGGGACTGGGAGACCCATGTTACTGACCAGACACTATATCAGTGATGACTGTTTACTGCAGAGTGGAGGGACTGGGAGACCCATGTTACTGACCAGACACTATATCAGTGATGGCTGTCAGAATGTAGAACTATTTAACACTTGTTTTAACAAAACAAATACCACTTATATAGCACCTTTAACTAACAGCTCAGAAAGACCAACATTGTTAAAATGATGGCGGACATGAAAAAAACACACAAAGAACCAAGCAGTCTGTGTTGTCGTCTTGTTTTCATTCTCTCTGAGGTTACTTACAACCATATCATTCTCTGGTTAGAAGTGGCAGCTGATGAGGAATGGGACAATGTCATGAAGGATGTTAAAAAAAAAATAAAGAAAAATCACGCGAACAGTCAAATTAAATCTATCTAACTTCAGATACATCAGAAACTGTCTGAACATTGAAGCAGCAACACTGTACTTCAATGCCATCATCATGTCACACCTTACATACTGTATTACCAGCTGGACCCAGGCCTGCAAAACAACTCTAGCACCCATTCAATCTGTGTATAAACAGGCTCTGAAGGTTCTGGACCAGAAGCCTATCAGTCACCACCACTGCAATATCCTGGACAAGCGTGCCCTCTTGAGCTGGGACAACATCAAGCATGCCCTCTTGAGCTGGGACAACATCAAGCATGCCCTCTTGAGCTGGGACAACATCAAGCATGCCCTCTTGAGCTGGGACAACATCAAGCATGCCCTCTTGAGCTGGGACAACATCAAGCATGCCCTCTTGAGCTGGGACAACATCAAGCATGCCCTCTTGAGCTGGGACAACATCAAGCATGCCCTCTTGAGCTGGGACAACATCAAGCATGCCCTCTTGAGCTGGGACAACATCATCAAACTAACCCATGCCAGTCTGGTCTTCAAAATCCTCCATGGTCTAGCCCCACCTCCATGGTCTAGCCCCACCCCCATGGTCTAGCCACACCTCCATGGTCTAGCCACACCTCCATGGTCTAGCCACACCTCCATGGTCTAGCCCCACCCCCATAGTCTAGCCCCACCTCCATGGTCTAGCCCCACATCCATGGTCTAGCCCCACCCCCATGGTGTAGCCCCACCTCCATGGTCTAGCCACACCTCCATGGTCTAGCCACACCTCCATGGTCTAGCCCCACCCCCATGGTGTAGCCCCACCTCCATGGTCTAGCCCCACCTTCATGGTCTAGCCCCACCTCCATGGTCTAGCCCCACCTCCATGGTCTAGCCACACCTCCATGGTCTAGCTCCACCTCCATGGTCTAGCCCCACCTCCATGGTCTAGCCCCACCCCCATGGTCTAGCCCCACCTCCATAGTCTAGCCACACCTCCATGGTCTAGCCCCACCTCCATGGTCTAGCCACACCTCCATGGTCTAGCCCCACCCCCATGTTCTAGCCCCAGCTCCATAGTCTAGCCACACCTCCATGGTCTAGCCCCACCTCCATGGTCTAGCCACACCCCCATGGTCTAGCCCGACCTCCATGGTCTAGCCCCACCTCCATGGTCTAGCCACACCCCCATGGTCTAGCCCCACCTCCATGGTCTAGCCCCAACCCCATGGTCTAGCCCGACATCCATAGTTTAGCCACACCTCCATGGTCTAGCCCCACCTCCATGGTCTAGCCCCACCTCCATGGTCTAGCCACACCTCCATGGTCTAACCCCACCTCCATGGTCTAGCCCCACCTCCATGGTCTAGCCCCACCTCCATGGTCTAGCCCCACCTCCATAGTCTAGCCACACCTCCATAGTCTAGCCACACCTCCATGGTCTAGCCACACCTCCATGGTCTAGCCCCACCTCCATGGTCTAGCCACACCTCCATGGTCTAGCCCCACCTCCATGGTCTAGCTAGCCCCACCTCCATGGTCTAGCCCCACCTTCATGGTCTAACCCCACCTCCATGGTCTAGCCCCACCTCCATGGTCTAGCCCCACCTTCATGGTCTAACCCCACCTCCATGGTCTAGCCCCACCTTCATGGTCTAACCCCACCTCCATGGTCTAGCCCCACCTCCATAGTCTAGCCCCACCTCCATGGTCTAGCCCCACCTCCATGGTCTAGCCCCACCCCCATGGTCTAGACCCACCTCCATAGTCTAGCTCCACCTCCATGGTCTAGCCCCACCTCCATGGTCTAGCCCCACCCCCATGGTCTAGCCCCACCTCCATAGTCTAGCCACACCTCCATGGTCTAGCCCCACCTCCATGGTCTAGCCCCACCTCCATGGTCTAGCCCCACCTCCATGGTCTAGCCCCACCCCCATGGTCTAGCCCCAGCTCCATAGTCTAGCCACACCTCCATGGTCTAGCCCCACCTCCATGGTCTAGCCACACCCCCATGGTCTAGCCCGACCTCCATGGTCTAGCCCCACCCCCATGGTCTAGCCCCACCTCCATGGTCTAGCCCCACCCCCATGGTCTAGCCCGACCTCCATAGTTTAGCCACACATCCATGGTCTAGCCCCACCTCCATGGTCTAGCCCCACCTCCATGGTCTAGCCACACCTCCATGGTCTAACCCCACCTCCATGGTCTAGCCCCACCTCCATGGTCTAGCCCCACCTCCATAGTCTAGCCACACCTCCATAGTCTAGCCACACCTCCATAGTCTAGCCACACCTCCATGGTCTAGCCCCACCTCCATGGTCTAGCCCCACCTCCATGGTCTAGCCCCACCTTCATAGTCTAACCCCACCTCCATGGTCTAGCCACACCTCCATGGTCTAGCCACACCTCCATAGTCTAGCCACACCTCCATGGTCTAGCCCCACCTCCATGGTCTAGCCACACCTCCATGGTCTAGCCACACCTCCATGGTCTAGCCCCACCTCCATGGTCTAGCCCCACCTCCATGGTCTAGCCCCACCTCCATAGTCTAGCCCCACCTACATGGTCTAGCCCCACCTCCATAGTCTAGCCCCACCTCCATGGTCTAGCCCCACCTCCATAGTCTAGCCCCACCTCCATAGTCTAGCCACACCTCCATGGTCTAGCCCCACCTCCATGGTCTAGCCCCACCTCCATGGTCTAACCCCACCTCCATGGTCTAGCCCCACCTCCATGGTCTAGCCCCACCTCCATGGTCTAGCCCCACCTCCATGGTCTAGCCCCACCTCCATGGTCTAGCCCCACCTCCATGGTCTAGCCACACCTCCATGGTCTAGCCCCACCTCCATAGTCTAACCCCACCTCCATGGTCTAGCCCCACCTCCATAGTCTAGCCCCACCTCCATGGTCTAGCCACACCTCCATGGTCTAGCCACACCTCCATGGTCTAGCCCCACCTCCATGGTCTAGCCCCACCTCCATGGTCTAGCCCCACCTCCATGGTCTAGCCCCACCTCCATGGTCTAGCCCCACCTCCATGGTCTAGCCACACCTCCATGGTCTAGCCACACCTCCATGGTCTAGCCACACCTCCATAGTCTAGCCCCACCTCCATGGTCTAGCCACACCTCCATGGTCTAGCCACACCTCCATGGTCTAGCCCAACCTCCATGGTCTAGCCCCACCTCCATGGTCTAGCTCCACCTCCATGGTCTAGCCACACCTCCATGGTCTAGCCCCACCTCCATGGTCTAGCCACACCTCCATGGTATAGCCACACCTCCATGGTCTAGCCCCACCTCCATGGTCTAGCCCCACCTCCATGGTCTAGCCACACCTCCATGGTCTAGCCACACCTCCATGGTCTAGCCACACCTCCATGGTCTAGCCCCACCTCCATGGTCTAGCCCCACCTCCATGGTCTAGCCCCACCTCCATGGTCTAGCCCCACCTCCATGGTCTAGCCCCACATCCATGGTCTAGCCCCACCCCCATGGTCTAGCCACACCTCCATGGTATAGCCCCACCTCCATGGTCTAGCCCCACCTCCATGGTCTAGCCACACCTCCATGGTCTAGCCCCACCTCAATGGTCTAGCCCCACCTCCATGGTCTAGCCCCACCTCCATGGTCTAGCCCCACCTCCATGGTCTAGCCCCACCTCCATGGTCTAGCCCCACCTCCATGGTCTAGCCCCACCTCCATGGTATAGCCACACCTCCATGGTCTAGCCCCACCTCCATGGTCTAGCCCCACCTCCATGGTCTAGCCACACCTCCATGGTCTAGCCACACCTCCATGGTCTAGCCCCACCTCCATGGTCTAGCCCCACCTCCATGGTCTAGCCCCACCTTCATAGTCTAACCCCACCTCCATGGCCTAGCCCCACCTCCATGGTCTAGCCCCACCTCCATGGTCTAGCCCCACCTCCAGTCTAGCCACACCTCCATAGTCTAGCCACACCTCCATGGTCTAGCCCCACCTCCATGGTCTAGCCCCACCTCCATGGTCTAGCCCCACCCCCATGGTCTAGCCACACCTCCATGGTCTAGCCCCACCTCCATGGTCTAGCCACACCTCCATGGTCTAGCCCCACCTCCATGGTCTAGCCCCACCTCCATGGTCTAGCCCCACCTCCATGGTCTAGCCCCACCTCCATGGTCTAGCCCCCACTCCATGGTATAGCCACACCTCCATGGTCTAGCCACACCTCCATGGTATAGCCCCACCTCCATGGTATAGCCCCACCTCCATGGTCTAGCCCCACCTCCATGGTCTAGCCCAACCTCCATGGTATAGCCACACCTCCATGGTATAGCCACACCTCCATGGTCTAGCCCCACCTCCATGGTCTAGCCCCACCTCCATGGTCTAGCCCCACCTCCATGGTCTAGCCCCACCCCCATGGTCTAGCCACACCTCCATGGTATAGCCCCACCTCCATGGTATAGCCCCACCTCCATGGTCTAGCCCCACCTCCATGGTCTAGCCCCACCTCCATGGTCTAGCCCCACCTCCATGGTCTAGCCACACCTCCATGGTCTAGCCCCACCTCAATGGTCTAGCCCCACCTCCATGGTCTAGCCCCACCCCCATGGTCTAGCTCCACCTCCATGGTCTAGCCCCACTTCCATGGTCTAGCCCCACTTCCATGGTCTAGCCCCACCTCCATGGTCTAGCCCCACCTCCATAGTCTAGCCCCACCTCCATGGTCTAGCCCCACCTCCATGGTCTAGCCCCACCTCCATGGTCTAGCCCAACCTCCATGTTATAGCCACACCTCCATGGTATAGCCACACCTCCATGGTCTAGCCACACCTCCATGGTCTAGCCACACCTCCATGGTCTAGCCACACCTCCATGGTCTAGCCACACCTCCATGGTCTAGCCACACCTCCATGGTCTAGCCCCACCTCAATGGTGTAGCCCCACCTCCATGGTCTAGCCCCACCTCCATGGTCTAGCTCCACCTCCATGGTCTAGCCCCACCTCCATGGTATAGCCCCACCTCCATGGTCTAGCCCCACCTCCATGGTCTAGCCCCACCTCCATGGTCTAGCCCCACCTCCATGGTCTAGCCCCACCTCCATGGTCTAGCCCCACCCCCACTTTCCGATGTTACCGCCCCCAGCAGCAGGTTCACCAGAACTGTTGTACCGGGTGACTTGGCTGTTCCATTAGGGAAAAGTACATTTAGCATCATTCAAACACGATCTCAAAACATGGTTAAGTAATAACTACACATGTTTTTTTTTTTTATCCACTTTTTCTCCCATTTTTCTATATTTTCTCCCATCCCAATTTCGTATCATCCAATTCAACCCTCCCCTGTCACGAACGCTGTTTCTTGCCTCCCACAAGCCGGCTGCAATGTGGACTAAGTCATACATAGCACAAGTCCCCTCCGGTACTTGAGGTAACAGCAGTCGCATCTTTTCACCTGCGCAGCTCGATCTCTCAGTGGCGAGGAGTAACGCGTGGGAGGCTCACGCTGCCCCCGACACTTCCTGATTCTACTGCGCAGGCACACCAACCGACCTGTAGGAGTCGCTGTCCACAACGCCCGATCCCCACCCATCAGTTTCCCACCCCCTAATACGGCCAATGTGTATTAGTATGGACGGCCAGCTAAACTGAAAGCAATGTGGAGCGCTGGGCTCGAACAGGCAAGCCCAGCGTCTCCAGCATTTCGTGGCGAGTGCCTTGCCCACTACGCCACGTAGCCGCCCGAAATAACTACACATGTGAACACAACAGCGCTGCAGAACCCTAACCCTGTCTGCTTGCTTGCCCACATGTATGATCGTATGTACCTGATATGTAGTATTATTGTTTGTTTGTACATTGTCTGTACATGTGTGCTGTACATATTTTGCATGATGTGTTTTTAGCCCGTTATTAACACAATCTGCGCCGGAAACGAGTTAACTCGTTATTGCCCGCCATGTGTTCAGCGCCAGAAACTAGTTAACTCGTTTTTGGGATCGTTATTTCGTTTATTCGCTATATCTATTCATAATTCATAGCTGCAGCCTCTGGTATAGCCTTCAGACCCTGTCTGAGCTGGCAGACGGTCAACACCGCCCTCTACTGCCAGGCGGAGCTATTGCATCTCATTGAAAATGGGCTGGTGTGTTTTAGGAGCCGATCTGAGCCGGGCGGGCGTGGGTTTAAATACTCAGGCGAGCCAGTTCTATACAACGGTGGCATCGAGCAGTAACTCCTACCGCCCGCCCGTCATTGTGACACGGTCGGTAGTGTGGTACGGACCTCCTCGAGCAGTATTTGGAATTGCGATCAGATATTTGGATTATTTCTTTTGCATTACATCAGATACAAGGTAAGAACATTATATATAAATTTGATCGTTGATCTAACATTTATTTCTACCGCGATCACAGCTATCCGTGTGGACCGTGTATGGCTGTTTACCGTTGGCTGCGGTGGGGGGGGGGGGGGGGGGGGGGCGGTAATTTCATGTATGCACAACGAGACATAATAATGATAATCTAGCGTTGATTTCAGGATGATTAGATAATCAGCCGAAAAATTACAACGTGATCAGGGCCGCCTCAGGGGGTGTGCGAGCAGTGCGGTCGCACAGGGCCTCGCGGGAAGGGGGGCCTCGCAAAAAAAAAAAAAAAAAAAATTATAAATTTTTTTTATTATTATTTTTTTTTTTTTTGCGAGGTCCCCCTTCCCGCAAGGCCCTTTTCCATCACAGACCTAAAATCTAGTTTTGCTTATATGCTTATATATTTCACATTAGACACGTTTGTAGAATGTGTCTGACTTGTTCCTGGGTCTGCAGTCCTGCAGCTGCAGACATACTCACTATTGGAGCTCAGCCTCTGGGGTTCTGCAGCAGCATTGGTTTCAACGAAGGGAGTGGTTTTACTTACATCATGTGTAGACAGTGTAGTACGCTGTACGCCGGCGTGGCAGCGTGAGTCGGCTGCGTTTGACATTTTCGCGCGTGCAGCTTTTGACTATGCTTAGTTATGCCAATCAAGACGAAGAAAGAGGTCGGTCATTATCAGTCGGTCGGTCACCAAGGAACGTTGACGAAATGCCTCTCGCTAACGGGACAAATGGCCGGAGCCTTTCATGGTATAGCCATGATGTCGGCTAGTAGCTAGCTTAGCTAAATGCTAACTAGCGTTAGCTAACCTATTCAGAGGAGCGAGGCGAGGCGAGTGGATGTCTTTTCAAAAGAAGGAGAAGAGAACTTGTGAGCAGATAAATCTGTTAGGCAGCAATACGCTGAAAGGTGTCCAGTCTGCCGGAAAGTACTCTAAGAAGAAATTACACCGTGGGGCCAAGAAAGTCTCCTTCCACGTTGATACTGCGTTATGGTGAGTCAACCTATGATTATATACCCGCCGTGGACCTGAGTCACCTGACCCTATCTCTCTTTCTCTCTCTCTGGAGCCAAACTGGTCGACTAGCTAATACTACTAGTAGCTAACTGTGTGAGCTAACTGTTAGCCAGTTAGCTGTTTAGCGTCAGCTGGGAACGTTCGTTTGATGCTATCAGTTAGCCTTGAGAATAGCAGGCCCTTTGACAGAAGATGTAGTCGGGCCTGCACCATGACAAGGCTCTGGCCATAGCTTCTTTTTGTCCCGCCAGCGAGAGGCCTTTCGTCAACGTGGAGACCTGTGTTGCGGCCTTTCGCCCTGCGTTCCTCGTGCAGGTAACTTGGATTAATGAAAATGTCATGACATTACCCCACTCTTCCTTCCTTCCCCTCCCGAATGTTTTGTTAATAACGATGTTTTTTTCCAGGCAAAACATATGCTACTTCACAACATTTGGAGATACGACATGTGCTGTGTGTGAATGGTCGTTTGTGTAGCTTGGGTAGCGTTGGGCCATTGGCCAAAGCTGTGTGTGGCCTGGTGTCACAGTACCTGGCTAGCCTATTTAGCTGATGTCGGCCATTGGCTCCTTGCTGCTTTGGTTTCTCTGGTATACCCTCTTCTTGTTGGATTTAAGTGTTGATCTTTGTCCTTTTGAATCTGTCATACATGCTCTAGTCTCTCTCTAACACACACACACATGACAAACACACATGTTCTCTCTCTCTCTCTCTCTCTCTCTTTCTAACACACACAGTCTGCCAATGGCGGCCTTTCTCGATGGCTAGGCTGTGCTCAAGGATCTTCAGTCACAGTGCTCAGGTATTCTGCCACTGTGTACTCTCTGTTTAGGGCCAAATAGCATTTCAATTTCTTTCCAATGTCTCTCTCTCTTTCTCTCTCTCTCTCTCTCTCTCTCTCTCTCTCTTGGATTTAAGTGTTGATCTTTGTCCTTTTGAATCTGTCATACATGCTCTAGTCTCTCTCTAACACACACACACATGACAAACACACATGTGCTCTCTCTCTCTCTCTTTCTAACACACACAGTCTGCCTATGGCGGCCTTTCTCGATGGCTAGGCTGTGCTCAAGGATCTTCAGTCACAGTGCTCAGGTATTCTGCCACTGTGTACTCTCTGTTTAGGGCCAAATAGCATTTCAATTTCTTTCCAATGTGTCTCTCTCTCTCTCTCTCTCTGTACACTGTATATTGACTGTAGAACGGGAGCTCTCTCTCGCTCTCTCTTTTGCTATATGTTGACTGTATCATGCCCCGCCTCGGGCAGCGCTATTATTTAAGAATATGTTGACTGTATAAAAAAAAAATTATATATATATATATATATATATTTTTTTTTTACCTTTGGGGGGGGGGGGGGGGGGGGGGGGGGGGGCTCGCGTTAAATCTTGCACAGGGCCTCGCATTTCTCCCAGGCGGCCCTGAACGTGATGACTGGATTACAGTAAAATGCCTTTTTCTCTGCTTTTCCCTGGAATTACTGGAAAGCACCCAAACCATACTCTATACAAGACGGTATAAAACGGAAATGTACGGATGAAAAAACAATCTGTCTCGGGCATGTTGACTGGAAGCAACTCACTGAGACTCGACAGCGTTATTAGACCCATAGATATAATATAAGATACATTTTAAGCACTCGCAAATGTCGCAGTCTAAAACTATATCCATTGAATAAAGACCTGGCGATTAATGGGGTATCAGCGCCCCCCTGCTGCTGGCAGTCAATGTGTTAATTAACTGTATGCCATATATGTTATGCTTTATTTTTTAGTGGCTTTTTAACACCAGGCCCAGGGACAACAGTCGAAAATTTGCTTTGGCTTAACACTGTCTCACATGTTTACTTTGTGTTCATTAATGTGTGCTGTCCCTGTTCAAATCAAGTTTAAACTGAACCTGATGTCTTCCACCATGTCTGCCCTCACCGGGTCCCTCTGATCTGTCCCAGGTTTGGGGTCAGTTAGCATCTAGCAAATAGGCTATACTATAGCAAGAAAGTTTGAGACTTGTTGTAGCGACAAGGTTTGGCAGCTAACATCAGCTTGAATGTTTAGTAGCTAATGTTAGCACTGATGCTAGCTAACGACAATGTTGCGTTAGATGCTAACGCTAGTTTATGACAATGTTGCGTTAGATGCTAACGACAATGTTGCGTTAGATGCTAACGCTAGTTTATGACGATGTTGCGTTAGATGCTAACAACAATGTTGCGTTAGATGCTAACGCTAGTTTATGACGATGTTGCGTTAGATGCTAATGACAATGTTGTGTTAGATGCAAATAACAATGTTGTGTTAGATGCAAATAACAATGTTGCGTTAGATGCTAATGACAATGTTGCGTTAGATGCTAATGACAATGTTGCGTTAGATGCTAACGCTAGCTAACGTCAATGTTGCGTTAGATGCTAAGGCTAGCTAAAGACAATGTTGTGTTAGATGCTAATGACAATGTTGCGTTAGATGCTAAGGCTAGCTAAAGACAATGTTGTGTTAGATGCTAAGGCTAGCTAACGTCAATGTTGCGTTAGATGCTAAGTGTTACAAAGGATCAGATTAAACCGAATATATATATTTATTGATTGATATATATTGCATAATATTTGTATATCGTTTGATATCCCTTGTATATTCCTTGTACATATACACGGAATATCCCTTTAGCCTAGTACAGACCATAATATTTCATTCTCCTATTGGACAGCGGTCCACAGGCGCCATGGCCATACCTTCAATGTCGGGTTCAAAGTCACCGCCGGGGACATGCCTGGACATGAACGGTATTGCGCAAGGATATGAGACAGGAATAAAGCTGGTACTAGTTTGTTCATCTAAGCGTATAAATACGGCGCAGGTGAATACAGAAGCACTTAGTCAGAAGCCTTAGTAACTAAAGTTGAAGCCTCACCCACGATACGACGTGCGGTGAAGTATGGCCTGTTTGGCCCCAAATAGAGCATTGAGACCGCGTGCGAATTAATAACTGAAGTGTCAGAGTTTAACGCTGTACCGTCGAGTTCGACCTATTAAGTCAGTAATAGTCTATTTGTGTATAGTGTATCGTGCGGCTAAAGTTCTACAGTGACCAGCATCACCAACGTTTCCTCGTATCGGCTAGAGTGCTTATCCAGGCTGGGCTGCTTATCATGGCGCTTTCACCCGAGGGGCCCTAGACGAGGACCGTGTGGATTATGTACACTGGATAACCTACCGACGACTGCATAGCCCTTTTCGGCTGGATTATATTTGCTTTTGGTCCTGTAATTAATGGAGCGGAGAATCGCCGACACCCACAAGTGTGTGGGATTTAACCTGTGAGGAGCCACGTCGAGTCTGCCTCTCAGAAGTCTGAGGCCGGCTAGCTTTCAATAAGAAGTACGTTCAATAAAGACAGCCCTGTACGCCATGCTTGGGGCCCAGACCGTGGCGGAAGAAGTCCTAATGACAGTCCTCACGGAGATCGAGGGAGTATTGAACTCAAAGCCCCTCGGTTACGTCTCAAGTGATGTAGCAGATGTCGACCCAGTCACCCCCAACACTCTCTTGATGGGGCGGCTGGACCCCGCGCTACCACAGACAGTGTACAGGCCTGAAGAAGCGAACGGCCGAAGAATGTGGAGGTACAGTCAAGTATTGGCTGACAAGTTTTGGAACAGCTTCCTACTCCACTATCTACCGTCTCTACAGACCCGCCAGAAATGGGTGAAAGAGAGAGACAATTTGACAGAAGGAACAGTCGTCATGATTATCGACCAGTCACTACCCCGAGCTATGTGGCCGGCTGGCCGCGTAAGCAAAGTGATCACCGGTGCCGACGGAAAGGTCAGAGCGGCCGAAGTGCTCGTCCAAGGGCGGATCTACACCCGACCCGTGGCGAGGCTAATAGAGTTGCCAAGGCTCCCGATACTATTGATGACGACCATGACCCCATGACTTTGTGAACTGCCCTACCCTCACAACAGACATTGAGTAGTGGACAGTGCGGTTAATCTGTCTCTGCTTAGCTAATTAGGTGGGACTAATTAGGAGGCGGCTGTTACAAAGGATCAGATTAAACCGAATATATATATTTATTGATTGATATATATTGCATAATATTTGTATATCGTTTGATATCCCTTGTATATTCCTTGTACATATACACGGAATATCCCTTTAGCCTAGTACAGACCATAATATTTCATTCTCCTATTGGACAGCGGTCCACAGGCGCCATGGCCATACCTTCAATGTCGGGTTCAAAGTCACCGCCGGGGACATACCTGGACATGAACGGTATTGCGCAAGGATATGAGACAGGAATAAAGCTGGTACTAGTTTGTTCATCTAAGCGTATAAATACGGCGCAGGTGAATACAGAAGCACTTAGTCAGAAGCCTTAGTAACTAAAGTTGAAGCCTCACCCACGATTCAAGATTCAAGATTCAAGATTCAAGAGTTTTAATTGTCACGGCATACAGGTATACAATGAAATGCGGCTGGTCTTGCCCGCGACGATGTGCAATACAGTGGTACAACATATAATAGAATCCAATAAAATACAGTGGTACAACATATTAATAGAATCCAATAAAACAGTGCAATAAACAGGTACATGGTGTGCCATCTCGGTATCTGTACATTAGTATTTACAGAGCATATAGGACATGCTAGTTAGCTTTAGTAGTGCAATACACTGTTCCTGATGTTATACTACTTTAAGTGGCCTTTCCTCTGGCCATAAGTGTGCGTGTGTGCGTCATGAGTGTTAAAGTGGCTGCTAGTGTGTGAGCGTGCTCAGCGTGCGTGTCGTGTATGTACTTGTGTGTGGATAGTTCAGTTTCTGTGTCTCTAAATGTTCATTGTTCAAGGCTCTGATGGCCTGGGGGAAGAAGCTTAGCCTAAGCCTCTCCGTCTTAGTCTCTAGAATTCGCAGGCGTCTGCCTGACCTCAGCAGCTGGAACAGGCTGTTATTGGGGTGGTGGGGGTCTTTCATTATCCTGCAGGCTCTGGATTTGCACCTCTTGTTGTATAGAGCCTGCAGGGGAGGTAGCGCAATACCCGTGGTACGCTCGGCTGAGCGCACCACTCTCTGTAGGGCCTTCTTGTCCTGTGCCGTGCTGTTCCCATACCAGGCAGTGATGTTTCCGGTCAAGATGCTCTCTACAGCTCCTGAGTAGAAGGACTGGAGTATCTTCCCCGATACTCTGAACTTCCTTAACTGTCTCAGGTGGTAGAGGCGCTGCTTCGCTTTCTTTACTACTGTGTTTATGTGTGTTGACCATGTCAGGTCCTCTGAGATGTGGACCCCCAGGTACTTGAAGCTGCTCACCCTGTCCACGGTAGCCCCGTTAATCCTCAGTGGTGTGTGTGTCTCCCGCTGTCCTCTCCTATAATCCACGATCAGCTCCTTGGTTTTACCAATGTTCAGGAGCAGGCTGTTGTCCTGGCACCAACGTTCCAGTACCTCAACCTCCTCCCGGTAGGCCTTCTCGTCGTTGTCCGAGATCAGCCCCACCACCACCGTGTCGTCGGCGAACTTCACAATGGAGTTGGAGCTGAACTTGGCCACACAGTCGTGTGTGTAGAGTGAGTACAGCAGGGGGCTTAGAACACAGCCCTGGGGGGACCCGATGCTCAGGGTGATGGTGTTGGAGGTCTGACCCCCCACCCTGACCGCCTGGGGTATTTCACTCAGAAAGTCCAGTACCCAGGCGCTCAGGGCGGAGCTCAGGCCTAGCTCAATCAGCTTGTCCACCAGTCTGGTGGGGACTATGGTGTTGAACGCTGAGCTGTAGTCAATGAACAACAGTCTCACATAGCCCCCCTTCTGACGGTCAAGGTGGGAGAGAGTGCTGTGCAGTACCTGGGAGACCGCGTCATCAGTGGACCTGTTTGTCCTGTATGCAAATTGCATAGGGTCCATATCACTGGGGAGAGAGGCACAAATGTGGTCCTTGACCAGCCTCTCAAAACATTTCATGACCACAGAGGTGAGTGCCACCGGTCTGTAATCATTTGGACATGTTGGGGAGGGTTTCTTCGGTACAGGGATGATGGTAGACATCTTGAAGCAGGCAGGGACTACTGACTCCGCCAGGGATTGATTAAATATGGCGGTGAACACCGGGGCAAGCTGGTTTGCACAGGACTTAAGTATGCGTCCTGTTATACCATCTGGGCCTGCAGCCTTCCTGGTGTTCACCTGCATAAATGCTCTTCTCACACTGTGTTCCGACAACGAGAGAGCGCCCCCGCCCCCCCGCGGTTGCCCCCCCCCCTCCACAACAGCCGGTGCGCCAGTGACGTCACTAGCCAGAGGGCTAGCGGCGACACTGTCTACACCGAACCGAGCGTAGAAGGAGTTGAGTTTGTCCGCTAGAGAGGCGTCGTCGCTCCCCATTGAGGGGGCGCTGACTTTGTAGTCAGTTATTGTCTTCAGTCCCCTCCACAAGCCTCTTGTGTCGTTTTGTGCCATTTGTGTCTCCAGTTTCTCAGCATATGTCCTCTTAGCAAGTTTAACAGCCTTGCGTAGAGTGTAGACTGAAGCCTTGTATTCTTCCATATTTCCTGACTCTCTGCCCAGGTTATAAGCCGTGGTGCGTGAGTTTAGGGCTGTTCTTATAGTGCTGTCCACCCAAGGTTTCTGGTTTGGGAAAACCCGCGCCGTCTTTGTGAGGACAATGCCGTCTGCCACTGTAGTTATGTAGCTTACAACGGTATCAGCATACTCGCTGACGTCACTGGCGCTTCCTTCAAATGTCCCAGTCTGTATCCTTGAACGCGTCACGGAGCTCGGCCTCCGATTCGTCAGACCACTTTTTTGTCTCACGTGACACGACGACTTCGCGTGATCTCTGTTTGTATGCTGGGATTAAAAAGATGGAGTCGTGATCGCTCGCGCTTACAGAGCCCATCAGTGGCGGAGCCGCTACAGCCTTGTAGGCAGCTCTGAACGGGGTGTAGCAGTGGTCGAGTGTGTTCCCCCCTCTTGTGGAGCAGGCGATGTGCTGGAAAAAGGTCGGCATCACTTTTTTCAGGTTTGCCTGGTTGAAATCACCAGTCACTATCGTCGCGGCTTCCGGGTGCTTGATCTGCTGTTTGTTGATGTGGTCGTGTAATTCCCCCAGCGCTTTGCCGGTATTTGCCTGTGGATGAATATACACAACGGATATAATGACCGCGGTAAATTCACGGGGTAGGTGGTACGGCCTGCACAGGATTTGGAGATGTTCCATATCTGGGGAGCATGAACTTGAGAGGACATGTACTTCCTTGGGATTAACCCAGAGATTGTTCGTGAGGATGCAGACCCCACCTCCGACGCTCTTCCCAGAGGATGCCGTGCGATCTGCTCTCAGGACGGTGAAATTGTCCGATGGAGAGACGCTGTTGTCCGGCGTCGCTGGCTTGAGCCATGTCTCAGTGAAACACATGATATTAACGTCTCTCATCTCCCGTTGGAATCGGACCCTCGCTCTCAAGTCGTCCATCCTTCCCTCCAACGAACGTGCATTCGCCAGAAAGATGGATGGAATTGCTGGACGGTAAGCAGATCTTTTTAATCTAAGTCTGATACCGCCTCGTCTACCTCTATGTTTCTTTCTGCCGTTTCCTTTGTTGTTGTCGTTCTCCCGCTTGATTTCTGTTAGCCCTTCTGGGCATAAAGTGTCTCCCAACTCCAATTTGAGTCCGGAGTTTAGGTCCATAAGTGTCTGGCGGTCGTATGACATACCCGCCAGTGATGTTTTAATAAAAAAAGTCGAAAAAACAAACATAATAGCTAAAAATGTGCACAATCGTCGCGGAGCTAAACCAAAGGCGACTGACCGGGGTCGCGCCATTGTATATTGATACGATACGACGTGCGGTGAAGTATGGCCTGTTTGGCCCCAAATAGAGCATTGAGACCGCGTGCGAATTAATAACTGAAGTGTCAGAGTTTAACGCTGTACCGTCGAGTTCGACCTATTCTATTAAGTCAGTAATAGTCTATTTGTGTATAGTGTATCGTGCGGCTAAAGTTCTACAGTGACCAGCATCACCAACGTTTCCTCGTATCGGCTAGAGTGCTTATCCAGGCTGGGCTGCTTATCATGGCGCTTTCACCCGAGGGGCCCTAGACGAGGACCGTGTGGATTATGTACACTGGATAACCTACTGACGACTGCATAGCCCTTTTCGGCTGGATTATATTTGCTTTTGGTCCTGTAATTAATGGAGCGGAGAATTGCCGACACCCACAAGTGTGTGGGATTTAACCTGTGAGGAGCCACGTCGAGTCTGCCTCTCAGAAGTCTGAGGCCGGCTAGCTTTCTTCCATGTGGAGCTACATGCTACGGAGAACAGCTGTATTCGTCTGTGGATCAAGATCTTATTGCACCGTCTCCTGTACTCGGAGTCTCCTTATCATCGTTGACCCAGACTCTACTACCGACAGATCCTCTACCCTTGCTGGCTTACAACCGGGGGGACCCTACCAGTATCTCCCGCTATATTACTAGTGTACCATAGATATAATTCCCTAAGATTCAGGTTGTATGATTATCTCCTGCGTAATATGAGAATGGACATTCGTTATTGATTTGCCTACGCACATTCCTTTGCCTTATAAGCGCACCTAGAGTGAAGTAAAGTAAAGTATATTATGTACCTTTTGCTGCTAATAAATACTTAAATACAGCTTTGTGTGGAACCGAGTCATTGTGGGGAAGTGTTCATCATTAGATACCTGTGTACTGTATGGCCAGTAGGAATGTACATAAGACGGTAGTGGTTTAATGATACCATACTTATCAATACAGTCAGGGAATTGTACCCCTCAGTTACACTAAGGCTAGCTAAAGACAATGTTGTGTTAGATGCTAATGACAATGTTGCGTTAGATGCTAAGGCTAGCTAAAGACAATGTTGTGTTAGATGCTAAGGCTAGCTAACGTCAATGTTGCGTTAGACGCTAATACAAGATAATGACAGTGTTGCGTTAGATGATAATGCTGACTTCTCAACCCGACCTCTCGACCCGGCCTCTCGACCCGACCTCTCCACCCGACTTCTCGACCCGACCTCTTGACCCAACCTCTCGACCCGACCCCTCGACCAGTACCGCCCGGAGCCGGTCCCACACTCACCCGGCCTCTCGACCCGGCCCATTGACCAGCGCCGCCCGGAACCGGTCCCACACTCACCCGGTCCCACACTCACCCGGTCCCACACTCACCCGGTCCCACACTCACCCGGTCTCTCTTCTCCTCCGTCTCGGCGCTGGGCAGCCGGACCTTCAGCTTGACCGAGCCCTCCCTGAAGATGTCTCCGAACCCGACCCCGCGTACCTTCTTGGGCTGGGCGATGACTCCGTTCCCCGGGGAGGTGGGGGTGGTGGAGGCCGAGTCTGAGACGAGACGAGACGAAATGAGACAAGATAAGGTGGGGGTGGTGGAGGCCGTGTCTGAGACGAGACGAGACACAATAAGATAAGATACAATAAGACAAGATACAATAAGATAAGACAAGATACAATAAGATAAGATACAATAAGATAAGATACAATAAGATAAGATAAGATAAGATACAATAAGACAAGATACAATAAGACAAGATACAATAAGATACGATACAATAAGATAAGATAAGATAAGACAAGATACAATAAGATAAGATACAATAAGATAAGATAAGACAAGATACAATAAGATAAGATACAATAAGATAAGATACAATAAGATAAGATAAGATAAGATACAATAAGACAAGATACAATAAGACAAGATACAATAAGACAAGATACAATAAGATACGATACAATAAGATAAGATAAGATAAGACAAGATACAATAAGATAAGATACAATAAGATAAGATAAGACAAGATACAATAAGATAAGATACAATAAGATAAGATAAGATAAGATACAATAAGATAAGATACAACAAGACAAGATACAATAAGATAAGATACATTGTATCCTGCTTCAGCAAAGCAAGCTGCTTTTACTGTCGCTCCGCTCCGCTGCTTTTGCCTATCGCTATTATAATGATTTATTACAGCCCTTTCAACTTTAATTACTCTGTACGTTAACTCCCAATTCCTATGGTACTTCTCCAGAACTGTGAATCTTCTTATCTATTCAGATTTTTTACCACAGTCGAAAGGACGAGTAGCAAGATTCTCCGTGGGAGGAATAGCGAGCCGTCTTATCAGCTACACACAAAGGACTATGTCGGAAGGCAAGGATATTTATGAAAGACGAGGAAGGTTTTCCTTGTTATTTTGAGTTTTAACGAGACGGAAGACGACAGTGTGAGTAATAGCACAGCTCCAGGGCAACGGAACTGCCCCGTGTAGGGGAGAGAAACGGACATATCCGGGGCGACGGAAGCTGCCCCGTTTAGGAGAGAGCGACGGACAGCTCTCTTGTATGATATTTCATAAAGACCCCGGTTGTGAAGTGAGTGACCCACCACCATCACCACCACCATCACCACCATCACCACCACCACCACCACCATCACCACCACCACCACCATCATCATCATCATCACCACCACCACCACCAGCTAAGTACCTAGCTTAGCTTCAGCTTAGCCTAACCTGAAAAGAAATAAAGGAAGATGCCGGGACTCGGCTCTCCCACAGAATGTACTAATTGCTTGGAGATGAGAAAGAGGATTGTAGAGCTGGAGGCTCGGGTTTCTACCCTGTACCAAATACAGCAGGATGAGCAACTCATTGACTCTATTTATGAAGCTACTACAAATATAGCCAACAATACCATGATTGAGAACTGGCCTATGCTAGTAACTACAGAACAGCACCACCCAAAAGACGGTCCTTGGCACAACCAAGGAGCTAGACCAAAGCAGTGGATCACCGTCAAGGATAAAAGGAGAAATAAACGATCCAGGACCTCACCCCCGGTACCGCCAGGAAATAGTTTCAACCTACTCTCGGAAACACGCATATCAACACCCAAGGCAAAGAGACATAGAAGCGTAGCTAACAACGCTAACGAAGAAAACAGCGAGCGTAACGGAGCTCACGCTAACGACGCTAATAGCAAGAATACCGGAACTCACGCTAACACTAGCGAAGCAAACAGCTGGCATGCCGGAGCTCACGCTAATGCTAGCGAAGCACACGCTAACGACGAGACAACGAGGAAAACGGAGCCACTAGCGACACGGCTGGCAAACACGACCCAGACCGAGCGAACAGCTAACAGCGAAGAGACTATCATGCGCCGAGAACGTCGCGGTAGCCAACGCCGAAGGTACGGGACCAGCGTTAACATGCCGGCTACTGAGAAGGCTAACGAGGCTTCACCAAGGCCACAGGACTGTGGAAAGAACCGGCAGACTAGGCCTAGCCCAAAAACAAACGGCCCCAAAACTGTTGGAAAGAAAAATGCTAACCTCACACAGAAAATAGACTGCATACTGATTGGAGATTCCATAACAAGGTATGTGGAGATGGCAAACACAGAAAATATCTGTCTAGACAATACAACTGTGAAAGAGCTAGCCGAAAAACTTCCAACACTAATCAGACCAGGAATAATAAAAATTGTCATTCACTCTGGATCGTTTGACATCCTGCGAAAGAAGACTGGCACAGAGACTTTGAAAGACGATTTCACACGTTTAATGAACACACTAGACAAACATCAGTCTGTGTACACAAACACTGATGTGTCCATCAGTGGACCAATTGCATGCTTTCGCAGAGGACAGGAAGCATTCAGTCGACTCCTAAATTTTAATTCATGGTTAGGGGCTGCATGTCTCGTACACGGCCTGAAATTCATTGACAACTTCAATGTTTTCTGGAATAACCCAGAACGTTTTCAAAGAAATGGCTTCTTCCCAAATCGCTTAGGTTCAAAGCTCCTATCAGCAAACATGCGTCATGCCTTGATGGCCTCCAAGAATATTAAGCTCATACCAGCACGAGAGATAGTCATGAAGGACACAATCTCACCACGAAGTACAGCACAAGACGTCCCCTCCCCGTCCCCCCCCCCCATATCACACAAGGCCATCTCGTCTGATCAAATGTCCCCGAAAGCCCAGTGCAGTCAGTACGGTACAGTATAGCACAATTACCATGCCATCTCTCAAAACATACAAGTAATCATAACTAGCCAATGGCATGGTGAAAAATATACGCCACCAATGCGTTTACCTGCTATTAACCTCAGGGCCATCACGGTCAAACCAAAGCAGACCTCCTCTAAAGAAGTCCAACAAATAAAATTAGCTTTCCTAAATGTCAGATCACTGAATAATAAAACATTCTTAGTAAATGATCTGATTAAAGAAAATAACTTAGATTGCATCTGCCTAGTAGAGACATGGCTAAATAATGACACAGCTACATCAATAATGATAGAAGCTTGTCCACCAGACTATAACTTTTTTCAAATACCCAGAAAAAATAAAAGGGGCGGAGGAGTTGCAGCAATCAGAACAGAATCAACTATTATTGTCACAATATACCGCCCGCCTAGACACTCACCAATATTTATACAGGAGCTCTCTGAACTGATCTCACTATGTGTTACCGGATATGATAAGGTGATCCTAAATGGAGACCTGAACATCCATTTTAATAAGAAAACAGACTCCAAAACTATGGAACTAAAAAATCTACTGGATAGCTTTGACCTAATACAGCATATAACAAATGCAACTCACCGGCTTGGGAATACACTAGACTTAGTTATAACAACAACTGGGCTAAGCATAACAAATATCTCAATAACTGAATTACCTCTCTCCGACCATCACTGTATATTTTTTGATACTCAAATAACCCTTACTAAAACAAAAAAAGAAATCATAGTTAAAAAGAGGCTCCTAAACGACAAAGCTGAATCAAAGTTCATTGATCTTATCAGACTACATGAACCACACAATCATGACAGCTCTCTAAATGAAATGGTAGAAAATCTCAATGATGCAATGTCATCTATATTAAATTCTGTCGCCCCATTAAAAACGAAAAAGAAGAAACCTAGAGCCTCGCCCTGGTTAAACTATAATACGGTCAACGAAGAAAAAAGGAAATGTCGTGCAGCGGAGCGAAAGTGGAGAAAAACAAAAACCACCATATGCTGTGATATATACAAAGATGCTTTAACTGCGTATAATAAAACCATCCGCTTAGCAAGGAAAGATTACTTCTCTAAAATCATTACAGAAAATGCTGGAAACTCCAGAATCCTCTTTTCCACTATTAATGTACTACTCAACACTGCCCCTACACCTCCTCAGTCATCAACGGTTAAGTGTGAAGAACTTGCACTATTCTTTAACAACAAAATAACCTTGATCAGGGCCAGCATTACTCATGATGGAAATAAAGTTGATTGCGGCAAACCGTGCAATGTAACCATGAGAAGTTTCACATGCATCACATTAGATGTACTCTGCAAAACTGTCTCAGAATGTAACTCCTCCACCTCAGACATTGACCCTATACCTACAGCTTTCTTCAAACGGGTATTTAATAGTGTTTCAAGCCCTGTGCTAGATATCATAAACACTTCCCTTAGGACTGGTATTTTCCCGGATGCCTTTAAAACAGCAGTTGTAAAGCCATTACTAAAAAAACCTAACTTGGATAGTAATGAAATGGCAAATTATCGTCCAATATCCAACCTACCATTCATTAGTAAAGTACTTGAAAAGATAGTTTCAGTTCAAATAAATTCCTTTCTTGAAGAAAACAACATCTTAGAAGAATTTCAGTCAGGATTCAGAAAATATCATAGCACTGAAACTGCCCTCACCAAAATAATCAGTGACCTCAGACTAAACTCTGACGAGAATAATATCTCCATCCTTATCCTGTTAGATCTCAGTGCAGCATTTGATACAATCGATCACGATATTCTAATCGATCGTCTTGAAAACCATGTCGGTTTCTCAGACCATGTGCTGGGCTGGTTTAAAACATACATCAGAGGGAGGAAATTCTATGTTAAACTAGGAGATCACATGTCTGATATATACGACAACAACTATGGAGTTGCACAAGGGAGTTGCTTAGGTCCTTTACTCTTCTCCCTTTACATGTTACCGCTGGGTGATATCATCAGAGAACATAATGTAGATTTCCATAGCTATGCGGATGATACACAACTGTACATATCTGCTGAACCAAATGATACAGCGATTAGCTCCATTACAGACTGCTTACTGGCAATAAATAAATGGATGAGTAAGAACTTCCTGAAACTAAACGAGAACAAAACTGAAATTCTAATTATCGGCTCCAAAACTAAAAAAGAAACATTAATAAAGAACCTGGGGGGACTAACCCCTTGGATCAAATCTGAGGTCACTAGTCTTGGGGTTATCATAGATTCAGAACTGAACTTCAATTCTCATATTAGCAAAGTGACGAAAACATCGTTCTTCCATCTCAGAAATATAGCAAAAGTACGACCATTTATTAATCAGAACGATGCTGAGAAGCTAATTCATGCATTCATATCTAGCCGGTTAGACTACTGTAATGCACTTTTCACAGGTCTCCCTAAGAAAACCACAGAGAGGCTTCAGCTAATCCAAAACTCTGCAGCCCGACTGCTAACTAGAACCAAAAGGAGAGAGCACATTAGTCCAGTCCTAGCCGCTTTACACTGGCTTCCTGTAACATTTAGAATTGACTTTAAGGTCCTTCTCCTTACATACAAAGCTCTAAATGGACAGGGACCTAGCTACATCGCCAACACTCTAATAAATTACACACCAGCAAGAACACTGCGATCATCAGCTGCTGGACTACTAGAGGCTCCCAGAAGCAGTCAAAAGAGGATCGGTAATGCAGCCTTTATCAACTATGCCCCAAAACTATGGAACAAACTACCCCAAAACATCAGGGAAGCCAACTCGCTAGACATCTTTAAAAGACAGCTTAAAACCTATCTCTTTGCTCAGGCATTTCACTGATAGATATCTGCTACCACCTAGTGGCAAGAGGAAACATCAGGGATATCCTGACACAACTTGTATTTATTCTTACCCTGCCTACTCTTTTACACTGCCTATCAAATTCATGTGTCGGTTATTGCACTTTTTACTTCTTACTGATGACTATTTTTAAACTGAATCATTTTAAACTATTCTTATTATTTGCTAGATCCAAATGTGAAACACTGATTATTTATGACTATTTTTAAACTGAATCATTTTATTCTTATTATTTGCTAGATCCAAATGTGAAACACTGATTATTTGTTCATGAATTACAGGAGTATTACTGAATAGAGAGCCTATTAGGATGCTAGATCCTAATGTGAAACACTGTGATTTGCCATATCTTGCTATGCTCGCTCATGCCTGTATTTTTTATGTCCGTTCTATTTTATAATTTTTTGACTATTTTTAAACTGAATCATTTTAAACTATTTTTACTATTTGTGTTACTGAAAACTGTAAGCGGAGAGCCTATTGGGATGCTAGATCCTAATGTGAAACACTGTGATTCTACCTGTCTATCTTTTTATGCTCGCTTATGCCTGTATTTTTTACTGTTGTGCCATATCTTACTATGCTCGCTAAACTATTTTTACTATTTGTGTTACTGAAAACTGTAAGCGGAGAGCCTATTGGGATGCTAGATCCTAATGTGAAACACTGTGATTCTACCTGTCTATCTTTTTATGCCTGTATTTTTTACTGTTGTGAAGCACTTTGAACTGCAACCTCTGTATGAAAAGTGCTATACAAATAAAGTTATTATTATTATTATTATTATAATAAGATAAGATACAATAAGATAAGATAAGACACAATAAGACAAGATACAATAAGATAAGATACAATAAGATAAGATAAGACACAATAAGATAAGATACAATAAGATAAGATACAATAAGATAAGATAAGATAAGACAAGATACAATAAGATAAGATAAGACAAGATACAATAAGATAAGATACAATAAGATAAGATACAATAAGATAAGATACAATAATATAAGATACAATAAGATAAGATACAATAAGATAAGATAAGATACAATAAGATAAGACACAATAAGATAAGACAAGATACAATAAGACAAGATACAATAAGATAAGATACAAGATAAGATACAATAAGATAAGATACAATAAGATAAGATAATATACAATAAGATAAGATACAATAAGATAAGATAAGACACAATAAGACAAGATACAATAAGATAAGATAAGATACAATAAGATAAGATAAGACACAATAAGATAAGATACAATAAGATAAGATACAATAAGATAAGATAAGACAAGATACAATAAGATAAGATAAGACAAGATACAATAAGATAAGATACAATAAGATAAGATACAATAAGATAAGATACAATAAGATAAGATACAATAAGATAAGATAAGATACAATAAGATAAGACACAATAAGATAAGACAAGATACAATAAGACAAGATACAATAAGATAAGATACAATAAGATAAGATACAATAAGATAATATACAATAAGATAAGATACAATAAGATAAGATAAGACACAATAAGACAAGATACAATAAGATAAGATAAGATACAATAAGATAAGATAAGACACAATAAGACAAGATACAATAAGACAAGATACAATAAGATAAGATACAAGATAAGATACAATAAGATAAGATACAATAAGATAAGATAATATACAATAAGATAAGATAAGATAAGACACAATAAGATAAGATACAATAAGATAAGATAAGACAAGATACAATAAGATAAGATACAATAAGAGAAGATACAATAAAATAAGATAAGACAAGATACAATAAGATAAGATACAATAAGATAAGATACAATAAGATAAGATAAGACAAGATACAATAAGATAAGATACAATAAGATAAGATACAATATGATAAGATACAATAAGATAAGATAAGATACAATAAGATAAGACAAGATACAATAAGATAAGAGACAATAAGATAAGATAAGATACAATACAATAAGATAAGATACAATAAGATAAGATAAGACAAGAATAAACATTTACAAATGGTGATAATCTGATTCTAGGGACATCTATGGATCTCAGGGAATGTATTCCCAGTGTCAGAAATACTGTGTCTGTTACTAGGCTTGAGTAAATTGTAATGAACCAAATCAGAATATCAATTACATAAAAAAATAAATATATATCTTTGACTGTGAATAACACCATGCTACAATTGACCAGACCTGAAAAATCTAATGAATGAATGAATGAATGACTTTTATTTGACAATATAAAAATAAACATGTGACAGAAGAGCACAGTCAGGATATACTGCCAAGGATGAAACACAAAAAAGCTCAGAGCTTATTTCCATTGTGGTCCTTGTAGGGGGGTAGGGGAGTGTGATGCTTATACATGCATCATACAAAACATGACATCACAACACATCACATATACCATTTAACATTTATATACATACAGACTCATACAACATGCAAGGGTGCTTTAAGCTAAGTGTCTAGGTCAAGTATAGTCCCTTTTGAGCCATGTCTTCAGGCTGAATAAAGCGAAGATGATTAAACAGAAGGTTTTGTAGATACTAGGGATGTGCGATATTGGCTTTTTTACCGATACCGATATACCGATATTGTCCAACTCTTAATTTCCGATACCGATATCAACCGATACCGATATATGCAGGGTTCTCCCCCCCCCCCCCCCCCCCCCCCCAAAAATTGAATAATTTCAGGTAATATAGGACATCCCTAGTAGATACAGTACTGAATTCTGCCATCCGGACACATGCAATTTAAAATATGATTATAGAATACCAGGCCTAAAACGGTTATGCGATTAAAATGTGATTAATTAGATTAATTAATTACAAATCCTGTAATTAATTAGATACATTTTTGTATCGCCTGACAGCGATCGCCTGACAGCACTAATAATAATAATAATAATAATAAAAGAAACATCCAAAACCTCAAAGCAAACAGACAGTTGAGAACTTCTCTTGTGGATAATTATGCAATTGAACCTCGCCCCTGCGTTCCTCAGGGTTAGCCAGATATCAACCATCCGGTAGGTCTGCTTTCAGGGCGCCAACACCTGTCAAGCTGATTCCACAATTCAATTTGACTATTTTAAGAACCTCCAAATGGCAGTTGGTTACCTGCCAACGTGTCTGGCAGAGCGGAGAAACTTGCCAACCAAAGTGTCTGGCAGAGCAGAGAAACGTACCAACCAACGTGTCTGGCAGAGCGGAGAAACGTACCAACCAACGTGTCTGGCAGAGCGGAGAAGCGTACCAACCAACGTGTCTGGCAGAGCGGAGACACGTACCAACCAAAGTGTCTGGCAGAGTGGAGTATTAGAAAGTTCCTGTCCTGTCAGTGTTAGTAAGTTCCTGTCGGAGCGCTTCTCTCTCTCCTGCGTTAGTAACTCTCTCTCTGTCACAGCGCTGCTCTCTCACCCGTCTCCTCTGCCGTGGCGTTGGTCTCTCCGTCCTCTCCGTCGGCCTCCAGCTCTTTGACGAAGTTGGAGGGGAAGAGCCCTGACTTGCCGTTCATGCTGCCGCTCCACCAGCCCTCCTCCACCTGCTCCCCCCCCCCCCGAGGAGAGAGTCATTAAGGGGCCTTTGTCACTCACCCATTCGGTTCCGTTCCATTCCGTACCGTCCTCATTCCGGGTTGGGTGCGAACTTCGCCCCTCCCTCTCCCTCTAGTTTGTGTACACACTTCAGTCTTGGTTCGCTCCGGGTTCCGTTTACGGTTTGCGTTTTGAGCGTTTACGCTTGCCGTAGGCGATGATGTCACGCTCGAAAATGTAAACAGGAAGTGTGTTAACACGGAGACTGGAGACTGGATGCTGATATAAAAGAAACTAATAACCAATAAATATGAAGTTATATTTGAACCTCTGTTGTCAAGCCTTGTCAATATAACCCACCCCCCTTTTCTCACGAATGGAACTCTGTTGTAGAGTCCGCTTTTGAGCGTTTTGCAGGGTTAACGATAACGCTAAGCTAACGGCTAATGCTAGTTAGCTTAGCCTTTTACTAGTAACATTGCTCGCATCGATTATATTGAATGTCATTGATCTACTGGTCGACCACGGCCGACTGGTTGGGCACCACTGGTCTAATATAAATAAATGCATTCGAACAAGAAAGTATAGTAGACAGCAATGGCTAACGCTAAGCTAAGGGCTAACGCTAAGCTAACGGCTAACGCTAGTTAGCTTAGCCTGTTCAGAAGCTAACATTATCCCATCTCTCGTGGCAATTATATTGCATGCCATTGATCTACTGGTCGACCACGGCCGACTGGTTGGGCACCACTGGTCTAATAGAAATAAATGCATAGACATAGCATGGCAAACAAAATTGCCAGGCCTAATGCGAGCCAGGGAAGTGCTGTGCTTTGTAACGCGGCTTCATGTTTTCATCCACTGAGCTGTGAGGCCCCACATGCTTGTTTTTGGTTGAGGTCTGAACTCTCAAATTGCCCATAAATATCGTTTTTGTGGGTATTGTCCTGTTGTTGCTGTGTGGTTTTATCTGCCCAAAATTCAAGCAAGCATGAAAAGCATTACAGTAACGACGTTGTCTGTGTCACGCCACCCGCTCCCACTGGCCCGCACCCGAGACCACCTATTTCAAGCGTCCCAGGTTCAGCGGGGGGTATTCCGAATCAGCGCCGCTTCGCACCCAAAAGGGGTGTGTCCGTCTGAGTGAGAACACTCCCCCCTGTCCCCGGGGGCGCTGATTCGACCCCAATTGGTGAGTGAGAAAGGCCCCTAACACCTCCACCTGCCCCCCCCCCCCCCCCCCCCCCCGAGGAGAGAGAGAAAACCTTTCATTAACACCTCCACCTGCCCCCCCCCCCCCCCCCCCGAGGAGAGAGAAACCATTTAATTAACACCTCCACCTCCCCCCGAGGAGAGTCATTAACACCTCCACCTGCCCCCCCCCCCCCCCCCCCCCCCCCCGAGGAGAGTCATTAGACTCATTCCATTAAATGGATTAATTAGATTAATTAATTACAAACCCTGTAATTAATTAGATTAATTTGTTCAATCGCCTGACAGCACTAAGAAAAACCCTTTCATTAACACCATCGGAGTCAGCGGGCGCCCCGCCCAGCCCTCTAGCTGGCATCCAGTCAACATGACATCGCCTGCCAAACCATTACGTTTAATGAGGACCGCCTCGTTGCCAACTTAAGGTTTGAAGGAGTCGAGGTGTGAAGAAATGAATGAGAAATGAAGAGTCGTGCGTTACGTGGTTAAAGGAACCGACATGATGGGGAAATGTTCTCACCGCCTTCTCCGGAGTCGGACAAGAAGATAGATACCAGTAGGGCTGACCTTCGAATTTTTTTTGGCAATCGAAGCTTCGGGGCCGAGCTTCGATTTTAATTCGAAGCTTCGAATTAAAAAAATTATTAATAATTTTTTTTAATATATATATATACAGCACTTTGGTAAACTTTGTTGTTTTTAAATGTGCTCTATAAATAAAGTGGATTGGATTAATGAATTAAGTAGCCCCTTTCGTGACTGTGACGCAGCCAACACGGCTGTGTGATTTAATTCAAGGTGGATCGCTGTTGTCGTTTGAACAACTTCAGATTTCATGGGAACTACCAATCCCCCAAATCAAGAATGTTTAAGATGAATGAAGTAAGATTTTGATTATTTGAAATATGGCCTGTGTAGACTAAACTATGCACAGAATTATGTCAGTCTACAAGGTCCGGATTCTACATGGTCCGGCAATGTAGACCTTGTAGACTCCACTACAGACCAATTATCAGTGAATGTTCATGCATTTTTAAGAAGGGCTACTTCCACAAAAAAACAAAGAACTCACCAAAACATCTCAGTAGCACCTTATCTAAATGTTCTATTTCATATATGGAGATTCATATTTATTTATGTATTGCATGCATTTCTACATTTTATTTCCTATTTTGTTTATTCATCCCAGTATCTTTCTTTCTTATGTGTGGAATTCTACAAGGCATTTACATTCACATTTACATTTAGTCATTTAGCTGACGCTTTTATCCAAAGCGACTTACAAGTTCTGTACGACAGGTCATCAGGAAGGATACAACTCTATCAGCTGAGTAACAATATTCATCAAAGTGTTGCGTGTTACAGTGTAGGTTAGTTTATTAGGACAAGTGCATGACAGTAAGGTTAGTTAAGGTTAGATTTTTTAAATTTTATTTCAGATAATGGTTGAAGAAGTGCGTCTTTAGTCGACGGCGAAAGATTGGACGGGATTCGGCTGTCTTAACTGGGGTGGGTAGTTCATTCCACCATTGTGGGGCAAGGACTGAGAATAGGCGTGTAGGTGGTGTATATGTTTGAGGATGATATCCTTCAAACAGGCAATAGTGATGATATAATTTGGGCACACACACACACAGAAGTAAAAAAAAATAAAAAATTTAATTCGAAGCTTGTGCCATTGAACGAAGCTTCGAAGTATTTAAGACAGCCCTAGATACCAGTGTCCTCCGCTCTGTGCGGTCAGTAGAAAGCTATCCGGCTGCAAGCTAGCCTAGCTTAGCACTAGGGCTGTACCGAATGTCATTTTTTAACATTCGAAGCTTCGATTCAAGTATTCGAACGAAGCTTTAAATGTCTATAAAAAAAAGTACTTAAAAAAAATAAAAAATTTAATTATTATTATTTATTTTTTTACTAAATCCTCAATTTTAATAAAGTGATTAATCTGATTAAATTAGTCTTTTTCTTTTATTAAATCAACTTTCTTTAATGAATATAACTAGGGATGTCCGATATTATCGGCCGATATCGGCATTAAAATGTGATATCGGTTGATATCGGTATCGGAAATTAAGAGTTGGACAATATCGGTATATCGGTATCGGTGAAAAAGCCAATATCGAGCATCCCTAAATATAACTCATCAGTTTTGTCAACATAAATAATCCAATAAGGGCACGGTTGGTACGAAAGTGATGGTGACGTCTTATAGTATAATACTATAATATTAGTGTAGCCTAATCTTTAACTGCAACTGTGAAGAAAACCCCCATTGGTTTAAACAGAATGAATAGACAAAGAAAAAAGATAAACATTTCTTTATAAAAAATAATAATAAAAAAAAGATTCAAATGTTGATTTAGAATTTGAATGTCAACATTATGATCGAAGCTTCTAAGCGTTCGGTACAGCCCTAATGACCAAGACAGTGTTCTTGGTTTTAACAGAGCTACGAGAAACACACACCAGCACACTAAGCACACAGAGGTCTTAACGCTGCCGAGGAGAAGATGGTGAGCATCATGACATTCAGTTCACTTCAATCAACACTTGTCATGAACCTTCAATACGTTAGTTAACAGTTATCCCTACGAGAAGGTTGACAGCAGTAGATTTATTATTAACACCTCAATTTAACAAATCAGCACCGGTGGGTTTCCAGAATCATATCACCCCCAAAAGCCGACCTCCTCCATGTCACCCTGCATTTTTAAGAAGAATCCAGATCGATTGATCGCATGCTATACTCGAGTGATCGTGTATTACTAAAAAAAAAAAAAAGGAAACCAACAAACAGTTATAATCCTACACATACATGTGAAACAAATATGTATAAAAATAAATTAAATAAAAGAAATATATATTTCTTTCATAATTTTTTTTTATAATTTAAGATCGATTTTTCTCATAGCTACGAGTAATCGATTACTCACGCCAATCCCTAGTAGTAACAACCCATCATCTACACTCACTGCACACACATCCACACACAGTGGCCCAATATTTATTGATAAAGGATTTGCACTACAACTCGTACACCTACTGTGAATTGTACCTAAATTGCACCTCGTCCCATTTCTCCATTTCTGCCTTGCACTATATAGTATTGTATATTAGTACACTGCACAGTATTGTATATTGTATGGTAACTACGTCTATTCTGCATCGAACATTGTACATATGTCTAAACTGAACACTGTGACCTCATTTTTTTACTTCTAATTTTACTATGTTATTTTATTTCATACTTATCTTGTCTTGCACAGTCTCTGGAGCGCAACAGTAAGAAGCATTTTGTATAAAAGTATTCTGTACTTCTGTATGACAACTATTAAAGAAACTTGAACTTGAAACTTGAAACACTCACTTTAAACAAACACTCACTGTATCACTCACTTTAGACACTTTAACACACTTTATAAGAGATTTGCACCACATTCATACCTCATTTGCACCCTAGCCCAAGTTTTGTACCTCTGCATTCTACCTCACTGTTACTCTTTTTACTCTGTATTGTATTGTATATATATATATTGACTTTACCTATTTTCTTTTACTTACTTTCTCCTTACTGTATGTAGCACACTCTCAGGGGCTCATACAGAAACAAGCATTTCATTATAAAGTATTCTGTATTTTGTTCTGACAAATAAAAACAAATAAAAACAAAGTTGAACACGTCACCTCCTCCACGATGTCGACCACATCTCCGATCTTCAACTCCAGCTCGTCCTCGTTCTGTGGCACATACTCAAACAACGCTCTGCACTGTCGCTTCTTAGGCTCTGAGAGAGAGAGAGAGAGAGAGATAGGAGAGAGAGAGGAGAGAGAGAGGGGGGGGAGGGAGGAGAGAGAGAGGGGGGAGGAGAGGGAGGAGA
>NC_140169.1:50711243-50738743 GCF_963971535.1 Notolepis coatsorum
CATTAGAGACACAGTAGAGACAGACACAGTAGAGACACAGTAGAGACAGACACAGTAGAGACACAGTAGAGACAGACACAGTAGAGACACAGTAGAGACATACACAGTAGAGACACAGTAGAGACAGACACAGTAGAGACACAGTAGAGACACAGTAGAGACAGACACAGTAGAGACACAGTAGAGACAGACACAGTAGAGACACAGTAGAGACAGACACAGTAGAGACACAGTAGATACACAGTAGAGACACAGTAGAGACAGACACAGTAGAGACCGACACAGTAGAGACACAGTAGAGACAGACACAGTAGAGACAGACACAGTAGAGACATACACAGTAGAAACAGACACAGTAGAGACACAGTAGAGACACAGTAGAGAGACACAGTAGAGACACAGTAGAGACACAGTAGAGACAGACACAGTAGAGACAGACACAGTAGAGACAGACACAGTAGAGACACAGTAGAGACACAGTAGAGACACAGTAGAGACACAGTAGAGACCGACACAGTAGAGACACAGTAGAGACCGACACAGTAGAGACAGACACAGTAGAGACCGACACAGTAGAGACAGACACAGTAGAGACACAGTAGAGACACAGTAGAGACAGACACAGTAGAGACACAGTAGATACAGACACAGTAGAGACACAGTAGAGACACAGTAGAGACACAGTAGAGACACATTAGAGACAGACACAGTAGAGACACAGTAGAGACAGACACAGTAGAGACAGACACAGTAGAGACAGACACAGTAGAGACAGACACAGTAGAGACACAGTAGAGACAGATACAGTAGAGACAGACACAGTAGAGACACAGTAGAGACACAGTAGACAGACACAGTAGAGACAGACACAGTAGAGACAGACACAGTAGAGACACAGTAGAGACACAGTAGAGACACAGTAGAGACAGACACAGTAGAGACACAGTAGAGACACAGTAGAGACAGTAGAGACACAGTAGAGACAGACACAGTAGAGACAGACACAGTAGAGACAGACACAGTAGAGACAGACACAGGGAGACCCCCACCCCGCCTACCCAACCTCCTCCAATGTACTGTATTGCTTGTATGCCGTGACAAATAAAACTCTTGACTTGACTACTGTATTGTAACCCATTCTGCAATCTGTTAATAAAATGTTCTATTCGATAAGTCACAGCACGTACAGCTAGATATCTGGAGCCCCGGGCGGCCGGTCGTGTTCCTTCAGGAAAACAAAAGCATTCCTTCTGAAGAACGTTACGTCACCGACGCTTGACATGTGTGAACTCAGACTGAAACAACAACCTGGCGACGAGCGTACAGAACGTTGCTACCGTGATGCAGCACCATCTTTCCGGTCTCTCTCTCTCTCTCTCTCTTCATCTTTCCCTTCTGGTCTCGCAGCTCTTATTAATTAGCAGACTGTTACGTTACCTCGGGGGTAGCTAGCGAGCTGTACCCAGCATGCCGTGCAGCGGTGTAACAATTAATAGGGTCCCCTCGCAATACACCACACAGTGTAGGTGCAGGTAGAGACAATAGGGTTAGGGGTTAGAAACAGGAAAATAAAGTATTACATTTTTTATTCTCTCTCTCTGTCTCTCTTCCTGGGTGCTGTAGTGTATAACTCACTCTTCATGGTGATGTAGTGTATGACTCACTCTTCCTGGGTGATGTAGTGTATAACTCACTCTTCATGGTGATGTAGTGTATAACTCACTCTTCATGGTGATGTAGTGTATAACTCACTCTTCATGGGTGCTGTAGTGTATAACTCACTCTTCATGGGTGATGTAGTGTATAACTCACTCTTCATGGTGATGTAGTGTATAACTCACTCTTCATGGGTGATGTAGTGTATAACTCACTCTTCCTGGGTGATGTAGTGTATAACTCACTCTTCATGGTGATGTAGTGTATAACTCACTATTCATGGTGATGTAGTGTATAACTCACTCTTCATGGTGATGTAGTGTATAACTCACTCTTCATGGTGATGTAGTGTATAACTCACTCTTCATGGTGATGTAGTGTATAACTCACTCTTCATGGTGATGTAGTGTATAACTCACTCTTCATGGGTGATGTAGTGTATAACTCACTCTTCATGGTGATGTAGTGTATAACTCACTCTTCATGGTGATGTAGTGTATAACTCACTATTCATGGGTGATGTAGTGTATAACTCACTCGTCATGGGTGATGTAGTGTATAACTCACTCTTCATGGTGATGTAGTGTATAACTCACTATTCATGGTGATGTAGTGTATAACTCACTCTTCCTGGGTGATGTAGTGTATAACTCACTCTTCATGGGTGATGTAGTGTATAACTCACTTTTCCTGGGTACGGGGGGTGTATAACTCACTCTTCCTGGGTGCGGGGGGTGTATAACTCACTCTTCCTGGGTGCTGTAGTGTATAACTCACTCTTCATGGGTGCTGTAGTGTATAACTCACTCTTCCTGGGTACGGGGGGTGTATAACTCACTCTTCCTGGGTACGGGGGGGGGGGGGTGTAACTCACTCTTCCTGGGTGCTGTAGTGTATAACTCACTCTTCCTGGGTGTGGGGGGGTGTATAACTCACTCTTCCTGGGTACGGGGGGGGGGGGTGTATAACTCACTCTTCATGGGTGCTGTAGTGTATAACTCACTCTTCCTGGGTGATGTAGTGTATAACTCACTCTTCATGGTGATGTAGTGTATAACTCACTCTTCATGGTGATGTAGTGTATAACTCACTCTTCATGGTGATATAGTGTATAACTCACTCTTCATGGTGATGTAGTGTATAACTCACTCTTCATGGTGATGTAGTGTATAACTCACTCTTCATGGTGATGTAGTGTATAACTCACTCTTCATGGTGATGTAGTGTATAACTCACTCTTCATGGTGATGTAGTGTATAACTCACTCTTCCTGGGTGATGTAGTGTATAACTCACTCTTCATGGTGATGTAGTGTATAACTCACTCTTCATGGTGATGTAGTGTATAACTCACTCTTCATGGTGATGTAGTGTATAACTCACTCTTCATGGTGATGTAGTGTATAACTCACTCTTCCTGGGTGATGTAGTGTATAACTCACTCTTCATGGTGATGTAGTGTATAACTCACTCTTCATGGTGATGTAGTGTATAACTCACTCTTCATGGTGATGTAGTGTATAACTCACTCTTCCTGGGTGATGTAGTGTATAACTCACTCTTCATGGTGATGTAGTGTATAACTCACTCTTCCTGGTGATGTAGTGTATAACTCACTCTTCATGGTGATGTAGTGTATAACTCACTCTTCATGGGTGATGTAGTGTATAACTCACTCTTCATGGGTGATGTAGTGTATAACTCACTCTTCATGGTGATGTAGTGTATAACTCACTCTTCATGGTGATGTAGTGTATAACTCACTCTTCATGGTGATGTAGTGTATAACGCACTCTTCCTGGGTGCTGTAGTGTATAACTCACTCTTCCTGGGTGCTGTAGTGTATAACTCACTCTTCATGGGTGCTGTAGTGTATAACTCACTCTTCCTGGGTGATGTAGTGTATAACTCACTCTTCATGGTGATGTAGTGTATAACTCACTCTTCATGGTGATGTAGTGTATAACTCACTCTTCATGGTGATGTAGTGTATAACTCACTCTTCATGGGTGATGTAGTGTATAACTCACTCTTCATGGTGATGTAGTGTATAACTCACTCTTCATGGTGATGTAGTGTATAACTCACTCTTCATGGTGATGTAGTGTATAACTCACTCTTCATGGTGATGTAGTGTATAACTCACTCTTCATGGTGATGTAGTGTATAACTCACTCTTCATGGTGATGTAGTGTATAACTCACTCTTCATGGTGATGTAGTGTATAACTCACTCTTCATGGTTCTTCATGGTGATGTAGTGTATAACTCACTCTTCATGGGTGATGTAGTGTATAACTCACTCTTCATGGTGATGTAGTGTATAACTCACTCTTCATGGTGATGTAGTGTATAACTCACTCTTCATGGGTGCTGTAGTGTATAACTCACTCTTCCTGGGTGCGGGGGGGGGGTGGTGTAACTCACTCTTCCTGGGTGATGTAGTGTATAACTCACTCTTCATGGTGATGTAGTGTATAACTCACTCTTCCTGGGTGATGTAGTGTATAACTCACTCTTCATGGTGATGTAGTGTATAACTCACTCTTCATGGTGATGTAGTGTATAACTCACTATTCATGGGTGATGTAGTGTATAACTCACTATTCCTGAGTGATGTAGTGTATAACTCACTCTTCATGGTGATGTAGTGTATAACTCACTCTTCATGGGGATGTAGTGTATAACTCACTCTTCATGGTGATGTAGTGTATAACTCACTCTTCATGGTGATGTAGTGTATAACTCACTCTTCATGGTGATGTAGTGTATAACTCACTATTAGTGGGTGATGTAGTGTATAACTCACTCTTCCTGGGTGATGTAGTGTATAACTCACTCTTCATGGTGATGTAGTGTATAACTCACTCTTCATGGGTGCTGTAGTGTATAACTCACTCTTCATGGTGATGCAGTGTATAACTCACTCTTCATGGTGATGTAGTGTATAACTCACTCTTCATGGGTGATGTAGTGTATAACTCACTCTTCCTGAGTGATGTAGTGTATAACTCACTCTTCATGGTGATGTAGTGTATAACTCACTCACTCTTCATGGTGATGTAGTGTATAACTCACTCTTCATGGTGATGTAGTGTATAACTCACTCTGCATGGGTGATGTAGTGTATAACTCACTCTTCATGGTGATGTAGTGTATAACTCACTCTTCATGGTGATGTAGTGTATAACTCACTCTTCATGGGTGATGTAGTGTATAACTCACTCTTCATGGGTGATGTAGTGTATAACTCACTCTTCATGGTGATGTAGTGTATAACTCACTCTTCATGGGTGATGTAGTGTAGTGTATAACTCACTCTTCATGGGTGATGTAGTGTATAACTCACTCTTCATGGTGATGTAGTGTATAACTCACTCTTCATGGTGATGCAGTGTATAACTCACTCTTCATGGTGATGTAGTGTATAACTCACTCTTCATGGTGATGTAGTGTATAACTCACTCTTCATGGGTGATGTAGTGTAGTGTATAACTCACTCTTCATGGGTGATGTAGTGTATAACTCACTATTCATGGTGATGTAGTGTATAACTCACTCTTCATGGTGATGCAGTGTATAACTCACTCTTCATGGTGATGTAGTGTATAACTCACTCTGCATGGTGATGTAGTGTATAACTCACTCTTCATGGTGATGTAGTGTATAACTCACTCTTCATGGGTGATGTAGTGTATAACTCACTCTTCATGGGTGATGTAGTGTATAACTCACTCTTCATGGTGATGTAGTGTATAACTCACTCTTCATGGTGATGTAGTGTATAACTCACTCGGCATGGTGATGTAGTGTATAACTCACTCTTCCTGGGTGATGTAGTGTATAACTCACTCTTCATGGTGATGTAGTGTATAACTCACTCTTCATGGTGATGTAGTGTATAACTCACTCTTCATGGTGCTGTAGTGTATAACTCACTCTTCATGGTGATGTAGTGTATAACTCACTCTTCCTGGGTGCTGTAGTGTATAACTCACTCTTCATGGTGATGTAGTGTATAACTCACTCTTCATGGTGATGTAGTGTATAACTCACTCTTCATGGTGCTGTAGTGTATAACTCACTCTTCATGGTGATGTAGTGTATAACTCACTCTTCATGGTGCTGTAGTGTATAACTCACTCTTCATGGTGATGTAGTGTATAACTCACTCTTCCTGGGTGATGTAGTGTATAACTCACTCTTCATGGTGATGTAGTGTATAACTCACTCTTCCTGGTGATGTAGTGTATAACTCACTCTTCATGGTGATGTAGTGTATAACTCACTCTTCATGGTGATGTAGTGTATAACTCACTCTTCCTGGGTGCTGTAGTGTATAACTCACTCTTCATGGTGATGTAGTGTATAACTCACTCTTCATGGTGCTGTAGTGTATAACTCACTCTTCATGGTGATGTAGTGTATAACTCACTCTTCATGGTGATGTAGTGTATAACTCACTCTTCATGGTGCTGTAGTGTATAACTCACTCTTCATGGTGATGTAGTGTATAACTCACTCTTCCTGGGTGCTGTAGTGTATAACTCACTCTTCATGGTGATGTAGTGTATAACTCACTCTTCCTGGGTACGGGGGGTGTATAACTCACTCTTCCTGGGTGCGGGGGGGTGTATAACTCACTCTTCCTGGGTACGGGGGTGTATAACTCACTCTTCCTGGGTGCGGGGGGGTGTATAACTCACTCTTCCTGGGTACGGGGGTGTATAACTCACTCTTCCTGGGTGCTGTAGTGTATAACTCACTCTTCCTGGGTACGGGGGGGGGGTGTATAACTCACTCTTCATGGGTGCTGTAGTGTATAACTCACTCTGCCTGGGTACGGGGGGTGTATAACTCACTCTTCCTGGGTGCTGTAGTGTATAACTCACTCTTCCTGGGTGATGTAGTGTATAACTCACTCTTCATGGGTGATGTAGTGTATAACTCACTCTTCATGGTGATGTAGTGTATAACTCACTCGTCATGGGTGATGTAGTGTATAACTCACTCTTCATGGGTGATGTAGTGTATAACTCACTCTTCATGGTGATGTAGTGTATAACTCACTCTTCATGGGTGCTGTAGTGTATAACTCACTCTTCATGGTGATGTAGTGTATAACTCACTCTTCATGGTGATGTAGTGTATAACTCACTCTTCATGGTGATGTAGTGTATAACTCACTCTTCCTGGGTGATGTAGTGTATAACTCACTCTTCATGGTGATGTAGTGTATAACTCACTCTTCATGGGTGATGTAGTGTATAACTCAATCTTCATGGTGATGTAGTGTATAACTCACTATTCATGGTGATGTAGTGTATAACTCACTCTTCATGGTGATGTAGTGTATAACTCACTCTTCATGGGTGATGTAGTGTATAACTCACTCTTCATGGGTGATGTAGTGTATAACTCACTCTTCATGGGTGATGTAGTGTATAACTCACTCTTCATGGGTGATGTAGTGTATAACTCACTCTTCATGGGTGATGTAGTGTATAACTCACTATTCATGGTGATGTAGTGTATGACTCACTCTTCCTGGGTGCTGTAGTGTATAACTCACTCTTCATGGTGATGTAGTGTATAACTCACTCTTCATGGTGATGTAGTGTATAACTCACTATTCATGGTGATGTAGTGTATAACTCACTCTTCATGGTGATGCAGTGTATAACTCACTCTTCATGGTGATGTAGTGTATAACTCACTCTTCATGGTGATGTAGTGTATAACTCACTATTCATGGTGATGTAGTGTATAACTCACTCTTCCTGGGTGATGTAGTGTATAACTCACTCTTCATGGTGATGTAGTGTATAACTCACTCTTCATGGTGATGTAGTGTATAACTCACTCTTCATGGTGATGTAGTATATAACTCACTCTTCCTGGGTGATGTAGTGTATAACTCACTCTTCCTGGGTGCTGTAGTGTATAACTCACTCTTCATGGTGATGTAGTGTATAACTCACTCTTCCTGGGTGCTGTAGTGTATAACTCACTCTTCATGGGTACGGGGGGTATATAACTCACTCTTCCTGGGTGATGTAGTGTATAACTCACTCTTCCTGGGTGCTGTAGTGTATAACTCACTCTTCATGGTGATGTAGTGTATAACTCACTCTTCCTGGGTACGGGGGGTATATAACTCACTCTTCCTGGGTGATGTAGTGTATAACTCACTCTTCCTGGGTACGGGGGGTATATAACTCACTCTTCCTGGGTACAGGGGGGGTGTATAACTCACTCTTCCTGGGTACGGGGGGGTGTATAACTCACTCTTCCTGGGCACGGGGGGGTGTATAACTCACTCTTCATGGTGATGTAGTGTATAACTCACTCTTCATGGGTGCTGTAGTGTATAACTCACTCTTCCTGGGTGCTGTAGTGTATAACTCACTCTTCATGGGTGATGTAGTGTATAACTCACTCTTCATGGTGATGTAGTGTATAACTCACTCTTCATGGTGATGCAGTGTATAACTCACTCTTCATGGTGATGTAGTGTATAACTCACTATTCATGGTGATGTAGTGTATAACTCACTCTTCCTGGGTGATGTAGTGTATAACTCACTCTTCATGGTGATGTAGTGTATAACTCACTCTTCATGGTGATGTAGTGTATAACTCACTCTTCATGGTGATGTAGTGTATAACTCAATCTTCATGGTGATGTAGTGTATAACTCACTCTTCATGGTGATGTAGTGTATAACTCACTCTTCATGGTGATGTAGTGTATAACTCACTCTTCATGGGTGATGTAGTGTATAACTCACTCTTCATGGTGATGTAGTGTATAACTCACTCTTCATGGTGATGTAGTGTATAACTCACTCTTCATGGTGATGTAGTGTATAACTCACTATTCATGGTGCTGTAGTGTATAACTCACTCTTCATGGTGCTGTAGTGTATAACTCACTCTTCATGGTGATGTAGTGTATAACTCACTCTTCATGGTGATGTAGTGTATAACTCACTCTTCCTGGGTGATGTAGTGTATAACTCACTCTTCCTGGGTGATGTAGTGTATAACTCACTCTTCATGGTGATGTAGTGTATAACTCACTCTTCATGGTGATGTAGTGTATAACTCACTCTTCATGTGATGTAGTGTATAACTCACTCTTCATGGTGATGTAGTGTATAACTCACTCTTCATGGGTGCTGTAGTGTATAACTCACTCTTCATGGGTACGGGGGGTATATAACTCACTCTTCCTGGGTGATGTAGTGTATAACTCACTCTTCCTGGGTGCTGTAGTGTATAACTCACTCTTCATGGTGATGTAGTGTATAACTCACTCTTCCTGGGTGCTGTAGTGTATAACTCACTCTTCATGGGTACGGGGGGTATATAACTCACTCTTCCTGGGTGATGTAGTGTATAACTCACTCTTCCTGGGTGCTGTAGTGTATAACTCACTCTTCATGGTGATGTAGTGTATAACTCACTCTTCCTGGGTACGGGGGGTATATAACTCACTCTTCCTGGGTGATGTAGTGTATAACTCACTCTTCCTGGGTACGGGGGGTATATAACTCACTCTTCCTGGGTACGGGGGGGGTGTATAACTCACTCTTCCTGGGTACGGGGGGGTGTATAACTCACTCTTCCTGGGTACGGGGGGGGTGTATAACTCACTCTTCATGGTGATGTAGTGTATAACTCACTCTTCATGGGTGCTGTAGTGTATAACTCACTCTTCCTGGGTGCTGTAGTGTATAACTCACTCTTCATGGGTGATGTAGTGTATAACTCACTCTTCATGGTGATGTAGTGTATAACTCACTCTTCATGGTGATGTAGTGTATAACTCACTCTTCATGGTGATGTAGTGTATAACTCAATCTTCATGGTGATGTAGTGTATAACTCACTCTTCATGGTGATGTAGTGTATAACTCACTCTTCCTGGGTGATGTAGTGTATAACTCACTCTTCATGGTGATGTAGTGTATAACTCACTCTTCATGGTGATGTAGTGTATAACTCACTCTTCCTGGGTGATGTAGTGTATAACTCACTCTTCATGGTGATGTAGTGTATAACTCACTCTTCATGGTGATGTAGTGTATACCTCACTCTTCCTGGGTGATGTAGTGTATAACTCACTCTTCCTGGGTGATGTAGTGTATAACTCACTCTTCCTGGGTGATGTAGTGTATAACTCACTCTTCATGGTGATGTAGTGTATAACTCACTCTTCATGGGTGATGTAGTGTATAACTCACTCTTCATGGTGATGTAGTGTATAACTCACTCTTCATGGTGATGTAGTGTATAACTCACTCTTCCTGGTGATGTAGTGTATAACTCACTCTTCATGGTGCTGTAGTGTATAACTCACTCTTCATGGTGATGTAGTGTATAACTCACTCTTCATGGTGATGTAGTGTATAACTCACTCTTCATGGTGATGTAGTGTATAACTCACTCTTCATGGTGATGTAGTGTATAACTCACTCTTCATGGTGATGTAGTGTATAACTCACTCTTCATGGTGATGTAGTGTATAACTCACTATTAGTGGGTGATGTAGTGTATAACTCACTCTTCATGGGTGCTGTAGTGTATAACTCACTCTTCATGGTGATGTAGTGTATAACTCACTTTTCATGGTGATGTAGTGTATAACTCACTCTTCATGGTGATGTAGTGTATAACTCACTCTTCATGGTGCTGTAGTGTATAACTCACTCTTCATGGTGATGTAGTGTATAACTCACTCTTCATGGGTGATGCAGTGTATAACTCACTCTTCATGGTGATGTAGTGTATAACTCACTCTTCATGGTGATGTAGTGTATAACTCACTCTTCATGGGTGCTGTAGTGTATAACTCACTCTTCATGGTGATGTAGTGTATAACTCACTCTTCATGGTGCTGTAGTGTATAACTCACTCTTCATGGTGCTGTAGTGTATAACTCACTCTTCATGGTGATGTAGTGTATAACTCACTCTTCATGGGTGATGCAGTGTATAACTCACTCTTCATGGTGATGTAGTGTATAACTCACTCTTCATGGTGATGTAGTGTATAACTCACTCTTCATGGTGATGCAGTGTATAACTCACTCTTCATGGTGATGTAGTGTATAACTCACTCTTCATGGTGCTGTAGTGTATAACTCACTCTTCATGGTGATGTAGTGTATAACTCACTCTTCATGGGTGATGCAGTGTATAACTCACTCTTCATGGTGATGTAGTGTATAACTCACTCTTCATGGTGATGTAGTGTATAACTCACTCTTCATGGTGATGCAGTGTATAACTCACTCTTCATGGTGATGTAGTGTATAACTCACTCTTCATGGTGCTGTAGTGTATAACTCACTCTTCATGGTGATGTAGTGTATAACTCACTCTTCATGGTGATGTAGTGTATAACTCACTCTTCATGGTGATGTAGTGTATAACTCACTCTGCCTGGTGCTGTAGTGTATAACTCACTCTTCCTGGGTGTGGGGGGTGTATAACTCACTCTTCCTGGGTGCGGGGGGTGTATAACTCACTCTTCCTGGGTGCGGGGGGTGTATAACTCACTCTTCCTGGGTGATGTAGTGTATAACTCACTCTTCCTGGGTACGGGGTGCGGAGGGGTGTATAACTCACTCTTCCTGGGTGGGGGGGGGGGGGGGTGTAACTCACTCTTCCTGGGTACGGGGGTGTATAACTCACTCTTCCTGGGTGCGGGGGTGTATAACTCACTCTTCCTGGGTACGGGGGTGTATAACTCACTCTTCCTGGGTACGGGGGGTGTATAACTCACTCTTCCTGGGTGCGGGGGGGTGTATAACTCACTCTTCCTGGTGATGTAGTGTATAACTCACTCTTCCTGGGTGCGGGGGGTGTATAACTCACTCTTCCTGGTGATGTAGTGTATAACTCACTCTTCCTGGGTACGGGGGGTGTATAACTCACTCTTCCTGGGTACGGGGGGGGGCCCGTGGGGCTGGAAGCCTCCGATGCCATAGGTGCTCATCCTCTGGACCAGGTTGGCCACGTTCCCGGCGCTCTTCTCCCTCTTCTGGGGGTGGGCCTCCTCCCTCGCCTCCTCCCTCGTCTCCTCCCTCGTCTCTTCCCTCGTCTCCTCCTTCGTCTCCTCCTTCGCCTCCTCCCTCGCCTCCTTGGCTTCCTTCATCAGCTCCTGAAAAACAACAACAAGAACACATTGTGTTGAGAATAATAATACATTCTATTTATAAAGCGCTTTTCAAATAACCCAAAGACGCTGACAATGAGCAAAAGCAGGAGCGGGAGAGAAAGTAGGGAGGGGGAGGTGGTAGGTTGGAGGAGGGTGTTCTGGGGAGGGAAGGTTGTATGTTCGGGAGAACAGACCAGGTTTTGAGTCGGGATGTAAAGGTGGAGAGTGGGGGGGGGGGGGGGCTCTGACAGTCTGAGGGAGTCTGCAGAATATGAATAACTTACTCAGTCAAATGAATCCGGTTAATACGATTTATTAACACATTAAGAATGATCAATACATACAGGATAGAAGAGAGAATATGGCTGGATGGACCAGCTGTCGAGACCCGGAAGTGAGAGGAAGAATGGAGAGAGAGAGAGAGAGGAAGAATGGAGAGAGAGAGAGAGAGAGAGAGAGAGAGAGAGAGAGAGAGAGAGAGAGAGAGAGAGAGAGAGAGAGAGAGAGAGAGAGAGAGAGATAGAGAGAGCACCGATCGCTACCAAACTGTATTTGATCATCAATATAATGCATTTGGGGCTATAAATCAAGTTCTGGAGAAAGCTGCAGAAAACGATAAAAACATACTTATACTTTAGACCATATTTTAGTATGCATATGTGAATGAAAAAGTATAACGTTGCTACACCCTGAACAATGGATATAGGACATTGAATGGGCCATAATAATGTCAATTTAGCAATAGAATTTAAAAAGTTATAGCCCTGCAAAGAAGGGGAACTTCTCCATAGACAAATAGAGCTGGCTAGGGATGGTAAATTATGAATTTAACCATGGCGATCAAAGTGTTAACATAACAGACCTACAGTAAGTTTGGGGGAACTAATGGGATAACTGGGGTTGCAACAAAAGTGCAACTATGGCTAAAAACACAATGAAATAATAATAATAATAATAATAATAATAATAATAATAATAATAATAATAATAATAATAATAATAATAATAATAATATATCCTTCTTAGCAGACTTCTTAGCTTAACATCCCAGGGAACTAATGGGATAACTGGGGATGTTGTTTGCTCCTGACAAGAGTCTCAAAGTCTGGGGTGATGGTAGACAAAGCAACTCTGAGGTCATGCTCAATATCCAATCTGTTCCTCTGCTTTGTATTCAGCTGGACCAGAGCTGAGAAGCCACTTTCACAAAGATAGGTAGTAAAAAAAAAGAGAAAAAAATAAAAAAAAATAATAAAAAAAATTTACACACTCAAAATGGCCCCGCGACCCACTTTTGGGTCGCGACCCACCAGTTGAGAAACACTGATCTAGGAGATCGGCGTCAAATAATTGGGATCTCCAGTCTCATCTGTGAACTGTGAATTTTATTGACTTAAAAAAAGCATTTGATACGATAGATCATCACATTTTAATTTCTAAATTACAAACATACGGTGTGAGAGGGGTGGCGATGAACTGGTTAAGTAGCTATCTTGAAAATAGACAACAATATGTACAACTCTCTGGTTACACATCTGAATGTATGAATATTGAATGTGGTGTCCCTCAAGGTTCGGTCCTGGGGCCCAAACTTTTTATTTTATATATTAATGATATATGTGAAGTGTCAAACATATTGCAATTTGTTTTATTTGCTGACGATACAAATTTCTTCAGTTCAGGAAAATACCTTAAAAAATGTGCAGATGACAGCAATCTCTGATTGGATTTGCAAGGCTGCCAATCATATTCAACCTCCATGTATTGGATGGCAAGGGCTGTCAATCATTCAATCCTCCATTCAATGGCAAGAGTTTAACTGCACAGACCGTGCTTAGACGAAGTTAATAGCCTATTTCGATTGGCTGTTATTTATTATTTATATAACATTGGGTCACACCTGTGAAGTTTTCTTCATGAATAATTACTGCAGTCATTACTGCAGTGCAGGCCTGCTCAGAGCTGTCAATTCTGGCCATTTTTTAAAAAGAAAAAATACACTGGCATTTTTTTTACAGGGGAAAACTTTTCTAATAAAAAAATATAAAATAATAATAATTAATTTTTTTTTTATATATATATAAATAAAATAAATGTATATATATATGTAAATTAATAATAATTATGAATTATGAGTGAATTTGTGTTTCACGTGTTGTCATAGAGAAACCTCCACTGAGTCTGGTGGTCTACTTCTGGTGGGGTTAAGTGGTCTGGTGGTCTACGTCTGGTGGGTTAAGTCGGGTGGTCTACTTCTGGTGGGGTTAAGTCTGGTGGTCTACGTCTGGTGGGGTTAAGTGGTCTGGTGGTCTACGTCTGGTGGGGTTAAGTGGTCTGGTGGTCTACGTCTGGTGGGGTTAAGTCTGGTGGTCTACTTCTGGTGGGGTTAAGTGGTCTGGTGGTCTACGTCTGGTGGGGTTAAGTCTGGTGGTCTACGTCTGGTGGGGTTAAGTCTGGTGGTCTACTTCTGGTGGGGTTAAGTGGTCTGGTGGTCTACTTCTGGTGGGGTTAAGTCTGGTGGTCTACGTCTGGTGGGGTTAAGTCTGGTGGGGTTAAGTGGTCTGGTGGTCTATGTCTGGTGGGGTTAAGTGGTCTGGTGGTCTACTTCTGGTGGGGTTAAGTGGTCTGGTGGTCTACGTCTGGTGGGGTTAAGTCTGGTGGTCTACTTCTGGTGGGGTTAAGTCTGGTGGTCTACTTCTGGTGGGGTTAAGTGGTCTGGTGGTCTACGTCTGGTGGGGTTAAGTCTGGTGGTCTACTTCTGGTGGGGTTAAGTCTGGTGGTCTACTTCTGGTGGGGTTAAGTCTGGTGGTCTACTTCTGGTGGGGTTAAGTGGTCTGGTGGTCTACTTCTGGTGGGGTTAAGTGGTCTGGTGGTCTACATCTGGTGGGGTTAAGTCTGGTGGTCTACTTCTGGTGGGGTTAAGTCTGGTGGTCTACGTCTGGTGGGGTTAAGTCGGGTGGTCTACTTCTGGTGGGGTTAAGTGGTCTGGTGGTCTACGTCTGGTGGGGTTAAGTCTGGTGGTCTACTTCTGGTGGGGTTAAGTCTGGTGGTCTACTTCTGGTGGGGTTAAGTGGTCTGGTGGTCTACGTCTGGTGGGGTTAAGTGGTCTGGTGGTCTACGTCTGGTGGGGTTAAGTCTGGTGGTCTACGTCTGGTGGGGTTAAGTCTGGTGGTCTACTTCTGGTGGGGTTAAGTGGTCTGGTGGTCTACGTCTGGTGGGGTTAAGTGGTCTGGTGGTCTACTTCTGGTGGGGTTAAGTCTGGTGGTCTACTTCTGGTGGGGTTAAGTCTGGTGGTCTACGTCTGGTGGGGTTAAGTGGTCGGGTGGTCTACGTCTGGTGGGGTTAAGTCTGGTGGTCTACATCTGGTGGGGTTAAGTCTGGTGGTCTACGTCTGGTGGGGTTAAGTGGTCGGGTGGTCTACGTCTGGTGGGGTTAAGTCTGGTGGTCTACGTCTGGTGGGGAAGTCGGGTGGTCTACGTCTGGTGGGGTTAAGTCTGGTGGTCTACTTCTGGTGGGGTTAAGTCGGGTGGTCTACTTCTGGTGGGGTTAAGTCTGGTGGTCTACTTCTGGTGGGGTTGTCGGGTGATCTACTTCTGGTGGGGTTAAGTGGTCTGGTGGTCTATGGCTGGTGGGGTTAAGTCTGGTGGTCTACGTCTGGTGGGGTTAAGTGGTCGGGTGGTCTACGTCTGGTGGGGTTAAGTCTGGTGGTCTACGTCTGGTGGGGTTAAGTCGGGTGGTCTATGTCTGGTGGGGTTAAGTCTGGTGGTCTACGTCTGGTGGGGTTAAGTGGTCTGGTGGTCTACGTCTGGTGGGGTTAAGTGGTCTGGTGGTCTACGTCTGGTGGGGTTAAGTCTGGTGGTCTACATCTGGTGGGGTTAAGTCGGGTGGTCTACGTCTGGTGGGGTTAAGTGGTCTGGTGGTCTACGTCTGGTGGGGTTAAGTGGTCTGGTGGTCTACGTCTGGTGGGGTTAAGTGGTCTGGTGGTCTACGTCTGGTGGGGTTAAGTGGTCTGGTGGTCTACGTCTGGTGGGGTTAAGTGGTCTGGTGGTCTACTTCTGGTGGGGTTAAGTGGTCTGGTGGTCTACGTCTGGTGGGGTTAAGTCGGGTGGTCTACTTCTGGTGGGGTTAAGTGGTCTGGTGGTCTACGTCTGGTGGGGTTAAGTGGTCTGGTGGTCTACGTCTGGTGGGGTTAAGTCTGGTGGTCTACTTCTGGTGGGGTTAAGTCTGGTGGTCTACGTCTGGTGGGGTTAAGTCTGGTGGTCTACTTCTGGTGGGGTTAAGTGGTCTGGTGGTCTACGTCTGGTGGGGTTAAGTCTGGTGGTCTACGTCTGGTGGGGTTAAGTCTGGTGGTCTACTTCTGGTGGGGTTAAGTGGTCTGGTGGTCTACTTCTGGTGGGGTTAAGTGGTCTGGTGGTCTACTTCTGGTGGGGTGGTCTACTTCTGGTGGGGTTAAGTGGTCTGGTGGTCTACGTCTGGTGGGGTTAAGTCTGGTGGTCTACTTCTGGTGGGGTTAAGTGGTCTGGTGGTCTACGTCTGGTGGGGTTAAGTGGTCGGGTGGTCTACGTCTGGTGGGGTTAAGTCTGGTGGTCTACGTCTGGTGGGGTTAAGTCTGGTGGTCTACGTCTGGTGGGGTTAAGTCTGGTGGGGTTAAGTGGTCGGGTGGTCTACTTCTGGTGGGGTTAAGTCTGGTGGTCTACTTCTGGTGGGGTTAAGTGGTCGGGTGGTCTACTTCTGGTGGGGTTAAGTCTGGTGGTCTACTTCTGGTGGGGTTAAGTCGGGTGGTCTACTTCTGGTGGGGTTAAGTGGTCTGGTGGTCTACGTCTGGTGGGGTTAAGTCGGGTGGTCTACTTCTGGTGGGGTTAAGTCTGGTGGTCTACGTCTGGTGGGGTTAAGTGGTCTGGTGGTCTACATCTGGTGGGGTTAAGTGGTCTGGTGGTCTACTTCTGGTGGGGTTAAGTGGTCTGGTGGTCTACGTCTGGTGGGGTTAAGTCGGGTGGTCTACTTCTGGTGGGGTTAAGTGGTCTGGTGGTCTACGTCTGGTGGGGTTAAGTGGTCTGGTGGTCTACTTCTGGTGGGGTTAAGTCTGGTGGTCTACTTCTGGTGGGGTTAAGTCTGGTGGTCTACGTCTGGTGGGGTTAAGTCTGGTGGTCTACTTCTGGTGGGGTTAAGTGGTCTGGTGGTCTACGTCTGGTGGGGTTAAGTCTGGTGGTCTACTTCTGGTGGGGTTAAGTGGTCGGGTGGTCTACGTCTGGTGGGGTTAAGTCTGGTGGTCTACGTCTGGTGGGGTTAAGTCTGGTGGTCTACGTCTGGTGGGGTTAAGTCTGGTGGTCTACTTCTGGTGGGGTTAAGTGGTCTGGTGGTCTACGTCTGGTGGGGTTAAGTCTGGTGGTCTACGTCTGGTGGGGTTAAGTCGGGTGGTCTACGTCTGGTGGGGTTAAGTCTGGTGGTCTACGTCTGGTGGGGTTAAGTCTGGTGGTCTACGTCTGGTGGGGTTAAGTAGTCTGGTGGTCTACGTCTGGTGGGGTTAAGTGGTCTGGTGGTCTACGTCTGGTGGGGTTAAGTGGTCTGGTGGTCTACTTCTGGTGGGGTTAAGTGGTCTGGTGGTCTACGTCTGGTGGGGTTAAGTCTGGTGGTCTACGTCTGGTGGGGTTAAGTCTGGTGGTCTACTTCTGGTGGGGTTAAGTGGTCTGGTGGTCTACTTCTGGTGGGGTTAAGTGGTCTGGTGGTCTACTTCTGGTGGGGTGGTCTACTTCTGGTGGGGTTAAGTGGTCTGGTGGTCTACTTCTGGTGGGGTTAAGTGGTCTGGTGGTCTACTTCTGGTGGGGTTAAGTCTGGTGGTCTACTTCTGGTGGGGTTAAGTGGTCTGGTAGTCTACGTCTGGTGGGGTTAAGTCTGGTGGTCTACTTCTGGTGGGGTTAAGTGGTCTGGTGGTCTACGTCTGGTAGGGTTAAGTGGTCGGGTGGTCTACGTCTGGTGGGGTTAAGTCTGGTGGTCTACGTCTGGTGGGGTTAAGTCTGGTGGTCTACGTCTGGTGGGGTTAAGTCTGGTGGTCTACTTCTGGTGGGGTTAAGTGGTCTGGTGGTCTACGTCTGGTGGGGTTAAGTCTGGTGGTCTACGTCTGGTGGGGTTAAGTCTGGTGGGGTTAAGTGGTCGGGTGGTCTACTTCTGGTGGGGTTAAGTGGTCGGGTGGTCTACTTCTGGTGGGGTTAAGTCTGGTGGTCTACTTCTGGTGGGGTTAAGTGGTCGGGTGGTCTACTTCTGGTGGGGTTAAGTCTGGTGGTCTACTTCTGGTGGGGTTAAGTCAGGTGGTCTACTTCTGGTGGGGTTAAGTGGTCTGGTGGTCTACGTCTGGTGGGGTTAAGTCGGGTGGTCTACTTCTGGTGGGGTTAAGTCTGGTGGTCTACGTCTGGTGGGGTTAAGTGGTCTGGTGGTCTACATCTGGTGGGGTTAAGTGGTCTGGTGGTCTACTTCTGGTGGGGTTAAGTGGTCTGGTGGTCTACGTCTGGTGGGGTTAAGTCGGGTGGTCTACTTCTGGTGGGGTTAAGTGGTCTGGTGGTCTACGTCTGGTGGGGTTAAGTGGTCTGGTGGTCTACTTCTGGTGGGGTTAAGTCTGGTGGTCTACTTCTGGTGGGGTTAAGTCTGGTGGTCTACGTCTGGTGGGGTTAAGTCTGGTGGTCTACTTCTGGTGGGGTTAAGTGGTCTGGTGGTCTACGTCTGGTGGGGTTAAGTCTGGTGGTCTACTTCTGGTGGGGTTAAGTGGTCGGTGGTCTACGTCTGGTGGGGTTAAGTCTGGTGGTCTACGTCTGGTGGGGTTAAGTCTGGTGGTCTACGTCTGGTGGGGTTAAGTCTGGTGGTCTACTTCTGGTGGGGTTAAGTGGTCTGGTGGTCTACGTCTGGTGGGGTTAAGTCTGGTGGTCTACGTCTGGTGGGGTTAAGTCTGGTGGGGTTAAGTGGTCCGGTGGTCTACTTCTGGTGGGGTTAAGTGGTCTGGTGGTCTACTTCTGGTGGGGTTAAGTGGTCGGGTGGTCTACTTCTGGTGGGGTTAAGTCTGGTGGTCTACTTCTGGTGGGGTTAAGTCGGGTGGTCTACTTCTGGTGGGGTTAAGTGGTCTGGTGGTCTACGTCTGGTGGGGTTAAGTCGGGTCGTCTACTTCTGGTGGGGTTAAGTCGGGTGGTCTACTTCTGGTAGGGTTAAGTGGTCTGGTGGTCTACGTCTGGTGGGGTTAAGTCGGGTGGTCTACTTCTGGTGGGGTTAAGTGGTCTGGTGGTCTACTTCTGGTGGGGTTAAGTGGTCGGGTGGTCTACTTCTGGTGGGGTTAAGTCTGGTGGTCTACTTCTGGTGGGGTTAAGTCGGGTGGTCTACTTCTGGTGGGGTTAAGTGGTCTGGTGGTCTACGTCTGGTGGGGTTAAGTCTGGTGGTCTACTTCTGGTGGGGTTAAGTCTGGTGGTCTACGTCTGGTGGGGTTAAGTCTGGTGGTCTACTTCTGGTGGGGTTAAGTGGTCTGGTGGTCTACGTCTGGTGGGGTTAAGTCTGGTGGTCTACTTCTGGTGGGGTTAAGTGGTCGGGTGGTCTACGTCTGGTGGGGTTAAGTCTGGTGGTCTACGTCTGGTGGGGTTAAGTCTGGTGGTCTACGTCTGGTGGGGTTAAGTCTGGTGGTCTACTTCTGGTGGGGTTAAGTGGTCTGGTGGTCTACGTCTGGTGGGGTTAAGTCTGGTGGTCTACGTCTGGTGGGGTTAAGTCGGGTGGTCTACGTCTGGTGGGGTTAAGTCTGGTGGTCTACGTCTGGTGGGGTTAAGTCTGGTGGTCTACGTCTGGTGGGGTTAAGTAGTCTGGTGGTCTACGTCTGGTGGGGTTAAGTGGTCTGGTGGTCTACGTCTGGTGGGGTTAAGTGGTCTGGTGGTCTACTTCTGGTGGGGTTAAGTGGTCTGGTGGTCTACGTCTGGTGGGGTTAAGTCTGGTGGTCTACGTCTGGTGGGGTTAAGTCTGGTGGTCTACTTCTGGTGGGGTTAAGTGGTCTGGTGGTCTACTTCTGGTGGGGTTAAGTGGTCTGGTGGTCTACTTCTGGTGGGGTGGTCTACTTCTGGTGGGGTTAAGTGGTCTGGTGGTCTACTTCTGGTGGGGTTAAGTGGTCTGGTGGTCTACTTCTGGTGGGGTTAAGTCTGGTGGTCTACTTCTGGTGGGGTTAAGTGGTCTGGTAGTCTACGTCTGGTGGGGTTAAGTCTGGTGGTCTACTTCTGGTGGGGTTAAGTGGTCTGGTGGTCTACGTCTGGTAGGGTTAAGTGGTCGGGTGGTCTACGTCTGGTGGGGTTAAGTCTGGTGGTCTACGTCTGGTGGGGTTAAGTCTGGTGGTCTACGTCTGGTGGGGTTAAGTCTGGTGGTCTACTTCTGGTGGGGTTAAGTGGTCTGGTGGTCTACGTCTGGTGGGGTTAAGTCTGGTGGTCTACGTCTGGTGGGGTTAAGTCTGGTGGGGTTAAGTGGTCGGGTGGTCTACTTCTGGTGGGGTTAAGTGGTCGGGTGGTCTACTTCTGGTGGGGTTAAGTCTGGTGGTCTACTTCTGGTGGGGTTAAGTGGTCGGGTGGTCTACTTCTGGTGGGGTTAAGTCTGGTGGTCTACTTCTGGTGGGGTTAAGTCAGGTGGTCTACTTCTGGTGGGGTTAAGTGGTCTGGTGGTCTACGTCTGGTGGGGTTAAGTCGGGTGGTCTACTTCTGGTGGGGTTAAGTCTGGTGGTCTACGTCTGGTGGGGTTAAGTGGTCTGGTGGTCTACATCTGGTGGGGTTAAGTGGTCTGGTGGTCTACTTCTGGTGGGGTTAAGTGGTCTGGTGGTCTACGTCTGGTGGGGTTAAGTCGGGTGGTCTACTTCTGGTGGGGTTAAGTGGTCTGGTGGTCTACGTCTGGTGGGGTTAAGTGGTCTGGTGGTCTACTTCTGGTGGGGTTAAGTCTGGTGGTCTACTTCTGGTGGGGTTAAGTCTGGTGGTCTACGTCTGGTGGGGTTAAGTCTGGTGGTCTACTTCTGGTGGGGTTAAGTGGTCTGGTGGTCTACGTCTGGTGGGGTTAAGTCTGGTGGTCTACTTCTGGTGGGGTTAAGTGGTCGGTGGTCTACGTCTGGTGGGGTTAAGTCTGGTGGTCTACGTCTGGTGGGGTTAAGTCTGGTGGTCTACGTCTGGTGGGGTTAAGTCTGGTGGTCTACTTCTGGTGGGGTTAAGTGGTCTGGTGGTCTACGTCTGGTGGGGTTAAGTCTGGTGGTCTACGTCTGGTGGGGTTAAGTCTGGTGGGGTTAAGTGGTCCGGTGGTCTACTTCTGGTGGGGTTAAGTGGTCTGGTGGTCTACTTCTGGTGGGGTTAAGTGGTCGGGTGGTCTACTTCTGGTGGGGTTAAGTCTGGTGGTCTACTTCTGGTGGGGTTAAGTCGGGTGGTCTACTTCTGGTGGGGTTAAGTGGTCTGGTGGTCTACGTCTGGTGGGGTTAAGTCGGGTCGTCTACTTCTGGTGGGGTTAAGTCGGGTGGTCTACTTCTGGTAGGGTTAAGTGGTCTGGTGGTCTACGTCTGGTGGGGTTAAGTCGGGTGGTCTACTTCTGGTGGGGTTAAGTGGTCTGGTGGTCTACTTCTGGTGGGGTTAAGTGGTCGGGTGGTCTACTTCTGGTGGGGTTAAGTCTGGTGGTCTACTTCTGGTGGGGTTAAGTCGGGTGGTCTACTTCTGGTGGGGTTAAGTGGTCTGGTGGTCTACGTCTGGTGGGGTTAAGTCGGGTGGTCTACTTCTGGTGGGGTTAAGTCGGGTGGTCTACTTCTGGTAGGGTTAAGTGGTCTGGTGGTCTACGTCTGGTGGGGTTAAGTCGGGTGGTCTACTTCTGGTGGGGTTAAGTGGTCTGGTGGTCTACTTCTGGTGGGGTTAAGTCTGGTGGTCTACGTCTGGTGGGGTTAAGTGGTCTGGTGGTGTACGTCTGGTGGGGTTAAGTCTGGTGGTCTACTTCTGGTGGGGTTAAGTGGTCTGGTGGTCTACGTCTGGTGGGGTTAAGTCTGGTGGTCTACTTCTGGTGGGGTTAAGTGGTCTGGTGGTCTACTTCTGGTGGGGTTAAGTGGTCTGGTGGTCTACTTCTGGTGGGGTTAAGTCTGGTGGTCTACGTCTGGTGGGGTTAAGTGGTCTGGTGGTCTACGTCTGGTGGGGTTAAGTCTGGTGGTCTACGTCTGGTGGGGTTAAGTCGGGTGGTCTACTTCTGGTGGGGTTAAGTGGTCTGGTGGTCTACGTCTGGTGGGGTTAAGTGGTCTGGTGGTCTACGTCTGGTGGGGTTAAGTCTGGTGGTATACGTCTGGTGGGGTTAAGTCTGGTGGTCTACTTCTGGTGGAGTTAAGTCTGGTGGGTTATGTCTGGTGGGTTAAGTCTGGTGGGTTAAGTCTGGTGGGTTAAGTCTGGTGGGTCATGTCTGGTGGGTTATGTCTGGTGGGTTATGTCTGGTAGGGGTGGGCAATATGACAATGTTAAATAAATATCGGGTACAGTTCATTAACGATACACTTTCGAAACATATCGTGGACATTGTGATGTTTTGCACAAAACCTCACGTCAGTTTCTAATAGGGGTGCACCGATATATCGGTCGGGTATCGGTATCGGCCGATAAGTGCCTTGTTGACTGCTATCGGCCTATCGGCCGATAAGCTCAAATGTGCCGATAGCAGTCGCCGATAAATATCCATCAATTTGTGTAGCGTCAAAAGGCAAAAAAAAAAAAAAGTTCACTCGCGACCTACCTGCACAACGCCCGCCGTCCCCACACACACACACACACAAGCTACTGCATCAAGTTACTAATGATTAACAAGGCATTCGTTTTGTGGCATTAACGTTATATAGTTAGTGTTACACGGACAATAACATCAGCATATTATTATTACCCATAGCAGCAAGGCATTACTCCGAGTCCGTTCATAGCTCAGTTCCATTCCGTTGCTCATTCCGTACCCAACTACCCACTACTAGTTAGTTAGCACCATCCAGGCATCAACGTGAGCTCCCGGTACGGTAGCTAGTTAGTTCAAGTCAAGTCAAGTCAAGTCAAGAGTTTTATTTGTCACGGCATACGGATATACAATGAAATGCGGGTGGTCTTGCCCGCAACGATGTGCAATTGGTACAACATATAATAGAATCCAATACAAAAAATGTGTGCAATAAAATTGTGCAATAACAGGTAGCAGGTAACAATAAATGTGTGCAATAACGGGTAACAGTTAACAGTAGTAGTAATAGTAGTGCAATACACTGTTACTGTTGCTAATACTAATTTAAAGTGGCCTTTCCTTTTGGCAATAAGTGAGGGTGCGTGCGGCCTGAGTGTGTGCCCGCTCATGCTAAAGTGTTACAGTGGTACTCAATGTTCATTGTTCAGGACTCTGATGGCCTGGGGGAAGAAGCTGAGCCTAAGCCTCTCTGTCCTAGTAGCTGGGGTTCGCAGGCGTCTGCCTGACCTCAGCAGTTGGAACAGGCTGTTATTGGGGTGGTGAGGGTCTTTCATTATCCTGCAGGCTCTGGATTTGCACCTCTTGTTGTATAGAACCTGCAGGGGAGGTAGTGCAATACCCGTGGTACGCTCGGCTGAGCGCACCACTCTCTGTAGGGCCTTCTTGTCTTGTGCCGTGCTGTTTCCATACCAGGCAGTGATGTTTCCAGTCAAGATGCTCTCTACAGCTCCTGAGTAGAAGGACTGGAGTATCTTCCCCGATACTCTGAACTTCCTTAACTGTCTCAGGTGGTAGAGGCGCTGTTTTGCCTTCTTTACTACTGTGTCTATGTGTGTTGACCATGTCAGATCCTCTGAGATGTGGACCCCCAGGTACTTAAAGCTGCTCACCCTGTCCACGGTAGCCCCGTTAATCATCAGTGGTGTGTGTGTCTCCTGCTGTCCTCTCCTATAATCCTCCCGGTAGGCCTTCTCGTCGTTGTCCGAGATCAGCCCCACCACCACCGTGTCGTCTGCGAACTTCACTATGGAGTTGGAGCTGAACTTGGCCACACAGTCGTGTGTGTAGAGTGAGTACAGCAGGGGGCTTAGAACACAGCCCTGGGGGGACCCGATGCTCAGGGTGATGGTGTTGGAGGTCTGACCCCCCACCCTGACCGCCTGGGGTCTTTCACTCAGAAAGTCCAGTACCCAGGCGCTCAGGGCGGAGCTCAGACCCAGCTCGATCAGCTTGTCCACCAGTCTGGTGGGGACTATGGTGTTGAACGCTGAGCTGTAGTCAATAAACAACAGTCTCACATAGCCCCCCTTCTGACGGTCAAGGTGGGAGAGGGTGCTGTGCAGTACCTGGGAGACCGCGTCGTCAGTGGACCTGTTTGTCCTGTATGCAAATTGCATAGGGTCCATATCACTAGTTAGCACCATCCAGGCATCAACGTGAGCTCCCGGTATGGTAGCTAGTTAGTTAGCACCATCCAGGCATCAACGTGAGCTCCCGGTACGGTAGCTAGTTAGTTAGCACCATCCAGGCATCAACGTGAGCTCCCGGTACGGTAGCTAGTTAGTTAGCACCATCCAGGCATCAACGTGAGCTCCCGGTACGGTAGCTAGTTAGTTAGCACCATCCAGGCATCAACGTGATCGAGCTCCCGGAACGGTAGCTAGTTAGTTAGCACCATCCAGGCATCAACGTGAGCTCCCGGTACGGTAGCTAGTTAGTTAGCACCATCCAGGCATCAACGTGAGCTCCCGGTACGGTAGCTAGTTAGTTAGCACCATCCAGGCATCAACGTGAGCTCCCGGTACGGTAGCTAGTTAGTTAGCACCATCCAGGCATCAACGTGATCGAGCTCCCGGAACGGTAGCTAGTTAGTTAGCACCATCCAGGCATCAACGTGAGCTCCCGGTACGGTAGCTAGTTAGTTAATAACGTTATATAGTTAGTGTTACACGTTCAATATAACATCAGCATATTATTTACCCGAACACAGCAAGTAAGCAAGGCATTATTCCGTTCATAGCTCAGTTCCATTCCGTTGCTCATTCCGTACCAAACTACCCATTCTGCAATCTGTTAATAAAGTTTTCAACCAGACAAATGTATAGAAAGGCTTTGTTTTATTATAATATTTGTTGCAGTAAAATCATTATGTCTCATTTGGTCATGCTGTGGAGCGCTGGTCGGCGGGCCGGGCAGCTAAGGTATTAGCTACGTTAAGTTTGTTGTGCTCTCGAGTGAGTCGCAAGCAGATCAATGGCGGCATGCCCGAAAGTAGAAAATGAATAAACGCTTGCCGATTGGTGGTAAGAACAGCAGGAGGTGGGTGCTAGCGGTGTGGCGTAATTGGCCGAATCGACTGTCAATCAAAATGGTTCCATTGCATTGGTTGAAAGCTCTGGTTGAGAGAATAGTATCCCGCTGCAGGCCGCCAGAATGGTTCCATTGCATTGGTTGAAAGCTCTGGTTGAGAAAATAGTATCCCTCTGCAGGCCGCCAGACGATACAGGGAGAGAGATAGTGATACCATAAACATATTTCTTGATGTTTCCTTTTTTTAAGTAAGTAAAGAGGCCTACAAATACAAACATACACATACAAATATACAGTAGTTTCATTTAAAAAAAAAAAAAAAAAAACGTACAAATATACAAATATCGGTATCGGTATCGGCCGATAGTGTTAGTTGAACAATCGGTATCGGTATCCAATTTTCATATCGGTGCATCCCTAGTTTCTAAGCCGCCGTGGCTGAGATGAGACTTAATTTAGCGCAGCACGTTCCTCTCTCCCTCACACACTCGCCCAGTTTACGTCACGTACACACACACTCGCCCAGAGACAGAGAGGCGGTAACTAAGTTAGCCGCTAACTAAGCTAAGCTAACTAACGTTAGCCGCTAACAAGCTAACTAACATTAGCCGCTAACTAAGCTAAGCTAACTAACGTTAGCCGCTAACCCTGGAGGGGGGGGGGGGGGGGGGGTATATTGACGAAGCTCGACAACAGAGGTTTATATAATCATCATATTGGCGTGACTGTATCCGTCAAAGGGTTAAATCAAGCATTTTCAATTGCTTTAGAGGAAATGTCAAAATGTCGCCATATATATCGTGTATTATATATATATATATTGTGATATCATTTAGAGGCCATATCGCCCCCCAGCCCTAATGTCTCAGGGCTCTACAGTGCGACCAAATTGCTCGCATATGCCCCTAAAAATATTTGTATGCGAACCGTAAAAATCAATTACGCGCACGCTGTGCGAATTCGTCTTTTTTTTCCTCCGCTGCGAGATCGTTAAAAAACTACAAGTCCCACATTGCACTCAAGCCAACGGTCCAATCACAGTAGAGTGAATTGACTGGTTTCATGGGAAATAAAGCAAATGACCAATCGGAAGCTCTCATTTTGCTTGTTTACTTCCTGAAACTCCGCCATTGCGATCAGGGCTCTCGTTTTCCGAGACACTAACTTATTATAGTCTCTCTTACCAATAGCAATAGATTTTAGATCACCTAGATGTATCGATAGCAATAGTAATATAACGTTAATGCAACAAAACGAATGCCTTGGTTTGTTAATCATAACGTTGATGCAGTAGCGTATGTCGGTGTGTTGGCTGTAACGGACATGATAATAACATAACGTGTACACATTAAAATTGCGATAATCTATTCTAACATTTTCAAATCGATGCAGTTGAATTTCCCCCTTAGGATCGATGCATTGTTACACCCCTACACCAAAGTCACTGGCCCACTGTGTATCTGTGTGTATAATAACTTGGCTAGCGTTATCAACAGCAGAGGTGGGCAATGGGTCCAGCTGCAGCGCCGGAGTGCAAGCGATGTGATGTAATTTGCAGACTCGACTGTCAATCAATGGTCTACCTGACACGCAAACTCAAACAATGTTTCTGTACTGGAGGTGTGATTGATTGATTGATTGAAAACTTTATTAACAGATTGCAGAATGGGTACAATACAGTACAGCTCAATACACACAATTGTTAAGGGGATGCAGACCAGAGAAAGACTTTAGTCTTGTTTACATCAGGGTCCCCCATTTTCAATTCATCAGGAAAGTGTACAGTAGGAAAGTGTACAGTATTTCAATAGGCAACCCTGAAAGGATTATTTTTCTAGAAGAGCAACACAGCCAAAACATAAGCATTGTATGCATAAAAGGGGCTAAAGTTAAGTGACTGAACCTTTTGTAGCAGTAGTTTGATTTGATAGGGACAGCACATGTTAATGAACATCAAGTACAAAATACAAAATGATTAAACATGCAGGGTTGTAGCAAGAGCTAATTTACACACATGCACAGTACAAATATACATTTATTTTTGGAAGAAAAAAAAACTCTGTTACTTGAAATATTTTCACTGTGCTCCTAAATATTTTTGGGTGCTCCTACATTTCTTTGTGTGCTCCTAAATTTTTTCATTTAGGAGCACCTGTGCCCCTAGTGAAAAAGGTTAGCGTAGAGCCCTGTGTCTGGTGGGTTAAGTCTGGTGGGAATGAATTTCAATATCCATATGAATCTGAACTAGAGGTGGCAGTATGGCAGAGCTAGAGGAGGTGGTACAGTGTGTAGTGAGTCTGAACTAGAGGAGGTGGTACAGTGTGTAGTGAGTCTGAACTAGAGGAGGTGGTACAGTGTGTAGTGAGTCTGAACTAGAGGAGGTGGTACAGTGTGTAGTGAGTCTGAACTAGAGGAGGTG
>NC_140169.1:50741243-50770331 GCF_963971535.1 Notolepis coatsorum
TCCCTCAACATTCTGGAATGTGATAAAAGTAGATTAGGGTGTTGCCTTCTCCTTTAACTCATTGAGCGCCAATAACGAGATTTTTTTTTAATTATTATTATTATTATTATTATTATTATTATTATTATTATTTATTATTATTATTATTATTATTATTATTATTATTATTATTATTATTATTATTATTCTAGACACTCCCACGGACCTTTCTGAGTCTTCCTGGGACCTCTGGCTACGTTATAATTGCAATGACGATCAAATCCCGACAGGTGGCAGTATCGCAGGGATTAAAGCAAAAAAAAATCTCCTGACTGAAATTTTTTTCAGGCCAAGTCATATTCTTATTTTAACCTCCACTGTATTTCTTTTTAATAGCGTTGGCGTTTTAAGGGAGCCTACTTGTTTCGGTTTCGTCGATAATCCAATGTACAGTTACCCCCCCACCCCGCCTACCCAACCCTTCCCTCCCCAACCATGTACAGTCCCCCCCCCCCCTCCACCCAACCTCCTCCAATGTACAGTTTCTTCGTCAAATGTATATGCTCTCTTTTTTAGACTCTTATTGTATCACAAACAATACTGTGTAAATCTGGTACGTCATAAATGTATAGATGTAGCAGTATTATCTATCTGTATGTCATGTATGTCATATATGTTATGATGAATTGAAAATGGGGGACCCTGATGTAAAGAGGAAAGTCTTTCTCTGGTCTGCAACCCCTTGACAATTGTGTGTATTGAGCTGTACTGTATTGTACCCATTCTGCAATCCGTTATAACAATCAATCAATATTTAACCGATTGCAGAATGGGTACAATACAGTATGGCTCAATACACACAATTGTTAAGGGGATGCAGACCAGAGAAAGACGTTTGTCTTGTTTACATCATCAGGGTCCCCCATTTTCAATTCAGTGACATTTATGACATGCATGACATTGACATCATGACATTTATGGCATAGGGACATACTACAGGTATATAGTACTGTTACATTTGTGACATATACGATATGCAAATATACAGTAATGTTACCCATAGATCCTGACAGAGAGAATATATACGGTGGGGAGGAGACTGTCTACAGATACACCTGTGTGATGTTGCTACGGAGTTAAGCTAATAAACGTATACTCACAACCACAGCAGGGGACTCACATATTGTACTGTGAAGTAACACGACAATGACAAACGTGTTGTTTCTGTTTTTCTTTTTGACATCGTTGCGGCACACGGAACAAGTTAACTCACCACTACAGCCCCCAGTAGCGCTGCCTAGCCAGTCTCTTCAAACGTCCTCTCCTCTCGAAACTTTTTGTTAGGTGGTCCCGCTGATCCTTTTCATCTGAGAACCCCGCGGTGGGTTCTCTTTTTAGTGGCCGGCTTACTCCTTCCATTTAACAGACGCTATTAAGCTAACGTTAGCTAATCGGTATATAGCAGCGAGTGCAAGCAGCGTGGTGGCTGTGACGTTGGTAAACAAGCAGTTGACGCGTGAGGCTGCAAAAAAGGCGACCCGTCTCTCGAGTCGCTGAGTGATGATGACTGCTTGGCGCGATAGGAAAAAAAAGCCCTTTTCCATATTTGGCGCCTCTGATTGGCTCAATTTTGTTTCAATCTGTATGCATCTACAAATCATGCAAATACTTCCGTCAGACTGCGAATCAAATGGACGGATCTCCCCAATCAAATTGACGGAAATCCGTCTGGAGACGGAATGCTTTAATGCATGCAGTATCGCCTACCTTTTGAACTGGGCTCATGCTACTGGAAAACGGACGCATGAGGCAATTTAGTCATTAAATGAACCGAGTTAAAAATGATGACGGCCCCATATGGGATTTTTTTGACACAGATTTGTGTTCATTGTGCTGCTTTTATAAAGCCTCAAATGACGGCTTACAATATTTCATGAAAGCAAAGTGTTTAGTTTGTCTAATATTTAAAAAGGTCTAAATTTTACAGCACTGACAATTCTCCATAGTATTTTTTAGTGTCCCGACCCATATAAAAAAATCTTAATACGAAATTTGGTTGAATTCTGCCTTTGTCTCTATTAACTACATATAAATATGTATGTGATTGTTTGCTTTATAGACAAAGGTTGCAACTTAATTATGTAATGTAATGTCGCTGGCTGTGTAACGGAGAGCAGCCCCTCAGGCAGCACAGCTCCAGAGTCATTACATTTACATTTACATTTAGTCATTTAGCTGACTCTTTTATCCAAAGCGACTTACAAGTTCTGTACGACAAGTCATCAGGAAGGGCACAACTCTATCAGCTGAGTAACAATATTCATCAAAGTGTTGCGTGTTACAGTGTAGGTTAGTTTATTAGGACATGTGCATGATGACAGTAAGGTTATAGGGTTAGAATCTTTTATTTTTATTTTTTTATCATTATTCATTTAAAATGGAACTATCTTATAAATGGCCTTTTCCAGGGGTTTGCATTGTTTTCTATTTCTAGCAATGTGGGGTTGTACCAACACTGACTAGATGTGAAATTCTCATTCAGTCCCATTCCTCCAGTTCAGCCGAGACAGAAACCTCCCCCACCAAACCAAGCCATTCTGAACTTACGTCCATCTGTGACGTGTAAGAATGCTGATCTGTAGGGCTGACCCCTATTAGTCGAATAGTCGACTAATCGATCGAAAGGAACCGTAGTCGACTGCCAACCTCTTAGTCGAATGCAAAAAAAAATCAAATATTTTTAGAATTTCTTTTATTTGTATTATTATTATAAAAAAAAAGATTAACCACAGACACCTGGCTCTGATGCAGAACTGACTGCAGACTACTGCTTTAAAAACTAACCACAGACACCTGGCTTTGATGCAGAACTGACTGCAGACTACTGCTTTAAAAACTAACCACAGACACCTGGCTCTGATGCAGAACTGACTGCAGACTACTGCTTTAAAAACTAACCACAGACACCTGGCTCTGATGCAGAACTGACTGCAGACTACTGCTTTAAAAACTAACCACAGACACCTGGCTTTGATGCAGAACTGACTGCAGACTACTACTTTAAAAACTAACCACAGACACCTGGCTCTGATGCAGAACTGACTGCAGACTACTGCTTTAAAAACTAACCACAGACACCTGGCTTTGATGCAGAACTGACTGCAGACTACTGCTTTAAAAACTAACCACAGACACCTGGCTTTGATGCAGAACTGACTGCAGACTAGTGCTTTAAAAACGAACCACAGACACCTGGCTCCATCTACCTACTGTACGCTCCGTCTACCTGCTGTTAGTTTTTTTGCATTTTTGTTTTAGTTGGTACATTTTTTTGTGTTCGTTTTTTTGCGTTTTTGTTTTAGTTCGTAAATTTTTTTTTGTTCGTTTTTTTGTGTTCGTTTTTTGCGTTCGTTTTTTTGCAATCTTTTTTTGCGTTCGTTTTTTTGCGTTTTCGTTTTAGTTCGTTCATTTTTAACTAACCACAGACACCTGGCTTTGATGCAGAACTGACTGCAGACTACTGCTTTAAAAACTAACCACAGACACCTGGCTCTGATGCAGAACTGACTGCAGACTACTGCTTTAAAAACTAACCACAGACACCTGGCTTTGACGCAGAACTGACTGCAGACTACTGCTTTAAAAACTAACCACAGACACCTGGCTTTGATGCAGAACTGACTGCAGACTACTGCTTTAAAAACGAACCACAGACACCTGGCTTTGATGCAGAACTGACTGCAGACTACTGCTTTAAAAACTAACGACAGGCACCTGGCTCTGATGCAGAACTGACTGCAGACTAGTGCTTTAAAAACTAATGACAGGCACCTGGCTCTGACGCAGAACTGACTGCAGACTAGTGCTTTAAAAACGAACCACAGACACCTGGCTTTGATGCAGAACTGACTGCAGACTACTGCTTTAAAAACTAACCACAGACACCTGGCTTTGACGCAGAACTGACTGCAGACTACTGCTTTAAAAACTAACGACAGACACCTGGCTCTGATGCAGAACTGACTGCAGACTAGTGCTTTAAAAACTAACCACAGACACCTGGCTCTGATGCAGAACTGACTGCAGACTACTGCTTTAAAAACTAACGACAGACACCTGGCTCTGATGCAGAACTGACTGCAGACTAGTGCTTTAAAAGCTAACGACAGACACCTGGCTCTGATGCAGAACTGACTGCAGACTAGTGCTTTAAAAACTAACCACAGACACCTGGCTCTGTCTACTGACTGCAGAAGACGACTACTACAGGACAGGTACTTATAGCCAACCTGCGATGAGAGGATTATCCTCACTTCAATGAGATTACAGCAGGTGACATGATGAGAGGACAATACAACATAAGCAGAGCGGCATGCAAACAGGTACGCCTAATATAATATATAATACTATAATGCCTCTGTCCAGGCAGGACTAATACCTCTTGCAGGTAACTTCATTACAGATCAGATACGATCACAGGATGTGATCCTTAAACCCAGGAAGAGAAAATAACATTCTTATTTAATTTTTTTGCCTGCTCCCATTCAATAATTCAGTCGTTATGCCAATTCCCTTTCCTGGTCATTGTGCTGCCCTACTGTCGGTCTGGGGAGGGTGTAGGGTGGGTGTAGGGTGGGTGTAGGGAGGGTGTAGGGTGGGTGTAGGGAGGGTGCTATTGTACTTGTCTGGTACTGTACATGTGTGATGAATAAAGACGTTTGACTGCAGCAGCAATATCAATATCACTCGGCACACTGCCAAGGCAGGGAATGGACCAGACCAGACCAGAACAGACGAGGCCAGGCCAGACCAGAGAAGACCGGACCAGACCAGAACAGACGAGGCCAGGCCAGACCAGAGAAGACCGGACCAGACCAGACCAGACGAGGCCAAGCCAGACCAGAGAAGACCGGACCAGACCAGACGAGGCCAGGCCAGACCAGAGAAGACCGGACCAGACCAGAACAGACGAGGCCAGGCCAGACCAGAGAAGACCGGACCAGAACAGAGGAGGCCAGGCCAGACCAGAGAAGACCGGACCAGACCAGAACAGACGAGGCCAGGCCAGACCAGAGAAGACCGGACCAGACCAGAACAGACGAGGCCAGGCCAGACCAGAGAAGACCGGACCAGACCAGAACAGACGAGGCCAGGCCAGACCAGAGAAGACCGGACCAGACCAGAACAGACGAGGCCAGGCTAGACCAGAGAAGACCGGACCAGACCAGAACAGACGAGGCCGGGCCAGACCAGAGAAGACCGGACCAGACCAGAACAGACGAGGCCAGGCCAGACCAGAGAAGACCGGACCAGACCAGAACAGACGAGGCCAGGCCGCCTGAATACTTTAGACAACACAAGGAAGCATACTAGGACCGCTACTCTTCCTAATTTATGCAAATGACATGTCGTCAGCCTGTGACTGCAACTTGTTCCTGTTTGCGGACGACTCAGCCCTGCTGGTCTCTGACAAGAACAAGTTGCAAGTTGAAATAACCCTCAGCTCGGAACTAGGCAAAATCTGCATATGGCTCGCTGATAACAAACTATCATTACACATGGGCAAAACAGAGTCCATTCTCTTCGGTTCAAATAACAAACTCAGCAAGACCGACGGCTTCTCAGTTACAGTGGGTGACAATATTGTCACAAGGAAAGACGAAATTACCTACCTGGGTTCCATCCTAGAGGCAAATCTTTCCTGTGACAAAATGGCATCCAATGTAATAAAAAAAGTCAACCAACGAACTAGATTCTTCTACCGGATCTCCTCTCTGGTAAACAAGAATACCCTGAAGACTCTGGCAGGAGCACTCATTCAGGGGTACTATGACTATGCTTGCACCTCATGGTACCAAAGCACCTCAAAGGCGCTAAAAACAAGATTACAAACATCACAGAACAAACTGGTCAGACTACTACTTGACCTGAACCCCAGAACCCACCTCACCCCTGCCCACTTTGAAAACCTAGGATGGCTTAGAGTAGACGACAGAGTACAGCAACTTGCAATGGGCCTGGTCTACAAGATACACTATACGACCGGGGTGCCCATGTACATGTCAAAATACTTCCCAAAGGTCAGTGAATACCACAACCACTACACCAGAGGAAGCTCAACAAATCATGTTAAACCCAGATTCGGCTCAAACAAGGGACTAAACACGTTTCGCAATTATGCCACAACAATGTGGAATGCCCTACCCAAAGCTGTAAAGCTGTACGGGAGGCTGCAATTCGAAACTGGCCACGTAAATGCCCAAAACCCCCACCACCTCCTAATAGACAGTCTCCTCCCCACCGCATGTATATATTCCCTCCCCGCCGTATGTATATTTCTCTCCCACCCACCCACCCCCTCCTAATGTACAGTCCCCTCCCCATCATATGTATATACTCTGTCAGGATCTAGGGGTAACAGTACTGTATATTTGAATACCGCCTATGTCACAAATGTATCAGTACTAAATACCTATATGTCCCTATGCCATAAATGTCATGTATGTTGTGTATGTCATAAATGTCTATATGAATTGAAAATGGGGGACCCTGATGGAAACAAGACAAACGTCTTTCTCAGGTCTGCATCCCCTTAACAATTGTATGTATTGAGCCGTACTGTATTGTACCCATTCTGCAATCTGTTAAATAAAGTTTTCATTCATTCATTCATTCATTCAACAAATGTTTGTTTCCGCGTCTCCGATTGGCCAGGTCATTTCTGGTCATGTGACATGTACGCCCAATCGTGGGACCGCAAGTTTCTACACTGGTTAGGCTTAGGCGCTCTTTCGAAGTTGGTTAAGGTTAGAGTTTGTCTTAGAGCGTGGCGATAGAACGCCAGGTAGTTTGCAGGCTGTTAGACCCGGAAATAGGCGCAGAACTTGCTGTCCCACGACATGTCACATGACCTGGCCAATCAGAGCGCAAAACTCAAACGCGGAAACAAACATTTGTTGTCGAAAGTATTCACGCGGCCAGGCCAGGCCAGACCAGAGAAGACCAGAACAGACAAGGCCAGAACAGACCAGAACAGACCAGACCAGGGCCCTCATTCATCAACGTGGACGTAGAACTTGACCTACTTCCACACGTAAGCACGGAATGTAGAACTAGCGTACGCACAGGGAAGTCGGCATTCATCACACGTGCGTACGCAGGCTCTACGCACACCTGTCATGATGAATACCACTTTGTTCTACCGTCAATGCTCGTGCATGATTATCCATATATGGTCATGAAAATGAGGAAACACCCCCCATGGGATGTGAAATAATGGACCGACCCGAGCGGGACTCTGAGAAACTCCACGGAGAATTCACTGCTGTCGAACCAAGAAGACACTATCGCGTATTATGGGATAAATAAAAGGCTGATTTGTAAACGGTGATGTCAGATATCAACGGCTCCCTAAGACCATTGCTGCAATTCTGCCTGGACAGCTCAAAATACTAATAAAGACCGTTCGTTGACCACTGTTTGGCGTTGGTTGTGTGTCATTATAACCGTGCTGTAATATGAATGCCTTTATTAGTTGTGTTCGATTGGCTATATGATTTTTAGAGGCATCTATTTTGTTGTCGGCTAATAAAGACCGCGCTGGAATATGACTGCCTTTCCCCGTGTTGTTTGATTAATACCAGGGATTAAAGTTCTCCTCAATTTGATTCCAAATCGCGATGGATCTCCCGTAAATTTTCTACCTGCTGCATATGATTTCTAGAGGCATACTACAATCCATTTTGATGTCAGTATTGGGTAGCCTACATAAACAATAATACGAGCTATACAAGAACAATGAATCTTACTGCCATGTATGATGTAGCCGATACGCCATGTGTAGCCTGCCTATATGTGATCAATACAAACAGATATTGAATTCCATCATGTCTGTGTGCGGGTCACTGCGGGAACTCACAAGGCTGTTGTCACAATGTAAATAAGAACGTGCACTGAAAAGTTACAGTATGCAGTTGGTTGATCATTTGTATGACAGTCAGTAAACCCTTGCAAAAAGTATCCGTTTTATTTAATGAATTGAAAACATTCAGCATCGCCTTCCTCCCGGCATCCAGCAATAACATGTATCAGGCAAATGCGCATCGCAACATTGACTGAGTGGAATCCCTTTCTATTCACATAACTGCATTTGTGATGGAGCTTTGACAGCTACAGTAACAGTCTATTGGTCGATCCATCTCCAATATCACGATGGACCGTGCCGCAGTGGCAAAGACGTACCCGAGGGTGGAGAGGATCTTGAATGAATTCCATCATCATATATATATGTTGTGTGTCTGTCCACTATGTTTGTTACTTTGTTATTCCCCCCCCCATATCTATGTAAAGCGACCTTGGGTCTCTTGAAAGGCGCTATATAAAATGAAGCTATTATTATTATTATTATTATTATTATTATCATCACATCTGTGCGGGAGCTCACAAATAGACCGTTAGTCTCAGTGAGGTTTCAACGGAGGTCATCTATTCTAACCAACAAATTGAAGTAGAAAGCATTTCGTGACCAATCTTATTTGGAAACATGACACACAAAATAATTTGCTTTTTATTTGAAACAATATCTAATCGCGTTTGGAGGTTGGTGTTTTGCGTCTGCCCCCCCGTGCCAAACAAGCAGGCCAACCTCTTGTTCGCGTGTGAGCCCGTTATAATTACACTACTGTCGCTATTTTACAATGAACGATAATGAATTACGGGTCATACAGAAGTTGAACACTAATGCACGGAAGCTTATTTCCGCCTTGGAACTAATGCAGGACTGAGGAGTGCTTATGCGTAGTAACGATATTCTACCACTGGGAGCTAGGTACGCCAGGTCTGACCTGTGCGTAGATGTACGCACGAAGTCAAGTTCAAGTTGAAATTGATGAATCCCACTCTTTGCTTAGAAATGATCGTACGCACAGGGTAAGCACAGATCTGTGCGTAGAACACGTTGATGAATGAGGGCCCAGGCCAGATATGTGGCACCGACGGATCTCACGTGAATCGGTACTCTGTAGTACCGACGTGATTCGGTAGGTACCTTTAAAAGTACCTTAATTCGGTACCCATCCCTATAGTCTCACCTTGACGAAGTTGTCGGGGAAGAGGCCGTGCTTCCCGTGGAGGTCGCCCTCCATCCAGCCCTCCTCCTCGATGCGCCGCACGTTCTTGATGACCTCCCCGAGCCTCAGCGTCAGCTCGTCCTCATGGAGGGCCTCGTACTCGTACTCCACCACCACCTCTGCGGAGACAAGGGAGGAGTTAGCATGTTCTATATTCCAATTTATAATGGTATGTAAATATATTCTCATTTAAAAAGGGAACTATCTTATAAATGGCCCTTTTCAGCGTTTAGCATTGTTTCCTAGCTATGTGGACTTATATTAATAGGATATATGTCTCTAATTCTCATATTGGCGCATTCTTCCAATTCTCCTCTCACAATATTCACCCTCACTGAACTGAGTCATCTGAAAATGTGCTGATCTGTGATGTCAGAGAGACTCAGCTGCATAATAATGTGGCAGTTGGCACCAGGCCACACAGTGGTTTAGGAGCCCAGCCTCAAAACAGCTCGAGATCTTGAGGTAGAAAAATGCTGTTTTTGAGGACTTGATTAGAAATACAAAACAATGAATTAAAAAAAATAAAAAATTACAGAGGTGTTCCATAAACTCACAGGAATTGTGTAAAAGTGCCCAAATAGTGAAAGAAATAGTAAAATAGTTCCCCTTTAAAATACAGTTTGAAACCGTCTGTATACACAGTAGGCTATGTCATGTGTGCTGCTAGCAGAGCTAGTCGTTCCTCCAATACCGATACCAGTATCGGAAATGCCTCCGATACTGCCTAAAATGCTGGTATCGGTATCGACGAGTACACTCTAAAACAAAAACATTATTTTAACAAATACCAAAGAGATTAAACCACATCGTATGTATTGATAGGAACTCCTACTAACTATATCAAAAGACATAAAGACTCAACATGGGGGGTAAGGATGAGAAAAAGGGTAGAAAGAAACAAGAAGCAGCAAATCCAACGGCGACGATTGATACACAATCCAAGAAAACAACAGGCGACGCGCCGGCAGATCCGCTGTTGACAACCCCCGATGGGAATATAACGGAGAATATACCGGGTCCATCTGCGACTGGCTCCGAGAGGGAGACAATAGAGGACATAACGGGAACGACAGGAAAAAGTAGCGTGAAGGACAAAGCAGAGGATATTGAGAAGATAATAGCCAACAAATCCATCGGCCCCATCACTGCACCTACAATATCAACTGGCACTGGCAGTGTAATTACACAACCCGACTTCAACTCCCTGACTAGCCTGATTAAGGATCTGATTAAGGAACAGATGGTAGCTTTCAAAGTACACATCGCACACATCGATGCTAAATTCGAAGAAGTTATGGAAGCGGTCGCTGTACAGTCCGTGCGAATCACGACAGTGGAGAATACGGTGACAGAAATTACACGGGCAGTCAAAGAGAACGAGAAGATCGTCAACGATGGTTTGACAGAGGTAACGAAGGAGATAGAAAAGGTGGAAGAGGCATGTCTGATAAAAATACAAGAAGTTAAAGATGAAGCGATGGAGAGGCTACTCGAAACCCAACGTTACTACAGGCGAAATAACATCCGCATTGTAGGACTTGATGAATCAGTCAATTGCACAGACGACAAGTTTCCAACAGTGTTATCAGAGATTTTGGGTAACAACATTCTAACCACAGAGCTGATAGTGGACCAATGTTACAGAATCGGTACTCGGGATCAAAGAGGCAACGGTCCAAGAGTCATCATTGTTACTCTGCGCAAGACGGCAATAAGAGATGACATCATCAGAGTTGCACGCAACCAAAGGGGAAAGCTGAAACATGGTGAAAATTCAATATTTATCTACGAGGATCTTTGCAAAGAGGCCATCGCTCAGCATTTCCCCTACAAGGAGGTGATGCAGAAATTGTTCAAGTGTGGCGGCTAATATACCCGGCGCTATTATCGATCGTGGGTAGAGACGGCCGTAGGGAAGGATTACGCACGCCTAAAGCCGCCGAGGAATACTTGAATCTACATGGAGCAGATCCCCCAGGGCAGAACGAAACACTGTCTAGCAACAGATAAGCCTAATCATCTCTCTCTTTCTCTGTGTATCTCAGTATTAGAATGACTTTATCCGGGCTCAACAAAAGTAGCAGATGATATGCATGTCGACAACACCAAGGCACAATGTGTATAATATGGTTCGTAATGCATTATATTTACAGACTTCTGGTCTCCGTGGAGACAAGAATATATCATTGACACTATGAACAATCTGGAATATTCTGGGCTCATCGCTCGACTGCTCTGGGTCACTAAGAAATATCCCGAAAATACTAGTAGTCATGAACCCTGGGTAGGACGATCATTCTGGAACATAATAGCAGGCTGTTAGTATATACTAGTGTATTCTACAACCTTCTAGAATATAATGCACCATTACAACGAAGGCCTGCAACTCTAACATTAAGGGTGTGTTCACATCTGAAAGTCCAGGGATAGTCCGGACTTTCTAATTTGTTTACAAATTAGATCCGCACCAAATGTGAAAATGATACATTGTTTAATTTGGTCTGCGTTCACACTACCCTGTTTGGTGCGGATCTAATTTGTAAACAAAGGACATGCTGTCGCATCTATTGGACTAGTCTATAGCACTCACAAACGTAATCAGTTGCCGGCAGCGTAATGAGAGAGATACTATTATGAGCACGGGCCGGCGCTAGTCGACTAGAGAGGAGAGGAGAGGAGAGGAGAGGAGAGGAGAGAGGGAGGGAGAGAGAGAGAGAGAGAGGGAGAGAGAGAGAGAGAGAGGGGGAGAGAGAGAGGGAGAGAGAGAGGGAGAGAGAGAGAGAGACCTTTCCTTCCTGCGTAAGCTTTTTTTTTTCTTTATCTGAGAGAATGTCCGCAAATGTCCTCCGGAGAAAGTTTGGGGGTCCGCGCGCGGCGCGAGTCTAGAGTAGAGAGAGAGAGAGGAAGAGAGAGACTGCGTCTAGAGAGGAGAGGGAGGAAGAGAGAGACTGTCCGCGTGCGGCGCCAGTCTAGAGAGGAGTAGGCTACTGTACTTCCTGGATTAGGTACTATAGTTCGATTGAAACGAACCGAGTCCCAACTTTTCAAGAGGACCATGGTTCGGTTGTTTGGTCCTCATTATAGTTCGGTTTGCGTTCATACCTGTACAAACCAAACGGACTATCGATCTAAAGGGACCATGGTCCACTTAAAGGGACCATGGTCCACTTAAAGTGGACCAAACAGAGTAGGTGTGAACGCGCCCTAACATCCGGTGTGTATAAGCATAAGCATATGATCAATTGACTGAAGTTTAATCAGGCCTTAATAAGGCTTTAAAAAAAAATCAGCCACACCTAAACGTATGAGCACAACAAGGTTATTCTAATAATTTAAATAATCACTCCACTGATGTAGAGATTGGCACAATGTAGCTCCAAAAGTCTCTGTTTTTCTCTTATCTATTTATTCAATTCTGTTCTAGTGGTTTCTCCACGTTGAGTTTTATTTTAGCTCTCACTCCTTTTTTTCTTTTTTGTCTCACATTGTTCTTTCCCATTGTTCTTCATATTAAGGTGTTAGTGTTTCTCTACAATCTTTTCCTTTTTCTGATGTTTCCTACATAAGTTAGTAGAAGGTTCAAATGAATATATCAATGAAGGTATATTCTTTTTTTTCATTTTTCATAATATTTCATTACAGTAAGGGAAGGCGCAAGACCAAAAGCGACATTCTATTGAATTAGAATGAAAATGTTAGATCCTATGGCAATTAGCATAGGACGATTAGGATTACAAAGCTCAGTTTGGGCAATCCGGTGGCCTAAGGGAGGGAGTCATACGCGGAGGATGTGTTTATGGAACACAGGCCTGTACGACTCTCTGGGAGAGGGGAAAAAAGGGGATTTTTATTTGTATATATATATGTTTTTAAGCTCGGCTCTCAACGGGACCTCAATAATTGGATGTACATCTATTGTAGCTTAGCACTCCAGAAGCATTACCAAAAACTACACAAAAACATGTATAGATTATGGCTAGTTTGAATATAATGATATGGAACACTGGTGGGATAAATAAACACAAACGCAAAAGCGTGCTCAGACTGATGAAAAAAGAACATGTGGACGTGGCTCTACTAAGCGAAACGCACATTTTAGAGGAAGACAGATACGTTAGCGGATAACACATATCATAATATTAGTCACTCTTCTTTTGGTACGAGAACTCGAGGTGTAGCCATAGTCGTTAGACGTAAGTTAAATATTGAATTAAAGGGAGTATGGTCGGATGCAGATGGGCGTATAACTATAGCTAGGATTGTACACAATAACAGGAAAATAGCATTGGCAGCGGTATATGCCCCAAATTTGTACGAAGAGGGTTTCTTCTCTACACTAACCAATGCAATGTTAAACCTTCCCGATTACTCATTTATAATAGGTGCAGATTTTAATGCCATTTGGAATCTAAGGATGGACAAATCTTACCTCGCCTTTTCCAGCGAACAAAATAATTCATCTAAAGCATTAAAGGATTGGTCGAAGATTACAGGTGTAAATGACTTATGGCGTTCACTTAATCCCACGACCCGAAAGTACTCTTGTCGATCGGCGAGACATAACACATTATCCAGAATAGATTATGTCTTTGCATCCCCGAGACTATTTGATAAATATGAAGTGGAAATGATACCCAATGCACTATCAGATCACTGTTATTTACTCCTAAAAGGAACATTTGGTATACTATCTTCCCGAGCCCCAAGATGGCATTTTAATTCGATGCTGCTTAATAACAAGGAATTCATTACACAACTCAAAGAAGCTCTTATAGTATTCCTACGGGAGAATGCAATCTCGGTGCAAGACCCCAGAATAATATGGATGTCGGTAAAGGGAATGATCAAGGATTTCACTGATAGCTTTTCCTCCAAAATGCGCAAGAATCAATGCACAAAACTGTCTGAACTGGAAACGCTTTACTCAACGTTATTTAATTCTTTAAAATACAACAACTCAACTAGACTAGAAAATCAAGTTAACATACTAAAAATAGAGATCAATGCCATATACAGACAACAATCGGAAATACAAATACGCAGCACAAGACAACAGCAGTACTCCCAAGGTTCTAAACCTAGTCACCTATTAGCCATGCGATTAAAAATGTATGCAAAATGTGCAGATATAACTACCATTAGAGCACAACAAGTACTTGAAACAGACCCCAAAATAATAAACGATACATTCAAAGAATTCTACTCCGACTTATATAAATCAGAAACGACCTTCGATCAAAACAAAATGGACACATATCTTAATCAAATTATTCTCCCTAAACTTTCAGAGGATGACGCTAAACAGTTAGAAACACCGATCACACTAGAGGAACTCAAGAAGGCCATATCCGAAATGCAAAGTGGTAAGGCTCCTGGAAGAGACGGTATCCCACCAGAAATGTACCTTTCTTGTTGGGACATAATTGGACCCTTATTACTAAATATGATCTTATACTCAGTCAAGGAGGGGAACTTCCATAAAAACGACAATATTGCACTCATATCAGTCCTTCTCAAAAAAGACAAAGACCCCACCGAGTGCGGTAGTTACAGACCCTTAAGCCTCCTCGGAACCGATATCAAACTGTACTCTAAGGTATTAGCCATCAGATTACAAAAGCATATGACGTCTTTAGTTCATCCGGACCAAACTGGCTTCATAAGAGGTCGCCTGATCACTGATAACATAAGACGAATACTGCACGTACTAGATGCAGACAAGGACGACACCATACCTAAGGCGATGCTGTCCCTGGATGCGATGAAAGCCTTTGACAGGCTGGAATGGTCGTATCTATGGGCAGTATTAGAAAGGATGGGGTTAGGAAATGGATTCATTGATATGATTAAAGTATTATACAAAGACCCATCGGCCATGATTACAACAGGTACAATCATCTCCAAAATCTTTCCGGTATCACGCTCAGCCAGACAGGGTTGCCCTCTTAGTCGCGGACTATTCGATCTATCATTAGAGCCTTTAGCACAATATATAAGACAATCCCAATCCATAGAACCAATCGTAATCAAGGGCACACAACATAAAATGTGTTTATATGCGGACGACGTAATATTGTTCATGCAAAGCCCCAACACCACATTGCCTCATCTACTCAAGTTGATTGAGAACTTTGGTGATTTATCGGGATTTAAGATAAATTGGCCGAAGTCGGCTTTCCTTCCACTTAACACCCCGGCAAAAAAAAGATATAACCCTCCCAGGTGAGATACCTATGGTAAAACATTTTAGATGCTTGGGAGTGGAAATATTCCCCACCATAAGACAAACGGTGAAGCACAATTACACAAAAACCTTGACGGGTGGGCAAAACTTAAAAACTCAGTACAGGCAAGGATATCAATAGTTAAGATGGATGTACTACCTAGAATCAACTTCTTCAGTTCAATGCTACCGTTACCCCCTCCAGAGGGTTACTGGAAAAGATTACACTCCTCCACATACAAATTTATTTGGAATAACAAACCACCACGTATAAAAAGATCCACCGCACAGAGAAATAAAGCAGACGGTGGCATGGCATTTCCAGATTTTTTCCACTATTTTAAGGCGTACACATTAAGACCATTGACAACATGGTTTGATTCCCAAGCATTAGTATCCTGGAGAAAATTGGAAGAAAACATAGTAGCCCCACATAGACTGAAGGACATAGCATACACTAAACTACCAATCAAGCACTGTGAGCGGAAATTTGGCCCCATAATTACCCATGCGATCCGGATATGGCGTGAAACACAAAAAAAATATCCTAACCCACAAAAATGGCACAATCACACTCCCTTATTCAATAACAATGCACTCTTAATTGAAAAACGTCCTATAAGATTCCCTATATGGGAAGAGCAAGGCATACACTCATTAAGGGATGTTTTTAACAACCAGGGTTTTTGTAGTTATGGAGAAATATGCACAAAATGTAATCTCACCAAGTCCACATGGCTTTTTTACATACAGTTACGGCTATGTTTGAAGTCTCACGGTGTTCCATTAGACATACCAATTGAACACCACAGATACCACAAATTCTTCTATGAAAGAGAGACATCGAGAGGTTTTGTTTCAGGTTTTTATCATCAATTACTAACATCCTCATATGAAACCCTCCAACTAGACTCTGTCTGGAGGAGGGATATACCAGACCTGGAAAGTGACTTTGATTGGCAAGGAGCATGGGCAAATGTCCGACTTACATCAAGGAACCCGGACCATCAACAAATCAATCTTAACTATATTCACAGGACATACTTGACTCCTATAAGACTGAACAGAATGGGTCTTAAACAAGACTCCAAATGCTCCCAATGTACAAATGGAGACGAAGGGACATTTATGCACATGTATTGGGACTGCCCACCAGTTAAGGCATTCTGGAAAGATGTGACCCAACAATTATCAAAACTCGTATCTTGGAATATACCAGTACACCCCTCTGTATTACTATTGAATGATGTTTTTGAGTTTGCAGTAAATCCACAGCTAAAGAGATTGGTTTTATCGGGTATCACAGTAGCTAAAAAGCTGATCGCATCACGCTGGTTTCAACCGGAAAAAATGTGCCGGAAAGTTTGGTTTCTTACATATATCGATGTGATTTATCAAGAAATATCTACAGCAAGAATTCTGGGTCTCAATGAATCCAAAATGTCAATGTGGTTAGAAGTGGTGGAGAGAATAAAAGCTAGCTTATAATGGTAGTGTCTGGTTAGGAGCGAGGGATAATGGAGGTACTATCCAAAGAGGGGTCCGAGAGGGGGGGGGTTCGAGCTGGAGCATATGTGTGTAGGGTTTTAGATAACAGGTATTAGGGGTATATCCTGTATAAGACATTGGTATAATTGGTAATTTCGTTGGATATACACTGTATACGGTAAAGTATTATTATTATATATATTTTTTTTGCTTTCTGTTTCTGTGCTTGCATGTCATTTTAGCCATCTTAATTGTTAGTTTCATTATGTATTGTGTGTTGAGTACTGACTTTTAATAATTTTTTTTTGCAATAATAATAAAAAAAAAAAAAAAAAAAAACATGTGCGGTATCCTCCTACTGAGAGTGAGCAGTATAAAACAAACGTGTTTTTAATCGACCGTGAATTAAAGTGTCAATGCCGTTTGTCATTTTAACAGCAGATACTTTCTTAAATCGCCCCGACAGAGCAGTGTGACGGGGAGCTCTGATGGGTTCGCTTGCTGGTGTTATTAGCATTAGCTGAAGAGCTAGCCGAAAAGCTAGTTTTAGCTTTAACGTTACCTTGGCTAAAGTTGGGGCTATTCATAATCCAGCAATAATGGCTGCAGACCTGCAAGCAAAGTACAGCAAGTTGGCAAAGGAGTATTCCAATGTAAATCACTTTTTCACCAGTAACGTAATATTGTCTTGTTTCCATCTAACCTAGCTCGTATTAACTGCTAGCTCATGCTAACGTGGCTAACTGATCAACCTCTCCCACACATGCACGCAATTAATGACATAATGCGGACAGCCATGATACCGGTGACAATGTTTAGCTTTTAGTGCCAAATGATAAGAGTCTGAGGCGGAGTCTCAAAAGAGAATGTTGAATATCTATTGTGCATTAAAAATCACAACAGAGCCTCTGCTGCTACAGTAGCTAACCTAAACGGAGCCGACTGGATAGGAATCAATGTCACAACAACCTTTCCGTGGGTGAACTCATTGAGCATACATTAATACTAATCTATACAATCACCTGTTGTTGAATAAATACCATTACTTTAGTTATTTTACTAAAAAAAACAGTATATATAAAACGGAAGCAAAAAAAAAAAGGCTTATAATTTATATAATATATATATATTTTTTTATATGTATGCACTGGTATCGGATCAGTATCGGTATGGACCGATACCCACAGCTTAGGTATCGGATCGGGAAGGAAAAAATTGTATCGGAACATCTCTAGTCTCCAGTGGCGAGTCACGGTGCACATGTGCGGTGGTTTGTCCACCAAAAAAAGCGCCAAAAGATAGAAAAGAAACTAGCAGAGCCAGAACTGTTCAACTCCCCTGGAGCCACAGCCACTTTTTTTTGGTACTTTCGCTTTCAAACCAGCTGAGAACTGGAGTGTGAGGGGCTGTAACACTAAAGATGGCGGCAACGACAAAGAATTCAACACTCAATGTCAAGCTAAAATAAACGCTGCCTCTCCAAACACCAGAGTGCTCCACAGACCGCTCAATCCAAGATATTATCCGTCCAACAGAATTGCTTTTACAGGGGGGTCAGGTGGCGTAGCGGAGATTGCGTTCGTCACCAACACCGGATACGCTGGATTCGCCTGTTCGAATCCAGCTCCCGGCGTGTCACCAGCTTGGCTGGCCGTTCACACTAATACAATTGGCTGTATTAGAGGGTGGGAAAGCTGGAGGGGTCGGTCCGGGTCGTTGTAAACAGCGACTCCTACAGTTCGGTCGGGGCGCCTGCTCAGCGCGGGAGGGATCTAAGGGCGGTAGTGTGATCCTTCCACACGTTACACGCTCTCAGTGAGAGTCCGCGCTGCCAGGTGAAAAGAAGCGGTTGATTGGCTAGACGTGTGTCGGAGGAAGCACATGATAGCCTCCACTCTCCCAGACAGACTGTGGGGGGTAAGTGCGCAGCGACCAGGAAGGGGGTTGGGAATTGGCATAACGACTAACATTGGGATGGGAGAAAATCGGAGGGGAAAAAGATCAACAAAAAAAAAATTAAAAATAAGCTTTTACATTCATAAAATCAAACCACAGGAGTGAAAGTTCACAAGACAAGTTGATACCAAGTGCATGACATCAGCAGCCTGCTGGCGTCCGGGCTGAACAGCACGTGCTGCAGCAACATCGGTCTGTGCGATGAATGGATGTACTTCAGTAGCACTGGTGCGATAGACATTCGGTTCACATCGATACTCTTATTTTGAAAATCCTGTGGCAAATCTCATCTCCGCAGAAGCGCAGCTCCAGCCATAATATCTACGGCTCCGGCAGCTAACAATGTTCGGTTCATATCGATACTCTTATTTTGAAAATCCCGCGGAGAGTCGTATCCGCTCGGCTCTACAGCACAGCGCAGTAGCGTCTGGAACACGGACATTGAAACAGAGCAAGGCTAGTGTGCCTATTTCGCGACCCAAAACAAATCCCTGCTGTTTTATTCTGCAACGGGTCAAATGCATCTAACATGCTTTGCAATCCTATGACCACGTCGTGTTAAAGACCGAAATTAACGTTATGTTTGCGTAAGCTAACAACAAGCTGTTCAGAGCCATATAGAGAGAACAGCAGACGGGCAGAGTGAGGAGGGGGGGGGGGGGGGGGTGGGGGGGCAGACATTCTCCCTTCTGTGTGTGTGTGCGTGTGTGTGTGTGTGTTTGGAAAGATCAGATGAAGTCAGAGTATATTATATATCGATAGTAAATGTACTGAGGGTGGACAGATAATGTTGATATTTAAACATAAAAAAATACAATACATAATAAATGTATACAATACAAAATGAGTCTATGTATATATGTGGTCTTTATGCATCATATTTATACATGTGAGTTATATGCATTACATCCTGCAGAATGATAAATTAAATGTGATAATTGAGTAGCCAATGGGCTTGATGTGTTACGATGTGGGGTGGAATATGCTGTAAATAATGATGATTATTGACACCTGCTGCATAGCACCTGAGGAAGCAGAAGCGAAACGCGTTGTGCAAAAACCAGTCCTGAGGAGTGTGCGGTCCCTTCTTTTGAAGGTATTCTTCTTTTAGCTTTACATAATAAATGTATTCATGATCACCATGCAACATAAAACAATTGCAGGAACGGTTTGGGAGAGGAAGGGGTTTTAGGTTGCGTGTTGTGAGTTCCAAAAAAATGTACTTAAAGTTTAAAGCTCAATATATCAAAACGTGGCACTTTATAGTGAACAGGAGGTCTATTTGTATTAAAAACAATAGATTGTTTTTCATTTAAATGTCTGGATGAGCAAAATAAACTTTTTTCAAATTATATTTTCGTTACCTTTTTTGAGTTGATCTAAATGTTACTGATCGTGTTAAATGGGATTATGATATCGTCTCGTATCGATTGCAGGCACCTGCATCGTATCGTATCGTGGCAGATATCGGCAAATATCGTATCGTTGTCCAAAATAATCGATATCGTATCGTACCGTGATGAAACTGGTGATTCCCACCCCTAGTAGAGTCCATACACCCAACACCAAATCCCATAATTCCTTACACGTAACATGTCTGGCTGTGTGACGTGAACTTGTCAGCATGAAAATGACAGACAAACATGGCACTGCAACTAAATAACACAAATGCAATAGGCACATAACACGCTTTATACTCGTGCTACAAGATTTTGGCCCGTGCTACAAAGCCATCAACCTCTGTAGCACCAGTGCTATGTGTGTAAAACTGCGGATGCAAACACACGTGGATAGTTACTCTGTGCGTCATCACCGTTCAGGAGGAATGATTTCAGTCATCTTTTATTACGAGGTACAAAGTGCTGAAGTGCTGCTCCATAGACATGCAGTGGCTTCCCCCCTCGGACCTTAGACTCTGTAAGGGATGGGCATTTTACAAAAAAAATCCAGATAGATTGATCGCATGATGTACTCGAGTAGTGATCGATTACTCGTGGAGGAAAACGCTGTACAAAATAAAACGTCTTTTCCGGTGTTTTAGACTTTGCTCTTTTATTTTGAAACCCCCCCGACCGGAAGTATTGTTGTTATCGCGAGCTACATTCTGAAATGGCATTAACGTTAGTTGGGTACAGGTCATTGTATTTCGTTGGTTAGCTATTTAGCTAATGTTGATAGCATTGTGAATAGCATCGACGCTAGCTGGCTACAACGAATTCTCACAAGCTGGCATCGTAAAAAAAAAGTGCGTCCTAGTAAATAATTTAAGAACGAGTTTTCTCATAGCCGTGAGTAATCGATCAATCGATTAACAGACCTTAGACTCTGTATCAGACCTTAGACTCTGTATCTTAGACTCTGTATCAGACCTTAGACTCTATCTTAGACTCTGTATCAGACCTTAGACTCTGTATCTTAGACTCTGTGTCAGACCTTAGACTCTATATCTTAGACTCTGTATCAGACCTTAGACTCTGTATCTTACTCTGTATCAGACCTTAGACTCTGTATCTTACTCTGTATCAGACCTTAGACTCTGTATCTTAGACTCTGTATCAGACCTTAGACTCTGTATCTTAGACTCTGTATCAGACCTTAGACTCTGCATCTTAGACTCTGTATCAGACCTTAGACTCTGTATCTCATTCAGACATTAGACTCTGTATCTTAGACTCTGTATCAGACCTTAGACTCTGTATCTCATTCAGACATTAGACTCTGTATCTTAGACTCTGTATCAGACCTTAGACTCTATCTTAGACTCTGTATCAGACCTTAGACTCTGTATCTTAGACTCTGTCAGACCTTAGACTCTGTATCTTAGACTCTGTGTCAGGCCTTAGACTCTGTATCTTAGACTCTGTATCAGACCTTAGACTCTGTATCTTAGACTCTGTATCAGACCTTAGACTCTGTATCTTAGACTATATATCAGACCTTAGACTCTGTATCTTAGACTCTGTATCAGACCTTAGACTCTGTATCTTAGACTCTGTATCAGACCTTAGACTCTGTATCAGACCTTAGACTATGTGTCAGACCTTAGACTATGTGTCAGGTCTTAGACTATGTGTCAGGCATTAGACTCTGTGTCAGGCCTTAGACTCTGTATCAGACATTAGACTCTGTATCTTAGACTCTGTATCAGACATTAGACTCTGTATCAGACATTAGACTCTGTATCAGACCTTAGACTCTGTATCATTCAGACAGATGCATCACTGGTGATGGCTATGGTTCTCTGTATCTTCATAATATTTCATGCAATTAGAAAGTAAATATCAATCAATCAATCAATCAAATGTATTTGTATAGCACGTTTAAACATGACGCTTGTCAACCAAAGTGCTTCACATAGCTAAGCTAAGTACAAAGAAAAGTATAAAATAAACAGAAAAATAAAATAAAATCAACGGATAGACAAAGGAAAAACAGAACACGTCAACAAGTACGGCAAGAGTCAAAGTGAGTCAGGGAAGGCCAGGCGATATAGGTGGGTTTTGAGTTTTGATTTAAAAGACTCGATGGAGGGGGCAGATTAGATGGACATGGGGATGCTGTTCCAGAGGTCAGGGACTGCGACCGCAAAAGCACGTCCCCCCCTAGACTTGAAGTGAGACATACGAGTGGTTAGGAGACCCTTATCACCCTTATATATATTTAGTACACATGATGCTGATGCACACACACACACACACACACCTTTACAGTGTTATGTTTACCAGTTGTTGGATGCTATAACATTGGTGAGTGTGTATATATATATATATTAAGGCCGTCAAAGTTAACGCGATATTAACGCGTTAACTCCCGATTCTATTAATGCCACTAATTTTTTTAACTCAAGATTAACTTAAAAAAAATATATATATATATATATATATATATATTTTTTTTTTTTTTTTTTTTTTACTAGACTTCACTCAGGTGTATTATTGATGCTCTCATTGATACCATGTTTGTTTCTGAAGTGTGTGTCTGTGTGTGTCTGTGTGTGTCTGTGTGTGTCTGTGTGTGTCTGTGTGTGTGTGTGTGTGTGTGTGTGTGTGTGTGTGTGTGTGTGTGTGTGTGTGTGTGTGTGTGTGTGTCAGGGTTTCCGTTAGAAAAAATTGTTGCCGGCCTCAGTGTCCGGTAGATTTCAATCTACCGGTCAAATGAGAGAAATTCCGGTCAGAGTTTATTGAGCTTAAAAACAATTGATAGGCAAAAGAATGACAACAAAACAAAAGAATGACATCATCAAGGCATGTAGATTTATAATATTTTTACTTAAAACTAGGCTACTTTTGCGTATAAAGTCATTATATTCCAAATAAAATAAGTCCCGAGACTAGGGTGACCAGGTGTCCCCCTTTTGGTTGTACTGTCCCACCATTTGACCAAATGTCCCGCGTCCCTCATATTGAGAGGATGTCCCTCTTTTCGAAGCCAAAAAAAACATGCGTCTAAAAGCCCCTCCCTACAGACAGTAAACGTAGCAACCCGCCTCTTGTCCACACACATTGCTCTGATTGGTTATAGTACTTTAGCGTGCTGCTTGCCTGCTTGTGACGTGACTGAGACTGAGTCGTGACGCTACCTCATATCGCAAATCTGATTGGTAAAAAAAAACACAACAACATTACAAGCAAACTAGTTCAAGATGGAAAGCAGTAAAAAGAAACGGACCTGCAGTTACAACCAAGACTAGCAAACGACACATGACTAGGTGAGGCAGATGGCAGGCAATCCGCAGCAGGCTTTCTGTGTTTTGTGTCATAGTTCGTTTTCAATTGCGCATGGAGGAGAATACAACTTGAAGCGCCACAGTGGACGTGAGTCTCACTTGAAAGTGGCTCACCAAAAAGAAACATCCAGATCTATGGATATGTTTCTTTTTAAACCAAACAATGATAGCCAGACGGACAAGGTCACTGCAGCTGAGATAACAAGTGTCTATCACACAGTACAACACTCCCATTCATACAGGTCAGCCGACTGTTTTAACCTTTAACCTTTGATTTAAATCTATTCGGTGAAGACCATGGCAGTTATTCTAATATAGAAACACAATTTATTTGTATTATTATTTTTGTATTATACTACACTGTTTTCCCTAGTTCTGTGTTAACAGGGAATATCAAACACAAGACATTCCTGTCAAGTGATGACGTTTGAATATTTAAAACAGATGTTAGGTGGTATTTAATTTGTATTTATTTTGATTTAACCTTTAACCTTTGATTTAAATCTATTCAGTGAAGACCATGGCAGTTATTCTAATAAAACATTTTACATTATCTATCTGTCCCACTTTGTCCCACCAAAATCGTACTGTTGTCCCACTTTGTCCCACCAAAATCTTACTGTTGTCCCACTTTTGGACTTTTTGCATCTGGTCACCCTACCCGAGACTCGTGCTGCTGCCGACTTTAAATCAAATAGGTGTCTGTGGGCAGTCGCCCGACATTAATAAACAACAGTCTGTTATAATAACATTTTTATGAGCTAACGAATTCCGTTATATTGGACATTTGTATTAATTATATCAAGCGAAGAACTGAGAAATTTGGCAGAGAGAGACGGCAACATTATCGTGGGTTTGCGTGACGACTCTCTCTCTCCACCTCCCAATGACTTATTTGCGAGAGTATGTCGATGCAGAGCAGCAGATTCAGCTGTTATTGGCTCTTTTCTGGGGACCGCACAGCAGCGCCCCCCACCCAACATTGAATTGAAAATGGCTGAATTGGAGTACTGCTGGAGTACTGCATTGTGCTGCTGCTGCTCCGGCTCTGCAGCTTCACAAAAGTTCGCACACCCAGCACTAAGCTCTCGCTGACAACGTCGTTGTCATTATTAGAAGCAACGATGAAACAAATGTAATGATTGTTTCGTTCATCGCATAGGCTATTTAATTTTAGCCTATTTTAATACAATTCAAATAATCAAATTGTGCTTAGACTCAGGGAATTATTTTCACCGGACATTAAGACCGGAGAGATTAAATATGTCGGACTTCAACAGATTTTGCCGGTCAAATACCGGTAATTACCGGCTAACGGAAACGCTGGTGTGTGTGTGTGTGTGTGTGTGTGTGTGTGTGTGTGTGTGTGTGTGTGTGTGTGTGTGTGTGTGTGTGTGTGTGTGTGTGTGTGTGTGTGTGTGAGATATAGAGAGAGAGGGGGGTGAGAGAGATGAGGAAGGGGCAAGAGAGAAAGAGAGCTGGGAGAGTGTGTGTGTGAGAGAGAGGGGGGTGTGTGATTAATCAGCCCTTGTGTGTGTGAATGTAACAAGTTCCTAACGTTTTCTTTCCCCTATTATTTCATGCACACTTTATTCATTGTTTTAAATTATTATTTTCTTTTAAGTTATTTTGTGCATCACTCTGTTTTGAATTAGATGCAAATTTGCAATGCACGAGGGTCATCCTTTTGTGTTAAATGGCTGCATGAAGCAAGCATTTGTTGACTCGCATGTTGATAAGAGTATTAAAACTTGGAACTTGAAAAAGATCCGTTTAAGGTAAAAAAAATAAATAAAAAAATTAAAATTTGATTAATTAGCGATTAATCGCGAGTTAACTATGGACAATCATGCGATTAATCGAGTTAAATATTTTAATCATTTGACAGCACTAATATATATATATATACAGGCCTGTACATTGCGACATATATGTCGCACGTGCGACACTGACGTCAGTCTGTGCGATGAATGAATTGACTTCAGTAGCACTGGTGCGATGGCCCGTGGAGCAAGCAAAAAAAAATAAAGTGTGACGGTAAATTGAATGGACCACAGCGCCACGCTATCCACTTGGTACTTGTAGTCTCGTGCGATTAAAAACAATGTCCCGTCTCGCGTAGAGTCCATAATCAAACACCAAATCCCATAATCCCTAGCGAACAATATCCCCGCGACTAAGTTGCGAGCTCAATGTACACTGACTGGGTGACTTCGACAAGATGAAGCGCTTTTTTAAGGTATTAAATCCAACAAAAGAAGTACAAGATCAAAACCCCAAACGAGCCCGAGAGGGACCACCGTTAATAGAAACGAGACAAAAGGAGAAGATTAACAAGATGTACAGATATAACGCAGAGTGGGAAAATGATTTTCCGTGGATATTTTTTAATGAGGAAGCACAGCTATTATTATTCTGTCACTGGTGCCGGGAGACTCCGGAAAAGATCCGATCAGAGAATCCCTTGACTCGCGGGTAACAATATCCTAAAAAGGGATAACATTAATAAACACAATACGTCCCATCGACACATTCTTGCCCGGGATGCCTTCAACGCTAAACAAACTCCTGAGCGCGGGCCGGCACCCTCTTGCACTCGCTGAGTAAACAGACGACCAGAGCGGATGATGCTGATCTCCGTGAGGTAAAGTTTAAGATGAATGTGGCATATTGCATCGCCAAGGAAGAAATGCTGTTCACTAAATTTAAGCCGCTAATTTTACTCTGTAAAAAGAACTCCATCGTATGGCTACTTAAATTCCCCTCCGGGATCAATAAAGTATTAATTATCTATCAATCAATCTATCTATCTATCTAATAACGAGACAATATGCAAATAAGGTAATAATAATAATAATTAATTTAATTTATAAAGCCCTTTTCATTCATGCAGAGTTCCTTGTACTTAGTTCTGATTAATGCAATAGTGTGTGTGTGTGTGTGTGTGTGTGTGTGTGTGTGTGTGTGTGTGTGTGGATCTGAAAAAGTGGCCAGCAGACATGATGCTGGAACTGTGACACGTGTGCAGTGCACACACACACACACACGCACGCACACACACACACACACGAATAATTATAATAATAATAATAATAATAATAATAATAATAATAATAATAATAATAATAATAATAATAATAAATTTATTTATTTGGTTCCACAAATATGTACAGGTGTTTGTATGCATTATATCTATTTGTTATGTTGGTTTCTAGGTGTTTCTAGGTTGGTTTCTAGCTTTCCCTGTAATCTGAGTCCACACCAGCGCTGCCTGGTCTCGGACTGCTTCATATCGGTTATATGGTTATGTCCTTGTTCTTTTTGTTTTACATTATGGGCAAATAAAGAAAGAATTTGTCTAAAAGCATTTCTTGTTAAAGTTTGGATTTTGTGTGCCCTGTATGCAAGATTCATGTCCCTTGCCAGTCACATACCTATTTAAGTAATGAACTGCACTACTTGTGGTTGTTTTTAGAGATTTTAGAGACGTTTTATACTCGTGCTACAAGATTTTGGCCTGTGCTACAAAACTATCAACCTCTGTAGCACCAGTGCTATGTGCAAAAAAAGTTAACGTACAGCCCTGATATATATACATGTATCAGGGTTTCCCATTAGGCCTAAAAGAAAAAATTGTTTGTTTCCGGTTGCCGACCGACCCTGCCGATTTAGGTGCGACACAATTTATTTTACGAGTTTCAAAAACAATAAAGTTTCATAAAAATCTTAGTCAAACCTTTAGTATTATGGATATTAAACATGCTGGCAGAGTACATGCATCCATGTTGTTGTGAACATTTTAATTAAATAAAGAAATTCCCTATCCAGTCGCCGTGGGAAAGAATAAAATAAAATATAAAATCAAATAAATTCCCTACCTACCCATGGCCTTAACTGACAACCAACAGGAAACAAACAATATATTTGTTTATGCCTTAATGACCTAGACTGTGGCAGCCTGCCACCGTCCCGCCACAGTTGTATAATGAACCAAAAGAACTATTTTTTTTTTACAATTTTTTTAAATATAAAGTTTGCCAATAGGGATGTATCAGTAGTATTGGCAGTGGTAGTAGTAGTAATAGTAATTAATCCACTATATTTTTTTATTTTCTAAAAAATAAACCAGTTCAACACAGGTAACCACTTTTGCTTCATTTCTTTGATGGCTCAAATGTCTGCTCTAGTCCAGTGGTTCCCAAACCTCTCCTCGAGACGCCCCAGCCGTTCCATGTATTTGTTCAATTCCACCACCAGCACACCTTGATTCAACTAATAAAGGGCTAGTTAAGTTGAATCAGGTGTGCTGGTGGTGGAATTTAACAAACACATTGAACGGCTGGGGTGCTTCGAGGAGAGGATTGGGAAGCATCATAGATCTAGCCTCTTTATTTTGCTCTCAAAGTGCACCAGATTGATGCATTTAACTTTAAAATGTGCAAACTTTTTTTTTAAACGGGGGGGGGGACGCCCCCGGACCCCCCTAGAGGATCGGAGGTTCACCCCCCATAGTCTCTGAAAATCCTGTGGGAATCACTGTATATATATATTATATATATATATGTGTGTGTGTGTGTGTGTGTGTGTGTGTGTGTGTGTGTGTGCGTGCGTGCTCAATTGGCAGAGTTAGCGGGTGGAAGTGGATGGGTGGTAATCTGGACGTTGTGGACAGCGACTCCTACAGGTCGGTCAGGGCGCCTGCACAGCAGAGACAGGAAGTGGCGGGGGTAGTGTGAGCCTCCCACACGTTACACCTCGCCAAGTCCGCGCTGGCAGGTGAAAAGATGTGACAGGCTGCCTCCGCGCGTATCGGAGGGGACACGTGATGCAAGGCTTCTATCCTCACTACAACCGGCCAGTGGGGGGCATATGCGAGCAACGTTCAAGACAGGGGAGGGGAGAATTGGCACAGTGGAATTGGGGATGGGAGAAAAAGAGGAGACAAAGTGGATAAAAAAACAAGCCGACTGGTACATAAAGCACTGCATTCAGGCTCAACATCTAGGTCAGTGGAAATACTGCCGTCTGCAGGAGGGGAGGAGGGGGGGGGGGGGGGAGAGAGAGAGATATCAATTATAAGAAAACAAAAGAAAACACTATCCGACACATTGGAAAGAAACAACCCAAACCAGAGCAATTGAAATGCTATTTGGCCCTAAACAGAGAGTACACAGTGGCAGAATACCTGAGCACTGTGACTGACCCAAAACTAAGGAGATCCTTGACTAGGTACAGACTCAGCGAGCACAGCCTAGCCATCGAGAAAGGCCACCATAGGCAGACCTGGCTCCCAAGCAAAGACAGACTATGCACCCACTGCACACAAGATGAGGTGGAAACCGAGCTCCACTTCTTAACAACCTGCCCCCTATACCAAGACATCAGAGACATATACTTCCCACAAATTGCAAACACCCAAAGAGACTTTGAAAACATGGACAATAACTCAAAACTCCCATACCTACTGGGAGAAATACAAGAATGTGCAAACACAGCAGCCAGATTTGTGAGCTGCTGTGACAAGAAAAGGACATCCAGTGGAATACAACCACCATAAAGACTGTACAAGAAATTTTGATTGTTTG
>NC_140169.1:50770531-50974129 GCF_963971535.1 Notolepis coatsorum
AGAGAGAGAGAGACTGAGTCTAACACAGCTGTCCAGAGAGAGAGAGAGAGAGAGAGAGAGAGTCTAAGCACTAGGTTTAGTCTTAGTAACACAATTTATTTGAATGGTGAGTCGTATCTCTACTCCTCTGCACTAACACTGCAGCACCCAAGTTTCAACACTTTGATGAACATTGTCACTCAGCTCAATGAGTTGTGCCCTTCCTTCCTGCTGACTCGTCCTACAGAACATGTAAGTCGCTTTGGATGAAAGCGTTCAGCTAAATGACTAAATGTAAATGTGATGGCATTGAATAAAGTCCCACGGATAGAAAGGAAGCTGTAATCTCACCAGTGTTGACGGTCTGTGGGCTGCCTGCGCCGGTCGCACATGACACCACCATGTTGACTAAACACACCGTCTGCCAATAGACTGTTGTCAGTGTTTCAAAATCAGCTGCACAATATGGGTACGATGCACAAACGAGTTAAACTTAAAGATCTATACAGATGCAGATACACACACACGGATAGATACTAGGGGTGGAACGGTTCACCAAATCTACGGTTCGGTTGGTATCACGGTTTTGGTGTAACGGTTTTCGGTTCGGTTCGGTGTACGTTTTTTTTTTTGTTTTTTTTTATTTAACACCATACATCAGCATGAGATATATAGCCTAAAAATAATCCAACTTTTCAGTTATTCTCAAGGACGTAGTCATGCAAACACTGAAAGAGATACAGAGATACAGATACAGAGATACACACAGAGATACAGAGATACAGAGATACACACAGAGATACAGAGTTACAGAGATACACACAGAGATACACACAGAGATACACACAGAGATACAGAGATACAGAGATACACACAGAGATACACATAGATACACACAGAGATACACACAGAGATACACACAGAGATACAGAGATACAGAGATACACACAGAGATACACAGAGATACACACAGAGATACACACAGAGATACACACAGAGATACACACAGAGATACACACAGATATACAGAGTTACAGAGATACACACAGAGATACACACAGATACACACAGAGATACAGAGATACACACAGAGATACACAGAGATACACACAGAGATACAGAGATACACACAGAGATACACACAGAGATAGAGATACAGAGATACACACAGAGATACACACAGAGATACACACAGAGATACAGAGATACAGAGATACACACAGAGATACACACAGAGATAGAGATACAGAGATACACACAGAGATACACACAGAGATACACACAGAGATACAGAGATACAGAGATACACACAGAGATACACACAGAGATACACACAGAGATACACACAGAGATACACACAGAGATAGAGATACAGAGATACACACAGAGATACACACAGAGATACAGAGATACAGAGATACACACAGAGATACACACAGAGATACACACAGAGATACAGAGATACACACAGAGATACAGAGATACACACAGAGATACACAGTAGCAGTGTGGGGGGGGGTTCAGAACCATGTGACCTGGAGGCCAGCTGGGACAGAGGGGGGGGGGGGATCTAAACACCTGCCTAACCACAGACCCCAGATCAGCTGCTATCACCCTGCCTGGATCTAAACACCTGCCTAACCACAGACCCCAGATCAGCTGCCGTCACCCTGCCTGGATCTAAACACCTGCCTAACCACAGACCCCAGATCAGCTGCTGTCACCCTGCCTGGATCTAAACACCTGCCTAACCACAGACCCCAGATCAGCTGCCGTCACCCTGCCTGGATCTAAACACCTGCCTAACCACAGACCCCAGATCAGCTGCTGTCACCCTGCCTGGCAGGTGTTATGCTTTTACCAACGCGCTCGTGTTTCCGGGTTCCCGTTCTGCGCTCTGATTGGCCACTGACCTACGCGCGTACGCCCCCCTCGCTATGAGCGGCGGCTGTGTCTGCACGCCTATTGTTTATGATTACCCGGCCACAGTGTGGGTTCCCTGGTCGGGGATGATGAGCTCAAATAGGTTATTATAATAAACACTGAATGGAGCAATATAGCCTTGTTGTTAAGACAGACAGCAGGCTATACGTAGAGCCATATGAAATCCGCGATCACGGAATCGCGGACGGAATCGCGGAATTGAGCAATAAAAATGGAATCAACTGTAAATTAAAAAAAAAAAAAAAAAAAAAACTTTTTTTTTTTTTTATTATTATGTTGTGGGACTTGTACAGCACTTTGTTCAACTTTGTCAGTGCTGTAAAGTTTAAACCTTTTTAAATCTTGGACAAACAAAACACTTTGCTTTCATGAAATATTGTAAGCCGTCATTTGAGGCTTTATAAAAGCAGCACAATGAACACACATCTGTCAGTGCCGAGTCCGACCTCATCTTAAATAACAAACAGCATTGCTTGTTGTAGTTAACAAAGAGAGGCAGAGTTGATTTTGCAAAAAAAAATATATATATATATAATTTATATTTTTATATTTTTTAATAATCATATTTTATTTTCATATTCGAATCCCATGCCCATCGAACGAAGCTTCGAAGTATTTAAGACAGTCCTATTAAATGGACTGTTATATCTTATTAAATTGTGGACATTTATTCATTCCCACTTATTAGACACCATTTCTGATGGTAAAATGAGTGTACAAAGCAAAATACAAAATTCTGAAATATTAAAACGGAAAAAACAGAATTTGGAAAAAATATAATGGAATTTGGAAAAAAATAAAACGGATTTCATATGGCTCTAGCTATACGCTCTTCTTCAGTTGAGTTACACTTTGAAACATTTATAGCGAGTCTTGCTCTAGCGATGCATCATCACAACAACACGGGCGGCCAACAATGGCTTATTTATCTATAAAGAAGACAATCCCATCGCTGACAACAAGTCCTATAGTCACACACGGGCCCGCCGTGGTTTATGAATGAAGTAGATTTTCATTTAATCGCCTTTGGGGCGTGAGATATGAAGACAGATTTAACTGGGTATAGGAAGGAAGTACCACACGAGCCGCAAATTTGAACATGCAGTGAGTCTGCGACAACAACCCAATAATAAACACTCGAAACAGCTATTACCAGACAATTACAACAGCAGTGGTGCCTGCTTCAAATGTCACGTATTATAGGCTATAAGCCCGTGTAGATCTATTCGGAATAATACACATATACGCCCCTCTAGCAAAACATGACACAATGTGATCCTATCTCCGATAGAGCGGCTGGTCGCAGAGACGCGAGTTGAACGAACACATCGGGAGGAGAATGAATGAATGAATGAATGAAAACTTTATTTAACAGATTGCAGAATGGGTACACTACAGTACGGCTCAATACACACAATTGTTAAGGGGATGCAGACCAGAGAAAGACTTTCGTCTTGTTTACATCAGGGTCCCCCATTTTCAATTCAGTGAATTGTGACCAGGAGAATAGACCAGACGCGCATCATCCTATAATAACCTCACGCCCCAAAGGCGATTAAATGAAAATCTACTTCATTCATAAACCACGGCAGGCCTGTGTGTGACTATAGTACTTTGTTGTCAGCGATGGGATTGTCTTCTTTAACAGGGGGCGAAATTAAAGCCCGCCGCCCGCCAGGGGCGCTCAGTTTTTACCTTTGGCGCTTGCCACTGAGAGCCCTGCCCGCCGTGTGGCGTGTGGACGTGTAGTTCATAACGATACTCTTATTTTGAAAATCTGTGCGGGTCTCATTTCCGGCCCAAGCGCAGCTAGAGTCATAATATCGATGGCTCCGGCAGTTAGCAGCATTCGGTTCGTATGATATTCTTATTTTGAAAAAAAACGTGGCAACGAGTCATATCCGCCCAGACGGGCCAGCCCTGCAGCGGAATACTATTGGCTTCTGCTCGTATCAACACAGAGCGGCCCGCAGCTCTAGTGCTAACGTTAAGCTCTCAGAATGATGGCAGCTCGCCTGCAGCTCTAGTGCTAACGTTAAGCTCTCAGAATGGTAGCAGCTCGCCCGCAGCTCTAGTGCTAACGTTAAGCTCTCAGAATGGTAGCAGCTCGCCCGCAGCATCTAGTGCTAGTAACGTTAAGCTCTCAGAATGGTAGCAGCTCGCCCGCAGCTCTAGTGCTAACGTTAAGCTCTCAGAATGATAGCAGCTCGCCCGCAGCTCTAGTGCTAACGTTAAGCTCTCAGAATGATAGCAGCTCGCCCGCAGCTCTAGTGCTAACGTTAAGCTCTCAGAATGGTAGCAGCTCGCCCGCAGCTCTAGTGCTAACGTTAAGCTCTCAGAATGATAGCAGCTCGCCCGCAGCTCTAGTGCTAACGTTAAGCTCTCAGAATGATAGCAGCTCGCCCGCAGCTCTAGTGCTAACGTTAAGCTCTCAGAATGGTAGCAGTCCTCCCGCAGCTCTAGTGCTAACGTTAAGCTCTCAGAATGGTAGCAGCTCGCCCGCAGCTCTAGTGCTAACGTTAAGCTCTCAGAATGATAGCAGCTCGCCCGCAGCTCTAGTGCTAACGTTAAGCTCTCAGAATGGTAGCAGCTCGCCCGCAGCTCTAGTGCTAACGTTAAGCTCTCAGAATGGTAGCAGCTCGCCCGCAGCTCTAGTGCTAACGTTAAGCTCTCAGAATGGTAGCAGCTCGCCCGCAGCTCTAGTGCTAACGTTAAGCTCTCAGAATGGTAGCAGTTCGCCCGCAGCTCTAGTGCTAACGTTAAGCTCTCAGAATGATAGCAGCTCGCCCGCAGCATCTAGTGCTAACGTTAAGCTCTCAGAATGGTAGCAGCTCGCCCGCAGCTCTAGTGCTAACGTTAAGCTCTCAGAATGATAGCAGCTCGCCCGCAGCTCTAGTGCTAACGTTAAGCTCTCAGAATGATAGCAGCTCGCCCGCAGCTCTAGTGCTAACGTTAAGCTCTCAGAATGATAGCAGCTCGCCCGCAGCTCTAGTGCTAACGTTAAGCTCTCAGAATGGTAGCAGCTCGCCCGCAGCTCTAGTGCTAACGTTAAGCTCTCAGAATGGTAGCAGCTCGCCCGCAGCTCTAGTGCTAACGTTAAGCTCTCAGAATGATAGCAGCTCGCCCGCAGCATCTAGTGCTAACGTTAAGCTCTCAGAATGATAGCAGCTCGCCCGCAGCTCTAGTGCTAACGTTAAGCTCTCAGAATGGTAGCAGCTCGCCCGCAGCTCTAGTGCTAACGTTAAGCTCTCAGAATGGTAGCAGCTCGCCCGCAGCTCTAGTGCTAACGTTAAGCTCTCAGAATGGTAGCAGCTCGCCCGCAGCTCTAGTGCTAACGTTAAGCTCTCAGAATGGTAGCAGCTCGCCCGCAGCTCTAGTGCTAACGTTAAGCTCTCAGAATGGTAGCAGCTCGCCCGCAGCTCTAGTGCTAACGTTAAGCTCTCAGAATGGTAGCAGCTCGCCCGCAGCTCTAGTGCTAACGTTAAGCTCTCAGAATGGTAGCAGCTCGCCCGCAGCTCTAGTGCTAACGTTAAGCTCTCAGAATGGTAGCAGTCTGCTCTAGTCTAGATCGGACCTCCATGAGCTGCATAATACCTCCGTTCCCTCGTTAGCTAGCTCGCGTTAGCTAGCTCAAGTTAGATCGATCTGTCCCAGTAAACTAAATTGTCTTAACGTTATCTACCGGGCTAGCAGTAGCTACAGATAGCTCCTGATATCAATGTCTTATAACATTGATTGAATGCGTATTCTAGCTGAGGGCATGTTGAATGTGATTTGACAAAATAACCGTAACGTTAAAAATAGGTCCAGCTGCATCGCCGGAGAATCCTTGCATGCTGAATGTAGGGTCTAGCTGAATATAGGGTTCAGCTGCAGGGCCGGAGAATCCTTGCTGGAGCTGGAGGCTACTCAAGTATACACACAGACAGTGGAGCTGTTTGCAGATAGCAAACATTTTGACTTATTGCGTGGTGGCGATGTCTCGCAGATAATACAACTACAAGTATGATTATATAATATATATTTTATTTAAAAAAAAAATTATATAAAATATATATATATTTTTTTTTAATCAAAAAAAAATTGGCAGGTAAGAAATATGCTTGGCGGGTAGACTCTTCCCATCTACCCGCCACTGGCCGGTGAGTCAAAAAGTTAATTTCGCTCCCTGTTTATAGATAAATAAGCCATTGTTGTTGTAGAGCCGCCCGTGTTGTTGTGATGATGCATCGCTAGAGCAAGACTCGCTATAAATGTTTCAAAGTGTAACTCAACTGAAGAAGAGCGTGTATAGCCTGCTGTCTGTCTTAACAACAAGGCTATATTGCTCCATTCAGTGTTTATTATAATAACCTATTTGAGCTCATCATCCCCGACCAGGGAACCCACACTGTGGCCGGGTAATAATAAACAATAGGCGTGCAGACACAGCCGCCGCTCATAGCGAGGGGGGCGTACGCGCGTAGGTCAGTGGCCAATCAGAGCGCAGAACGGGAACCCGGAAACACGAACGCGTTGGTAAAAGCATAACACCTGCCTAACCACAGACTCCAGATCAGCTGCTGTCACCCTGCCTGGATCTAAACACCTGCCTAACCACAGACTCCAGATCAGCTGCTGTCACCCTGCCTGGATCTAATAAACACCTGCCTAACCACAGACCCCAGATCAGCTGCTGTCACCCTGCCTGAATCTAATAAACACCTGCCTAACCACAGACCCCAGATCAGCTGCCGTCACCCTGCCTGGATCTAAACACCTGCCTAACCACAGACCCCAGATCAGCTGCTGTCACCCTGCCTGGATCTAATAAACACCTGCCTAACCACAGACCCCAGATCAGCTGCCGTCACCCTGCCTGGATCTAAACACCTGCCTAACCACAGACCCCAGATCAGCTGGAATAGTCTGCCCAGTGAACTGAGAACCATAGACAGTGCCGTTAGATTCAAGTCCAGCCTGAAGACATGGCTCAAAAGGGACTATACTTGACCTAGACACTTAGCTTAAGGCACCCTTGCATGTTGTATGAGTCTGTATGTATATAAATGTTAAATGGTATATATGTGATGTGTTGTGATGTCACGTTTTGTATGATGCATGTATTAAGCATCACACTCCCCCACCCCCCTACAAGGACCACAATGGAAATAAGCTCTGAGCTTTTTTGTGTTTCATCCTTGGCAGTATATCCCGACTGTGCTCTTCTGTCACATGTTTATTTTTATATTGTCAAATAAAGTAATTCATTCATTCATTCATTCACAAAGTAAGAGATACTAGGGACACAACAACACACCCAAACACGTCAAACACACGCACACAAATACATATATTACACACACAACCAAACATGTCAAACACACACCCAAACACACACACAAATACATATACACACACACACACCCAAACACATCAAACACTGGGGCTGTCTTAAATACTTTGAAGCTTTGTTCGATGGGCATCGAATATGAAAATAAAATTCGAATATATTAAAAAATATATATAATAATTTAAATGTATATATATATATATTTTTTTTGTGCAAAATCAACTCTGCCTCTCTTTGTTAACTACAACAAGCAATGCTGTTTGTTATTTAAGACGAGGTCGGACTCGGCACTGACAGATTTGTGTTCATTGTGCTGCTTTTATAAAGCCTCAAATGACGGCTTACAATATTTCATGAAAGCAAAGTGTTTCGTTTGTCTAAGATTTAAAAAGGTTTAAACTTTACAGCACTGACAATTCTCTATAGTATTTTTTTATAGTGTCCCGACCCATAAGTCAAATTCTGCCTTTGTCTCTATTAACTACATATAAATATGTATGTAATTGTTTGCTTTATAGACGAAGGTTGCAACATAATTATGTAATGTAATGTCGCTGGCAGTGTAACGGAGAGCAGCCGCCCAGGCAGCGCAGCTCCCGACTCATTATTCATTTAATTAATTAATCCAATCCACTTTATTTATAGAGCACATTTAAAAACAACAATTAAAAGCGAATCTCGGCCCCGAAGCTTCGAAGGTCAGCGCTATCCGTCAGTTACAACAAACGGCCACATATGAAAGTGACCCCAAATCAGAATTGAACATCTATTAAAAGGCGGCTAATCAAGCAGCGGGGTATCGGTAACGTAAACAGCTAAGTTTATGTGCGTTAGTGCAGGTGCCAGGATGCATCACGGTGAGATTTGTTGGGGGGGGTATATAAATAATAATAATAATAATAATAATAATAAATAAATATGAAATTATCGGTGTATGATGCAGCTGAGCTGCGGAGACACAGAACGCATTGCTAGTTTTCTTTTGTCCGAGCATCACATCTAGCGATGCACCGATCCAACTTTTTCAGTCCAGATACCGATCCGATACCCATTCTCCAAATATAAAAAAAAAAAAAAAAAGTTTAAAAAAAAATGTATCCACGTTTTATTTTAATTTTTTTTATATATATATTGTAAAGGATCACAAGTGTGTTTTTGATTTGTTGTAAACAAAGACAGAAACTAAACTTCATTAAATTAATAAACTGTATGCCTCACTGTGTGGAAGAGACTGGGATCATTCTTTTGTGCAAGGCAACATCAGGCTCGACTTAAAACATTACTTTCCTAACTTAGTGAAACTAAATGTAACAAATTAACACATAGATATAAATGTACTGAATTGTTATTTCTTATTTTATTTATTATTTAAAAAAAAAATTCAAATAAAAAACATATATATATATTTTTTTACCGACACCCGATCGAGCTATTTTACCGATATCGGTGGCCGATACCGATACCAATATCGGATCGGTGCATCCCTAATCACATCATGTCCTCACAACAAGGGCTGTCACGATTCGTCGAGTTAAGATGTTCCTTGAAATGCAGGCGTCATAGCAGCACGGGGGGAGGGGGGAGGGGGGGGGGGGGGGGGGGGGGGGGGGGAACCGGTATGGGCAGGTAATAGTAGAAGACATAACACGGGCCATAAAATGAGTTGTACCCTCCCTGCTGTCAGACCGGTCAGAGTTGTACCCTCCCTGCTGTCAGACGGGTCAGAGTTGTGCCCTCCCTGCTGTCAGACGGGTCAGAGTTGTACCCTCCCTGCTGTCAGACGGGTCAGAGTTGTGCCCTCCCTGTTGTCAGACGGGTCAGAGTTGTACCCTCCCTGCTCTGTCAGACGGGTCAGAGTTGTGCCCTCCCTGCTGTCAGACGGGTCAGAGTTGTACCCTCCCTGCTGTCAGACGGGTCAGAGTTGTACCCTCCCTGCTGTCAGACGGGTCAGAGTTGTACCCTCCCTGCTGTCAGAGTTGTACCCTCCCTGCTGTCAGACGGGTCAGAGTTGTACCCTCCCTGCTGTCAGAGTTGTACCCTCCCTGCTGTCAGACGGGTCAGAGTTGTACCCTCCCTGCTGTCAGACGGGTCAGAGTTGTACCCTCCCTGCTGTCAGAGTTGTACCCTCCCTGCTGTCAGACGGGTCAGAGTTGTACCCTCCCTGCTGTCAGACGGGTCAGAGTTGTACCCTCCCTGCTGTCAGAGTTGTACCCTCCCTGCTGTCAGACGGGTCAGAGTTGTACCCTCCCTGCTGTCAGACGGGTCAGAGTTGTACCCTCCCTGCTGTCAGAGTTGTACCCTCCCTGCTGTCAGACGGGTCAGAGTTGTACCCTCCCTGCTGTCAGACGGGTCAGAGTTGTACCCTCCCTGCTGTCAGAGTTGTACCCTCCCTGCTGTCAGACGGGTCAGAGTTGTACCCTCCCTGCTGTCAGACGGGTCAGAGTTGTACCCTCCCTGCTGTCAGACGGGTCAGAGTTGTACCCTCCCTGCTGACCCGTCTCTTTGGATAAAGGCGTTCAGCTAAATGACTAAATGCAAAAATACAAAAAGGATAAAGTAAGTGTGACTTCCATTATAATTGGATATTTCTGGCTGCCGTTTCCTCACTTACATTTACATTTAGTCATTTAGCTGAACGCTTTTATCCTTGTTCTGTACGACAAGTCATCAGGAAGGGCACAACTCTATCAGCTGAGTAACAATGTTCATCAAAGTGTTGAGTGCTACAGTGTAGGTTAGTATATTAGGACAAGTGCATGGGAGTAAGTTTAAAAAAATATATATATAATTATTTCAGATAATGATTGAAGAAGTGCGTCTTTAGTCGACGGCGAAAGATCGGACGTGTTTCGGCTGCTGTCCTAACTGGGGTGGGCAGTTCATTCCACCATTGTGGGGCGAGGACTGAGAATAGGCGACTTCTCCTCGATGACCCTCCCGGAGCTCGGATAGGAGGAGTGGGTCTGAGGCCTTCGAAGTGGACGCTTCGCAAACACGTTTCCTTCAGGACTATTATTTAGGCCAGGAATAATCCCCTTTCCTTTCCTGTACAGAAATAGTTTTAATGTCTTCACCGATGCATTTTCCAGCCTCCCACCACCCAGACACAGCAGTGCTGTTTCAGAGACCGACACCACGCGCCCACCACCGGAACACTGTGACCTGGAGGCCGCAGAGTCAAACCAGGACGTAGCCCTCCCCCCCCCCCCCCCCCCCCCCCCCCCCCGCAGCCCAGACAGTACAGTGCTGCTGAACGCAGGAGGAAATGGAAACGAAAGCTATAAAACAACTAAAACAAACGGGAGGAAGGTGGAGCTCAGGTTAGCCTCTTGAACCTCATCATAAACACTGTAGTGAAGGTTGAAGACAGGGTCCTAACTAGGGGACGCACCCATCCGACCTTTTCAGTCCCGATTCCGATACCTGGCTTTGGGTATCGGCCGATACAGAGTACCGATCCGATACCCATTCCATTATCTGATTTCTTCTTTTTTTTAGGAGAGAAAAAATTTCGAACCCTAACTAACCTTACTGTACTTGTCCTAATATACTAACCTACACAGTAGCACTCAACACTTTGATGAACATTGTTTGTAACTGAGGGGTACAATTCCCTGACTGTATTAATCAAGTATTGATATCATTAAATCACTACCGTCTATGTACTCCTGGCCAATACTGTACATAAGTATATTAGATTAGAACACTCCCACAATAACACGGTTTTCCACACAAAATACTTGTTTACAATATTTATTACATAAGGGATATTAGATTACATCACTTTGAATGCGCTTATAAGGCAAATAGAATGTGCAGGCAAATCAATAGTGAATATTAAGAATTATCTCTGGTACTCTGGGATGGGGGGTACTACCGGTTGTAAGCCAGCAGAGGGAGGCAAAGCTCTAGGCAAGTCAATGGTTCACGGAGGCGATATCACCCCTGGAGCAGCGGGGAAAAGCAGCCTGGTCCCAGGTTGCGCTGCGTAGCAGGTGAAAGCCGTGGGGTCTCTGGTACGACAAAGACGGGCTTGAGTGATGTCCCCACGGGCACGTGGATCCCACAGCAGTGGGTGTAAACGGTTCTCTGCTTCCAGCAGCTTAGTGAAGAATGAAGAATAATAATCCTTGCCGGGAAAGGGGCACGGCTGGCGGGGTGTAAATCCTCCGTGGTGCTGCTGGTTCGGTGTAGATATCCTCCGGTGCGGTAGTGCACGGTTAAACTTGACGTTACTATACTATTAGCACGGGCAATAAGTGCTCTATGTCGACGCACAATTACTCACTCCACGTGGTCTTTGACTCGTAATGAAGGTTTACTAATAAATAGAGAACGATACGACAAACAGACGTATTAGGATAACACGAGACTATCTTGGGGCAATGCGAGCCCTGCTCTGCCCACGTTGCGTAGTGGGTGAGACGTTGCTTGGATAACTGGAACCAGACTGAACTGAAGGCGAACTGAAAAGGGAGTTCTGTATTTGCTGGTCATATTTATACGTACGGTGGACAAATAGTGCCTATCTCATTTCTGTCGCCTCTCGGTCTCGTAGCCGTGGGCGAAAGCGGGCATGTTTGGGCAAGTCCTGGCGGTAGCTTTCAAGTCAGCTCGAGGGGGGTATGGCGCTGGCGCCTAGGGGATCGCTTCCAATAGGAGAACGAATATTATGGTCTGTCCTGTAGACTAAAGGGATATTCAGTGCATATTGTACAAGGAATATACAGGGGATATGAAGACTGCTCTCCTGTTCCTGTACATGAAGACTGCTCTCCTGTTTCTGTACAGGAAGACTGCTCTCCTGTTTCTGTACATGAAGACTGCTCTCCTGTTTCTGTACATGAAGACTGCTCTTCTGTTTCTGTACATGAAGACTGCTCTCCTGTTTCTGTACATGAAGACTGCTCTCCTGTTTCTGTACATGAAGACTGCTCTTCTGTTTCTCTACATGAAGACTGCTCTCCTGTTTCTGTACATGAAGACTGCTCTCCTGTTTCTGTACATGAAGACTGCTCTCCTGTTTCTGTACATGAAGACTGCTCTCCTGTTTCTGTACATGAAGACTGCTCTCCTGTTTCTCTACATGAAGACTGCTCTCCTGTTTCTGTACATGAAGACTGCTCTCCTGTTTCTGTACATGAAGACTGCTCTCCTGTTTCTGTACATGAAGACTGCTCTCCTGTTTCTCTACATGAAGACTGCTCTCCTGTTTCTGTACGTGAAGACTGCTCTCCTGTTTCTGTACATGAAGACTGCTCTCCTGTTTCTGTACATGAAGACTGCTCTCCTGTTTCTCTACATGAAGACTGCTCTCCTGTTTCTGTACAGGAAGACTGCTCTTCTGTTTCTCTACATGAAGACTGCTCTCCTGTTTCTGTACATGAAGACTGCTCTCCTGTTTCTGTACATGAAGACTGCTCTCCTGTTTCTGTACATGAAGACTGCTCTTCTGTTTCTGTACATGAAGACTGCTCTCCTGTTTCTGTACATGAAGACTGCTCTCCTGTTTCTGTACATGAAGACTGCTCTCCTGTTTCTGTACATGAAGACTGCTCTCCTGTTTCTCTACATGAAGACTGCTCTCCTGTTTCTCTACATGAAGACTGCTCTCCTGTTTCTCTACATGAAGACTGCTCTCCTGTTTCTCTACATGAAGACTGCTCTCCTGTTTCTCTACATGAAGACTGCTCTCCTGTTTCTGTACATGAAGACTGCTCTCCTGTTTCTGTACATGAAGACTGCTCTCCTGTTTCTCTACATGAAGACTGCTCTCCTGTTTCTGTACATGAAGACTGCTCTCCTGTTTCTGTACATGAAGACTGCTCTTCTGTTTCTGTACATGAAGACTGTTCTCCTGTTTCTGTACATGAAGACTGCTCTCCTGTTTCTGTACATGAAGACTGCTCTCCTGTTCCTGTACATGAAGACTGCTCTTCTGTTTCTGTACATAAAGACTGCTCTCCTGTTTCTGTACATGAAGACTGCTCTCCTGTTTCTCTACATGAAGACTGCTCTCCTGTTTCTCTACATGAAGACTGCTCTCCTGTTTCTGTACATGAAGACTGCTCTCCTGTTTCTGTACATGAAGACTGCTCTCCTGTTTCTGTACATGAAGACTGCTCTCCTGTTTCTGTACATGAAGACTGCTCTCCTGTTTCTGTACATGAAGACTGCTCTCCTGTTCCTGTACATGAAGACTGCTCTCCTGTTTCTGTACATGAAGACTGCTCTCCTGTTTCTGTACAGGAAGACTGCTCTCCTGTTTCTGTACATGAAGACTGCTCTCCTGTTTCTGTACATGAAGACTGCTCTCCTGTTTCTGTACATGAAGACTGCTCTCCTGTTTCTGTACATGAAGACTGCTCTCCTGTTTCTGTACATGAAGACTGCTCTCCTGTTTCTGTACATGAAGACTGCTCTCCTGTTTCTGTACAGGAAGACTGCTCTCCTGTTTCTGTACATGAAGACTGCTCTCCTGTTTCTGTACATGAAGACTGCTCTCCTGTTTCTGTACATGAAGACTGCTCTCCTGTTTCTGTACAGGAAGACTGCTCTCCTGTTTCTGTACATGAAGACTGTTCTCCTGTTCTTGTACATGAAGACTGCTCTCCTGTTTCTGTACATGAAGACTGCTCTTCTGTTTCTGTACATGAAGACTGCTCTCCTGTTTCTCTACATGAAGACTGCTCTCCTGTTTCTGTACAGGAAGACTGCTCTCCTGTTTCTATACATGAAGACTGCTCTCCTGTTTCTGTACATGAAGACTGTTCTCTCCTGTTCCTGTACATGAAGACAGCTCTCCTGTTTCTGTACATGAAGACTGCTCTCCTGTTTCTCTACATGAAGACTGCTCTCCTGTTTCTGTACATGAAGACTGCTCTCCTGTTTCTGTACATGAAGACTGCTCTCCTGTTTCTGTACATGAAGACTGCTCTCCTGTTTCTGTACATGAAGACTGCTCTTCTGTTTCTGTACATGAAGACTGCTCTCCTGTTTCTGTACATGACGACTGCTCTCCTGTTTCTGTACATGAAGACTGCTCTTCTGTTTCTGTACATGAAGACTGCTCTCCTGTTTCTGTACATGAAGACTGTTCTCCTGTTTCTGTACATGAAGACTGCTCTCCTGTTTCTGTACATGAAGACTGCTCTCCTGTTTCTCTACATGAAGACTGCTCTCCTGTTTCTCTACATGAAGACTGCTCTCCTGTTTCTGTACATGAAGACTGCTCTCCTGTTTCTGTACATGAAGACTGCTCTCCTGTTTCTGTACATGAAGACTGCTCTCCTGTTTATGTACATGAAGACTGCTCTCCTGTTTATGTACATGAAGACTGCTCTCCTGTTTCTCTACATGAAGACTGCTCTCCTGTTTCTGTACATGAAGACTGCTCTCCTGTTTCTGTACATGAAGACTGCTCTCCTGTTTCTGTACATGAAGACTGCTCTCCTGTTCCTGTACATGAAGACTGCTCTCCTGTTTCTGTACATGAAGACTGCTCTCCTGTTTCTGTACAGGAAGACTGCTCTCCTGTTTCTGTACATGAAGACTGCTCTCCTGTTTCTGTACATGAAGACTGCTCTCCTGTTTCTGTACATGAAGACTGCTCTCCTGTTTCTGTACATGAAGACTGCTCTCCTGTTTCTGTACATGAAGACTGCTCTCCTGTTTCTGTACATGAAGACTGCTCTCCTGTTTCTCTACATGAAGACTGCTCTCCTGTGTCTCTACATGAAGACTGCTCTCCTGTTTCTGTACATGAAGACTGCTCTTCTGTTTCTGTACATGAAGACTGCTCTCCTGTTTCTCTACATGAAGACTGCTCTCCTGTTTCTGTACATGAAGACTGCTCTCCTGTTTCTGTACATGAAGACTGCTCTTCTGTTTCTGTACATGAAGACTGCTCTCCTGTTTCTGTACATGAAGACTGCTCTTCTGTTTCTGTACATGAAGACTGCTCTCCTGTTTCTGTACATGAAGACTGCTCTCCTGTTTCTGTACATGAAGACTGCTCTCCTGTTTCTGTACATGAAGACTGCTCTCCTGTTTCTGTACATGAAGACTGTTCTCCTGTTTCTGTACATGAAGACTGTTCTCCTGTTTCTGTACATGAAGACTGCTCTCCTGTTTCTGTACATGAAGACTGCTCTCCTGTTTCTCTACATGAAGACTGCTCTTCTGTTTCTGTACATGAAGACTGTTCTCTCCTGTTTCTGTACATGAAGACTGCTCTCCTGTTTCTGTACAGGAAGACTGCTCTCCTGTTTCTCTACATGAAGACTGCTCTCCTGTTTCTCTACATGAAGACTGCTCTCCTGTTTCTCTACATGAAGACTGCTCTCCTGTTTCTGTACATGAAGACTGCTCTCCTGTTTCTGTACAGGAAGACTGCTCTCCTGTTTCTCTACATGAAGACTGCTCTCCTGTTTCTCTACATGAAGACTGCTCTCCTGTTTCTCTACATGAAGACTGCTCTCCTGTTTCTGTACATGAAGACTGCTCTCCTGTTTCTGTACATGAAGACTGCTCTCCTGTTTCTGTACATGAAGACTGCTCTCCTGTTTCTGTACATGAAGACTGCTCTCCTGTTTCTCTACATGAAGACTGCTCTCCTGTTTCTCTACATGAAGACTGCTCTTCTGTTTCTGTACATGAAGACTGCTCTTCTGTTTCTGTACATGAAGACTGCTCTCCTGTTTCTGTACATGAAGACTGCTCTCCTGTTTCTGTACATGAAGACTGCTCTCCTGTTCCTGTACATGAAGACTGCTCTCCTGTTTCTGTACATGAAGACTGCTCTCCTGTTTCTGTACATGAAGACTGCTCTCCTGTTTCTGTACATGAAGACTGCTCTCCTGTTTCTGTACATGAAGACTGCTCTCCTGTTTCTGTACATGAAGACTGCTCTCCTGTTTCTGTACATGAAGACTGCTCTCCTGTTTCTGTACATGAAGACTGCTCTCCTGTTTCTGTACATGAAGACTGCTCTCCTGTTTCTCTACATGAAGACTGCTCTCCTGTTTCTCTACATGAAGACTGCTCTCCTGTTTCTGTACAGGAAGACTGCTCTCCTGTTTCTGTACATGAAGACTGCTCTCCTGTTTCTGTACATGAAGACTGCTCTCCTGTTTCTGTACATGAAGACTGCTCTCCTGTTTCTGTACATGAAGACTGCTCTCCTGTTTCTGTACAGGAAGACTGCTCTCCTGTTTCTGTACATGAAGACTGCTCTCCTGTTTCTGTACATGAAGACTGCTCTCCTGTTTCTGTACATGAAGACTGCTCTCCTGTTTCTGTACATGAAGACTGCTCTCCCGTTTCTGTACAGGAAGACTGCTCTCCTGTTTCTGTACATGAAGACTGCTCTCCTGTTCCTGTACATGAAGACTGCTCTCCTGTTTCTGTACAGGAAGACTGCTCTCCTGTTTCTGTACATGAAGACTGCTCTCCTGTTCCTGTACATGAAGACTGCTCTCCTGTTTCTCTACATGAAGACTGTTCTCCTGTTTCTGTACATGAAGACTGCTCTCCTGTTTCTGTACATGAAGACTGCTCTCCTGTTTCTGTACATGAAGACTGCTCTCCTGTTTCTCTACATGAAGACTGCTCTTCTGTTTCTGTACATGAAGACTGCTCTCCTGTTTCTCTACATGAAGACTGCTCTCCTGTTTCTGTACATGAAGACTGCTCTTCTGTTTCTGTACATGAAGACTGCTCTCCTGTTTCTGTACATGAAGACTGCTCTCCTGTTTCTGTACATGAAGACTGCTCTCCTGTTTCTGTACATGAAGACTGCTCTCCTGTTTCTGTACATGAAGAATGCTCTCCCGTTTCTGTACATGAAGACTGCTCTCCTGTTTCTGTACATGAAGACTGCTCTCCTGTTTCTGTAGCCTGCTCCTTCAGGTCCCCAATACCCGGCTCTGCACCATGGGTGACCGAGCCTTCTGCACGGCTGCACCACATGAAGACTGCTCTCCTGTTTCTGTACAGGAAGACTGCTCTCCTGTTTCTCTACATGAAGACTGCTCTCCTGTTTATGTACATGAAGACTGCTCTTCTGAGACAACTTGCAGGCAAGGTTGTTCACATGGAATTGAAATGTACATTTCTCATTGAGCCACAAACCATCATCATATTTATATGCAGCGACTGACTCAATGGCAGAGCAGGGTAGATGTGTGTAAATTAGGGCTGTCCCCGACTAAGGATTTGTATAGTCGATGTGTAGTCGCCAGAATTAGCCGATAGTCGACTATTAGTCGACTATAAAAAATAAAAATAAAAAATGTAATATATATTTTTGTATCATTCCATTTGGGCTGTGGGGGGTGAAGCTTAATGTCTGAAGGAGTCGACGGAAGGCTTCTTGTCCTCTGCTAAAGCATGCAATTGGTCCACTGATGGATACATGTTGATATTTGTCTAGTCTAGTGCAGTGGTTCTCGACTGGTCTCGCCTCGGGACCCAACATTGTCCTTAGTCATTAAGTCGCGACCCGAATTTTTTAACCACTATGATTTATAAAAAATAATTTGCAGTAATACACAATCTTTCATGCACTGTTAAAAACATGAAATAAACACTAAAAAGTGCAACAAAAGTCCAACTAGGGCTAAAAACCCAATGAAATAAAATAATAATAAATAATATGCTTCTTAGCAGATTTCTTAGCTTAACATAACAGACCTAAATTTGGGGGAACTAATGGGATAACTGGGGTTGCAACAAACGTGCAACTAGGGCTAAAAACACAATGAAATAAAAAATGTATAATAATAAATAATATATCCTTCTTAGCAGACTTCTTAGCTTAACATCCCAGGGAACTAATGGGATAACTGGGGATGTTGTTTGCTCCTGACAAGAGTCTCACAGTCTGGGGTGATGGTAGACAAAGCAACTCTGAGGTCATGCTCAATGTCCAATCTGTTCCTCTGCTCTGCATTCAGCTGGACCAGAGCTGAGAAGCCACTTTCACAAAGATAGGTAGTGCAAACAAATAACTTATATTTTTTTTTTTACACACACATCCGCGACCCACTCAAAATGGCCCCGCGAACCACTTTTGGGTCGCGACCCACCAGTTGAGAAACACTGGTCTAGTGTGTTCATTAGATGGGTGAAATCCTCTTTCAGTGCCTCTGTGCCTGTTTTCTTAGGCAGTTAGCCTCGCTGGTATGCGTGCCATTAGCGTTAGCCACGCTTCTAGGCCTCTTTGCTTTTGGAAAGAATGATAAAATATATATATATATATATATATATATATATATATATATTATTTTTTTTTTTTTTTTTATTAATAATTTTTTTTGCATTAGACTAAGGCTCCTTTCGATTGATTAGTCGACTATTCGACTAATAGGGGTCAGCCCTAGTGTAAATCATCATATTTATATCCAGTGACTCTCAATGGCAGAGCAGGGTAGATGTGTGTAAACCATAGGGATGGGGACCAAATCCGTCACTTTTAAGGGTATCGACCTTTCATGTGAGAAATTCCTTTTTTTTGTCCGATGACGTCAACATTTCGTTTACCACGAAACGAAACCTATGAAGTGTGCCGCACAATACAGGCTCACCTAGGATTTGACTTGATTCAACAACAACAAAGCAGTCAGGGGCGATGGCAAGCCGAAAAGTGTGGTTACACTTTACAAAGCTAGATGCAGACAACGCTCGCTGCAATATTATATATATATATATATTAACAAAGTGTTCTAAATAAATAATAATGATAAATCATTTGAAGTTTGGACACATTCTTTTTACAACCGAGGTAGGTAGATTACATTGTTTAAGACTAAAGTACCGGGAAAAAGTTACCGTTGGGTACCGGTATCGATTCAAATGTGAACGCCGGTACCCAACCCTAGTAAACCATCATATTCAGTGACTCTAACTCACAAATCCCTGACAGGACAGACCAGACGGGCAGCAGCGTACAACAGCAGAAGTAAATACAACTCCATGACGTCTTCGGTTACCAACACTGCAGACTTTTGAGGAACTGGTCTCTGTGACAAACTGTCATCGACCACAAGTGTGTCTTCAGTACTCTTAGCACACAGGTGTTTCAATATGTGTGTGTGTGTGTGTGTGTGTGTGTGTGTTAAGGCTGTCCCCGAAGCCTGTTTTTGGGATTCGAACTTCGTCAGGATTTTACGAACGAACGTTCAAACCTTCGTTTTTAATTTAAAAGAATATATATATATACATATATATTCAAAGTTAATTTTCTTTTTATTTTTTTTTAATATCCTCAAACTAAATCCTCAATTTGAATAAAGTGATTAATCTGATTAAATGAGTCTATTTTTTATTAAATCAACTTTCTTTAATGAATATAAAGTTTTTTTTAATACTATAATATTAGTGTAGCCTAATCTTTATCTGCAACTGTGAAGAAAAACCACATTATGAAACATAAAAAAAAGAAAAAAAAATCGTATTAAAAATAAAAAATGCAAATTTTGATTTAGAATTCGAATGTTAACATAACGAACGAACGTTCGAACGTTCGAACATTCGGGCTCAGCCTTAGTGTGTGTGTGTGTGTGTGTGTGCGCGCGCATGTGAGAGAGAAAAAACTGAAAACCTGGGTCAACCCTCAGAGTTGGTGTCATTATCACTAACCTAAAATATGTGGGCAGTGTGGAACTATAATAAACGTGTCTGAGACAGATGCAACATGTCCAAGTGTCCTTGAGCAAGAAGACACTTAACCCCTAATGGCTCCTGATGAGCAGGTTGGCACCGTGCGTGCATACTGAGTAGGTAGAGAGTAGGTAGAGAGTAGGTAGAGAGTAGGTAGTGAGTAGATACTGAGTAGGTACTGAGTAGGTAGAGAGTAGGTAGAGAGTAGGTACTGAGTAGGTAGTGAGTAGGTACTGAGTAGGTACTGAGTAGGTAGAGAGTAGGTAGAGAGTAGGTACTGAGTAGGTACTGAGTAGGTAGAGAGTAGGTACTGAGTAGGTACTGAGTAGGTAGAGAGTAGGTACTGAGTAGGTACTGAGTAGGTAGTGAGTAGGTAGTGAGTAGGTAGTGAGTAGGTAGTGAGTAGGTACTGAGTAGGTAGAGAGTAGGTACTGAGTAGGTACTGAGTAGGTAGAGAGTAGGTACTGAGTAGGTACTGAGTAGGTACTGAGTAGGCACTGAGTAGGTAGAGAGTAGGTACTGAGTAGGTACTGAGTAGGTACTGTGTAGGTAGAGAGTAGGTACTGAGTAGGTAGAGAGTAGGTACTGAGTAGGTACTGAGTAGGTACTGAGTAGGTACTGAGTAGGTAGAGAGTAGGTAGAGAGTAGGTACTGAGTAGGTACTGAGTAGGTACTGAGTAGGTAGAGAGTAGGTACTGAGTAGGTACTGAGTAGGTACTGAGTAGGTAGAGAGTAGGTAGAGAGTAGGTACTGAGTAGGTACTGAGTAGGTAGAGAGTAGGTACTGAGTAGGTACTGAGTAGGTACTGAGTAGGTAGAGAGTAGGTAGAGAGTAGGCACTGAGTAGGTAGTGAGTAGGTAGTGAGTAGGTAGTGAGTAGGTACTGAGTAGGTACAGAGTAGGTACTGAGTAGGTACTGAGTAGGTACTGAGTAGGTACTGAGTAGGTACTGAGTAGGTAGAGAGTAGGTACTGAGTAGGTACTGAGTAGGTAGTGAGTAGGTAGAGAGTAGGTACTGAGTAGGTAGAGAGTAGGTACTGAGTAGGTACTGAGTAGGTACTGAGTAGGTAGTGAGTAGGTAGTGAGTAGGTAGTGAGTAGGTACTGAGTAGGTACAGAGTAGGTAGTGAAAAGGTACTGAGTAGGTACTGAGTAGGTACTGAGTAGGTACTGAGTAGGTAGAGAGTAGGTACTGAGTAGGTACTGAGTAGGTACTTTTTGCGTTCTTTTTGTGCGTTAGTTTTTGTGCGTTAGTTTTTTTGCGTACGTTTGTTTGTTTCCGTTTTAGTTCGTTTTAGTTTTCTTTTTTTGCAATCGTTTTTTTGCGTTCGTTTTAGTTTTATTTCGTTTTAGTTTTTTGCGCGCGTTTTTTGCGTTCGTTTTTTGCATTCTTTTTTTGCATTCTTTTTTTGCGTTCGTTTTCGTTTTGGTTCGTTTTAGTTTTAGTTTTTTGTGATTAGGTATACATTTATTTTCGTTCGTTTGTTATAATTTTCGTTTTTTGCGTTCATTTTTTGCGTTTGTTTTTTTGTGTTCTTTTTTTTGTGTTCTTTTTTTTGCATTCGTTTTTGTGCGTTGGTTTTTTGTGTTTGTTTTTGTTTTTGTTTTTTGCGTTCGTTTTTTTGCGTTCGTTTTTTTCGTTAGTTTTTTGCGTTCGTTTTTTTCGTTCGTTTTTTTGCGTTCGTTGTTTTGCGTTCGTTGTTTTGCGTTAGTTTTCGTTTTCGTTTTCGTGTTAGGTGTAGTCTTGTAGATGAGAGTAGGTACTGAGTAGGTACTGAGTAGGTACTGAGTAGGCAGTGAGTAGGTAGTGAGACTTCATAGATCACACGTCATTGCCGTGAAACTGCCAACTTTTGAAGCACGTCCGATTATTGAAACCTAGTTACTTACAGTAATGGTCTCTTTATCTTTCAACATATCGACCAGATTAGGCCAAAGCACTCTGCACTAGCAGCACTATGCTCTATACACACAACCCGAACACAAGGTCCCCTTGACACAGTAAACACCGGGTTATGTCCCTCTGGGTGTAGTTGTTATGGTGTAGTAGTTATGGTGTAGTTGTTATGGTGTAGTAGTTATGGTGTAGTTGTTATGGTGTAGTTGTTATGGTGTAGTTGTTATGGTGTAGTAGTTATGGTGTAGTTGTTATGGTGTAGTAGTTATGGTGTAGTTGTTATGGTGTAGTTGTTATTAGGGATGCCCCGATCGATCGGCCACCGATCGTTATCGGCCGATACTCAGTATAAATATGCAATCTGTGAATTCCAATGAGTCATATTCGCCGATCGAAACCGATCAAGCGAAGCTCTCACTCGCTGTCTGTCTCAGACACACACAACCTGCAAACTGCCGCTGCTCCTCCTCCCTAGCCCCGCCCGCCCCCGTGTAGAGTTTGTAAACAAAGAGGTGCGGCTCCTCTGCTCGAGTCTGTAGTGCATTCGACCTGCGCTAACGTTAGCTACCTAGCTATCGTTACTGTTTAAACAAAATTACCCAGTCAACTATTCACGTTTAGTAGGCATTGTCTAACGGTATTTAGCCGGCTAGCTACCGATAGCTCCTGATATCAACAAATGATCCAGAAAGTCTAGTAGTCCATGTTCATACCTCCGTTAGCTTGCGTTAGCTTGCGTTAGCTGACGTTAGTTTACTGTTCAAAACTAAATGTCCCATTGAACTAAAGTTCTGTCTTAACGTCATCTAGCCGGCTAGCAGTAGCTACAGATAGCTCTTGATATCAATGTCTTATAACATTGATTTAATGCGTATTCGAGCTGAGGGCTTGCTGAATGTGAAATGACCAAAGCATAACGTTACCAATAGGGTCCCGCTGCAGCGCCGGAGAATCCTTTTTGGAGCTGGAGGCTACTAGAGTACACACAGACAGTGGAGCTGTTTGCAGATAGCGAGCATTTTGACTTGTTGCGTGGTGGCGATGTCTCGCAGATAATACAAGTACAAGTCTAATTATATAATATATATATTTTATAAAAAAAAAAAAATTATATAAAATAATTTTTAATTTCTTTTTAATCAAAAACGATCGGTATCGGATCGGTATCGGCCGATATGGCTCACGGACGATCGGTGATCGGTATCGGTGGCAAAAAACATGATCGGGGCATCCCTAGTTGTTATGGTGTAGTTGTTATGGTGTAGTAGTTATGGTGTAGTTGTTATGGTGTAGTAGTTATGGTGTAGTAGTTATGGTGTAGTTGTTATGGTGTAGTTGTTATGGTGTAGTAGTTATGGTGTAGTAGTACTAGTTATGGTGTAGTAGTTATGGTGTAGTTGTTATGGTGTAGTTATGGTGTAGTAGTTATGGTGTAGTTGTTGTTATGGTGTAGTAGTTATGGTATAGTTGTTATGGTGTAGTTATGGTGTAGTAGTTATGGTGTAGTAGTTATGGTGTAGTTGTTATGGTGTAGTAGTTATGGTGTCGTTGTTATGGTGTAGTAGTTATGGTGTAGTTGTTATGGTGTAGTTATGGTGTAGTAGTTATGGTGTAGTAGTTATGGTGTAGTTGTTGTTATGGTGTAGTTATTATGGTGTAGTAGTTATGGTGTAGTAGTTATGGTGTAGTTGGTGCAGTGTGTGGATGGAGCAGCCTTGCATCACCACACAGTATGGCAGCAGAATGGCAGTCTGCTCCTAATCACCGTAAGAAGATCAACATTGCACAGTCCTCGCGTCGCGACTTACCGTGGCGCTCCAGGCTTGTTTGGCTACATGTTGTGTGGATTAGACTCTGTTAAGATTAGAGGCTGGATGGAGTCTGAGAGGCGTTTAGGAACAACTCAAAAAAACACACGGGTCTGCTTTTGACGTTGTGAACAAAAAGCTCTTCCGGCCGTGAGACGCGGTAGATAACTCGTCAGCGGTCGGTGCTGCGTTCGGTACATTTAGCTGGAAGACTGGGCCTCATTCCAAAGTGGCTTCGCACAGAGGGGTCGAGGGCAGCGAGACAAACAACAGACAAACATAACAAACACACTAAAGGCAGTGGAGGAGACGTATGGTCTCGAGGCAGGACTGGAAAATGTAGACGCTCGAGTCTCTAATGTCTTGGAGGAGAGAGTTCCAGAGAGAGAGAAAGAGAAAGAGAGAAAGAGAGCCAGAGAACCAGAGAGCCAGAGAGCCAGAGAGAGAGAGAGAGAGAGAGTAAGAGAGAGAGAGCCAGAGAAAGAGAGAGAGAGACAGAGAGAGACAGAGAGCAGAGAGAGAGAGTCAGAGAGAGAGAGTCAGAGAGAGAGAGAGAGAGAGAGAGAGAGAGAGAGAGAGAGACTTTACAAGTGGACACAGTGGCTTTAAAAGGCAGCAAGAGGAGGAAGAACCTATGGCTTCAGAGTCAGTCGGAGGACATTCCAGGAGTTGGAGGCATCAAAGGAAAAAGCACTTTTCCTAGTGAACCAGAAGTCATTAAGAGTCTGGTTGAGCAATACAGCTAGTAATGAAGTATGATTCGATGTCTGTATGTGTGTCTGTGTGCGTGTGTGTGTGTGTGTTCTCAGCATACCTCCGCCATGCCCAGTCTTGCTGTGAGGCCCGTCCTAATCGGTGGAAGACAATTTATCTTTCTTCTCTTTGCTTTGGTGTCAATTTACTATTCTTACAGGACTGTGTGCCCCGTGGGGATTTATTGAGCTACGGCAACTCAGAGGACATTTTATACCTGAGCTACGGCAACTCAGAGAGGACATTTTATACCTGAGCTACGGCAACTCAGAGGACATTTTATACCTGAGCTACGGCAACTCAGAGGACATTTTATACCTGAGCTACGGCAACTCAGAGGACATTTTATACCTGAGCTACGGCAACTCAGAGGACATTTTATACCTGAGCTACGGCAACTCAGATTGGGGGGGGGGGGGGGGGGTTGGCACTGAAGCCTAGGGTAGGGGACACACGGATGTGGATATCAGGACGACGGCTCACGTGTGTGAAGTCAAGGGTTGGGGCTACAGTATGTAGAGCTGCCGCGATTACCGCGGTATCGCTGTTACATCACGGCCACCGCAGAGTAGGCTGAATACCGCGTCACCGCTGTTTTTTATAATAATAATAATAAATTACCCTCCTCTCGTTGGGCTTGCGGCTCTGCAGATATACCCTACTCGTCTATCGAGGTTCCAAGCGACCCTATTGGGTACCAGAAAAGTCACGTGAAACATTGCAGACCACTGATTGGTCAGAAGAGAGACGCGTCACACGTTTTTACGTCCTGAATGTCAGCTCATCACATTCACAACACGGCTAATAACGTTAGCTTTAACTCTCCGCCGGAGTGGACTAACATCGCGCCTCAGGAGTACTAAACGAGACATAATGATTTTACTGTCTGCAACGAATGTTATAATAAAAGCCCTTCGTTCTATACACTTGTCTGATTGAAAACTTTATTAACAGACCGCAGAATGGGACAACTCAGCACGCTCTGAGCAAAGAAAGGAACTGAGATATGAATAGAGTATTGCTTGCTATGGTCCGGTAAATACGCTGATGTTATTGAACATATAACTATATAATGTCAATGCCACAAAACGAATGCCTTTATTATAAAGTAGTAACTTTATAGTAATAATAATAAGAAAGGGTCGGGGGGGTTAGGGGTAACCACCCCTGCCCGCGACACCGAGTGAACTGCGCATCCGTGTTTCACTTTCAATAACTAATGCGTGCTTGCCGAATCCCAAACAATTCATGCTGCAAAGTCATCCTCTAAAGATAGACATTTAGACTAGAGGCAGGCTATATGCTATAAAGAGTAGACTACTACTAAAAAAAAAAATGCATTCAAACTTTTTTTTTTTTTTTTTTGTGCGTGCGGTAAAAACCGCGGCGGTAGGAAATATTTTGCAAATTTGTGCGGTAAGGAAATAATCAATACCGCGGCAGCTCTAACAGTATGTAATACAGTATATAATCCAGAGAGAGAGAGAGAGTGTGTGTGGGTGAGAGGGGAAAGCAAAAGGGGATTGGAAGAGAAGTAGAGAGAGGAAGAGTGACAGAGACAGGAAGTGAGAGAGAGAGGAGAGTGACACACAGACAGAGAGAGAGGCAGAGAAAGAAAGAAAGTGAGTGAGAGTGAGAGAGAGACAGAGAGACGAGGATATGACAGGAGAGAGGAGAGAGGAGAGGAGACAAGGATATGACAGGAGAGGAGAGGAGAGGAAAGGAGAGAGGAGAGGAGAGAAGGAGCCTCTACCTTTATGTACTCAGGGTTCGTTCACTAAACACACACATACTTTGTCAGCCACCCCTCTCCTGGGAACTGCCCAGTACAACACACCTCCTGTCTGACCACTATCTAACTACTATCTAACTACTATCTGACCACTATCTGACCACTATCTAACTACTATCTAACCACTATCTGACCACTATCTGACCACTATCTAACTACTATCTAACCACTATCTGACCACTATCTGACCACTATCTAACTACTATCTGACCACTATCTGACCACTATCTAACTACTATCTAACAACTATCTGACCACTATCTGACCACTATCTAACTACTATCTAACCACTAGCTGACCACTATCTAACCACTAGCTGACCACTATCTAACCACTATCTGACCACTATCTAACCACTATCTAACTACTATCTAACTACCATCCAACCACTATCTAACTACTATCTGACCACTATCTAACTACTATCTAACTACTATCTGACCACTATCTGACCACTATCTAACTACTATCTAACTACTATCTAACTACTATCTAACCACTATCTAACTACTATCTAACCACTATCTGACCACTATCTAACTACTATCTAACCACTATCTAACTACTATCTGACCACTATCTAACTACTATCTGACCACTATCTGACCACTATCTAACTACTACCTAACTACTATCTGACCACTATCTAACTACTATCTAACTACTATCTAACAACTACTATCTAACTACTATCTAGCCACTATCTGACTACTATCTGACAACTATCTAACTACTATCTAACCACTATCTGACTACTATCTGACCACTATCTAACTACTATCTGACCACTATCTGGCCACTATCTGACTACTATCTAACTACTATCTGACCACTATCTAACTACTATCTAACTACTATCTGACCACTATCTAACTACTATCTAACTACTATCCAACTACTATCTGACCACTATCTGACCACTATCTGACAACTATCTGAGCACTATCTAACCACATCTTAAAAAAAAAAAAAAAACGAAATCCACAATTTGAATAAAGTGATTAATCTGATTAAATTAGTATTTTTTTTATTAAATCAACTTTCTTTAATGAATATAACTTGTCAGTTTCGTTCAGTCAGTATGTTCTTCCTGTGCCCCAGTACAGTTCAGTCAGTATGTTCTTCCAGAGGACAGTTCAGTCAGTATGTTCTTCCTGTGTCTCAGGACAGTTCAGTCAGTATGTTCTTCCTGTGTCTCAGGACAGTTCAGTCAGTATGTTCTTCCTGTGTCTCAGGACAGTTCAGTCAGTATGTTCTTCCTGTGTCTCAGGACAGTTCAGTCAGTATGTTCTTCCTGTGTCTCAGGACAGTTCAGTCAGTATGTTCTTCCTGTGTCTCAGGACAGTTCAGTCAGTATGTTCTTCCTGTGCCCCATGACAGTTCAGTCAGTATGTTCTTCCTGTGCCCCAGTACAGTTCAGTCAGTATGTTCTTCCTGTGCCCCAGGACAGTTCAGTCAGTATGTTCTTCCTGTGCCCCAGGACAGTTCAGTCAGTATGTTCTTCCTGTGCTCCAGGACAGTTCAGTCAGTATGTTCTTCCTGTGTCCTCAGCAGGGCTCTACAGTGCGACCAAATTGCTCGCATATGCCCCTAAAAATATTTGTGTGCGAAAACTGCGAACCGTAAAAATCAATTACGCGCACGCTGTGCGAATACAGATTATAGCCTCTCTCGTCTTTTTTTTCCTCCGCTGCGAGATCGTTAAAAAAACTACAAGTCCCACATTGCACTCAAGCCAACGGTCCAATCACAGTATAGTGACGTGACTGGTTTCATGAGAAAGAAAGCAAATGACCAATCGGAAGCTCTCATTTGGCTTGTTTACTTCCTGAAACGCCACCATTGTGATATGCGAGAGTTTCCCCGAGACATGTAACTTCTAGTCTTACCAATAGCAATATATTTTAGAACACCTAGATTTAGCGATAGCAATAGTAATATAACGTTAATGCAACAAAACGAATGCCTTGCTTTGTTAATCATAACGTTGATGCAGTAGCGTATGCCGTTGTGTTGACTGTAACGGACATGATAACAACATAACACTGTGTACACATTCAAATTGCGATAATCGATTCTAACATTTTCAAATCGATGAATGAATGAATGAATGAAAACTTTATTTAACAGATTGCAGAATGGGTACAATACAGTACGGCTCAATACATACAATTGTTAAGGGGATGCAGACCTGAAAAAGACGTTTGTCTTGTTTCCATCAGGGTCCCCCATTTTCAATTCATATAGACATGACATACACAACATACATGACATTTATGGCATAGGGACATATAGGTATTTAGTACTGATACATTTGTGACATAAACGGTATTCAAATATACAGTACTGTTACCCCTAGATCCTGACAGAGTATGATGGGGAGGGGACTGTACATTAGGAGGGGGTGGGTGGGTGGGAGAGAAATATCCATACGGCGGGGAGGGAATATGTACATGCGGTGGGGAGGAGACTGTCTATTAGGAGGTGGTGGGGGTTTTGGGCATTTGCAGCCTCCCGTAGGTGCTCTTTAAGAGCAGTTTTGAATGTGGGTAGGGATTCACATTCCTTTACAGCTTTGGGTAGGGCGTTCCACATTGATGTGGCATAATTGCGAAACGTGTTTAGTCCCTTGTTTGAGCCGAATCTGGGTTTAACATGATTTGTTGAGCTTCCTCTGGTGTAGTGGTTGTGGTATTCACTGACCTTTGGGAAGTATTTTGACATGTACATGGGTACCTTAGTCGTATAGTGTATCTTGTAGACCAGACCCATTGCAAGTTGCTGTACTCTGTCGTCTACTCTAAGCCATCCTAGGTTGTCAAAGTGGGCAGGGGTGAGGTGGGTTCTGGGGGTAAGGTCAAGTAGTAGTCTGACCAGTTTGTTTTGTGATGTTTGTAATTTTATTTTAAGCGCCTTTGAGGTGCTTTGGTACCATGAGGTGCACGCATAGTCGTAGTACCCTTGAATGAGTGCTCCTGCCAGAGTCTTCAGGGTATTCAGTTGAATTTTCCCCTTAGGATCGATGCATTGTTACACCCCTACACCAAAGTAACTGGCCCACTGTGTATGTGTGTACAGCTAACTTGGCTAGCGTTATGAACAGCAGAGGTGGGCAATAGGGTCCAGCTTTTATCTCTCGAGATAAAGCTGGGAACGAGGTTAGGGTCCAGCTGCAGCGCCGGACGGCTGGAGTGCAAGCGGTGTGACGTAATTGGCAGACTCGACTGTCAATCAATGGTCTACCTGACACGCAAACTCATAAACAATGTTTATGTACTGGAGGTGTACAGTATTTCAATAGGCAACCCTGAAAGGATTATTTCTCTAGAAGAGAAACACAGCCAAAACATAGGCATTGTATGCATAAAAGGGGCAAAAGCTAAAGTTAAGTGACTGTTACTTTTGTAGCAGTAGTTTGATTTGATAGTTTATTTGATAGGGACAGCACATGTTAATGAAGTACAAAATACAAAATGTAAACATGGAGGGTTGTAGCAAGAGCTAATTTACACACATGCACGCACAGTACAAATATACATTTATAAAAAAAAAAAAAAAAAAAAAAATCTTTTACTTGAAATATTTTCACTGTGCTCCTAAATATTTTTGGGTGCTCCTAAAATTTATTTGTGTGCTCCTAACTTTTCTCATTTAGGAGCACCTGTGCCCCTAGTGAAAAAGGTTAGCGTAGAGCCCTGGTCCTCAGGACAGTTCAGTCAGTATGTTCTTCCTGTGCCCCAGGACAGTTCAGTCAGTATGTTCTTCCTGTGCCCCAGGACAGTTCAGTCAGTATGTTCTTCCCATGTCCTCAGGACAGTTCAGTCAGTATGTTCTTCCTGTGCCCCAGGACAGTTCAGTCAGTATGTTCTTCCTGTGTCTCAGGACAGTTCAGTCAGTATGTTCTTCCTGTGTCTCAGCCTCGGGACAGTTCAGTCAGTATGTTCTCCCTGTGCCCCAGGACAGTTCAGTCAGTATGTTCTTCCTGTGCTCCAGGACAGTTCAGTCAGTATGTTCTTCCTGAGGACAGTTCAGTCAGTATGTTCTTCCTGAGGACAGTTCAGTCAGTATGTTCTTCCTGTGCCCCAGGACAGTTCAGTCAGTATGTTCTTCCTGTGCTCCAGGACAGTTCAGTCAGTATGTTCTTCCTGAGGACAGTTCAGTCAGTATGTTCTTCCTGAGGACAGTTCAGTCAGTATGTTCTTCCTGTGCCCCAGGACAGTTCAGTCAGTATGTTCTTCCTGTGCCTCAGAACAGTTGAGTCAGTATGTTCTTCCTGTGCCCCAGGACAGTTCAGTCAGTATGTTCTTCCTGTGCCCTCAGGACAGTTCAGTCAGTATGTTATTCCTGTGTCTCAGGACAGTTCAGGCCGGAAAATGACAACGTGTTTTGTGTATTCCAGTAAAGGGCGATTATCACAGAATCCTCTGAAATCTTCTGGACGTTTCAAGAAACAAGCGTTTTTCAAAATGGTATAAAACGGAAATTAACCGATTAAAAAACAATCCGTTTCGACAATGTTGACTGCAAACAAGTCATTGATAAGCGATGGCCATATTAGACACAGTAAAAATTTAAGATATAGTTTATGCGTTCGCAAATATGAGAGCTCTATCATTGAGGTGGGTGGCGGCATTCAACGGGGTAAATAGGACACGGAGGCCGGCACTCAAAGTGTTAAGGGGATGCAGACCAGAGAAAGACTTTTGTCTTGTTTACATCAGGGTCCCCCGTTCATTCCATGAGCTAGAGGCATCATAGCAAAATGCTATGTTCAGAGCAAACTCAAGGGACCTTAAGGCTATGGATGTGTGTGTATAGTAGTAAGATGTAAGACCCTTGCAAGAGGTGGTGTAATGGTAAATGGTAAACGGCTGCATTTATATAAACAGCTTTTATCCAAAGCGCTTTACAATTTGTTCCTCACATTCACCCGTTCAGTCGCACATTCACACAGATCGGGAGCAATTAGGGGTTAGGTGTCTTGCTCAAGGACACTAGCAATTAGGGGTTAGGTGTCTTGCTCAAGGACACTTTGACACGCTGCCCGGGAGGAGCTGGAATCGAACTGGGAACCTCCGGATTACCAGACCACTGCTCAACCCGCCACTGTCGCCCCGTGGTGTAATTTCACTGAAGCACTTATTCAAGTATTAAGGCAGCTTGCCGTTTGGTGAATCCTGTGGTTTGACTGATTGATTGATTGATTGAAAATTGTATTAACAGATTGCAGAACGGGTACAATACAGTACGGCTCAATACACACAATTGTTAACCCTTTCACTGCCGCACTACCAAACGGTTAACCCCTTTCACTGCGACAATTCACAGCCGGTTAACCCTTTCACTGCCACACAACAGCCGGTTAACCCTTTCACTGCCACACACGACAGAAGGTTATAACCCTTTACCAGTGATGGGCAGTAGCTAGCTACAAGTAGCGACGCTACATAGCTTAACTACATTTTTCAGTAGCGTGATGGTAGCGTCGCTACTTTTGAATCAAGTAGTGATCTCTGTAGCGCAGCTAGTTTTCTAATCAAGTAGTGCCGTAGCGTCAGCAAAACGCTACACGCTACATATCCGGAGAAACAGAAAAAAAAAAAAAAAAGTGTCTTCGGTCCTGAGAGTGTCGTGTTCTTCTGTCCTGCAGCTGGATGCTATTGGAGAAAACCCACTATGATTGGTTGGTTGGTTTACATATGAGTATGACGACTCACGATTAGGCCAAAACATTCTGGGTAGGCCAATCAGAGGCAGGATAGGGCGGGACATGCCACTCCAGCTCGGCAAACCAGGAAGTAAAAAAAATCTAAACACAGAGTAGACCATGAATGAATGAACGAACCGTTAGTCCGCGCGAAATAGCAGAAGGATTCGATGTTTCCAGGGCTGATGGCATTGATGAAGATGATGTCAATAACAACAACATATGTGTTTATTGTGTCCGCCAAAAACGAAGCTTCTCTCAACATCCCACACGCCCAGCACTAACTTGAGAACAGTAGAACACATATATTCAGGTAAGCTGATGAAAAGCTTTCCCAAACAGCACACAAGTCAGTGCACTTTTTGTCAACAGATTTAACTAACATGTTTCACTGTAGGCAGAAAATGAACAATATTATGGGGGTGGAGAAAAGAAAAAACAAACTACCATAAATAGTACATACACTAAGAGGGAAAATATCACCTAGAGCAGTGGTTCTCAACCTGTGGGTCAGGACCCCCAGGGGGGGTCCCCACATGATTTTGGGGCCATGGAATGTTTTGTGAGTTACATATTTAAATACATTTGGTCATTTAGCTGACGCTTTCATTCAAAGCAACTTACAAATTGTGTACAACAAGTCAGCAGGAGTGAGTGGTACATCTAGCAGCCAAGGATAAGTAGTATTGTTTGTCTAGCAGTGTCGAGCTTGAGTGTTATACTCTTGAGTACATACTGTACTGTAGTAGTATAGACATATTAGCATAGTTGGTGGTAGTATAGACATGGTAGCATAATAGTAAAATGCAGTAAGACAGTTATTATTAGTTAAAATTCAGATATTGAAGAAGTGTGTTTTTGGTTGATAAAGTGGGCAGGTTTCAGCTAGGAGAGGGTATCAGGCAGCCAGAAGATGCAGAGTTTAGGGATAAATAATACATAAAGATAGAATAGAAAAGAAAAAGACCATTACTGCATCAAAAGTTATCAACAAACTATACTATAAAAACTGATCAAACCAAATGGTCTCTTTCTTTTCTTTTGTAGAGGCTGCACCCAGCTAAACTTGCCTTCCTGGATTTTGTACATAATACAAGTTCATGTTAAAAGGATGACACAAAAAGCCAGACCGAGGGCTTGTTTCAGTTTTATAATAAACAATCAAACTGAGCATTTATTTTGCCTGTCTATTTGTTTGATGGAAACTTGATCATGAAGTAAAAAAAAAAAAAAAAAGTAGTGCCGATGTAGCTAGCTATTTTTGCCATATTCTTGTAGTGTAGCTTGCTACATTTATCTGGGGATAGCTTCCATTGTAGTTGAGCTATATTTAATCGAGAGTAACTTGTAGTGTAGCTTGCTACATTTTCCAAGTAGCTTGCCCATCACTGCCCTTTACTATCACACAACCGACGGCCCATGATGCCGACCAGAGAAAGACTTTCGTCTTGTTTACACCAGGGTCCTCCGCGTAGAGCTGCCGCGGTATTGATGTTTTCCTTACCGCATAAATTTGCAAAATATTTCCTACCGCCGCGGTTATTACCGCACGCACACAAAAAATGTAAAAAAAAAGTTTGAATGCATTTTCTTTTTAGTAGTAGTCTACTCTTTATAGCATATAGCCTGCCTCTAGTCTAAATGTCTATCTTTAGAGGATGACTTTGCAGCATGAATATTGTTTGGGATTCGGCAAGCACGCATTCGTTATTGAAAGTGAAACACGGATTCGAAGTTTCCCCTCTGGTCGTGCGCAGTTCACTCGGTGTCGCGGGCAGGGGTGGTTACCCCCCCCCCGACCCTTTCTTATTATTATTACTATAAAGTTACTACTTTATAATAAAGGCATTCGTTTTGTGGCATTAACATCATATAGTTATACGTTCAATAACATCAGCGTATTTACCGGACCATAGCAAGGCAAGCAATACTCTATTCATATCTCAGTTCCTTTCTTTGCTCAGAGCGTGCTGAGTTGTCCCATTCTGCGGTCTGTTAATAAAGTTTTCAATCAGACAAGTGTATAGAACGAAGGGCCTTTATTATAACATTCGTTGCAGACAGTAAAATCATTATGTCTCGTTTAGTACTCCTGATGAGTGATGGTAGTCCACTCCGGCGGAGAGTTAAAGCTAACGTTATTAGCCGTGTTGTGATGAGCTGACATTCAGGACGTAAAAAACGTATACGCGCTTGCCGATTGGTGGTAACACACTGCATGACGCTACAACGTGTGACGCGTCTCTCTTCTGACCAATCAGTGGTCTGCAATGTTTCACGTGACTTTTCTAGTACCCAATAGGGTCGCTTGGAACCTCGATAGAGGAGTAGGGTATATCTGCAGAGCCGCAAGCCCAACGAGAGGAGGGTAATTTATTATTATTATTATAAAAAACAGCGGTGACGCGGTATTCAGCCTACTCTGCGGTGGCCGTGATGTAACAGCGATACCGCGGTAATGCGGTAATCGCGGCAGCTCTACCTCCGCGGTTCTTATCCTGAACTTTGTCGTCATTTCACCACGAGACTCAGGCCGGGCTGAGGCCTCCTCTCGCACCCACAACCAGTTCCTCAGGCCGGGCTGAGGCCTCCTCTCGCACCCACAACCAGTTCCTCAGGCCGGGCTGAGGCCTCCTCTCGCACCCACAACCAGTTCCTCAGGCCGGGCTGAGGCCTCCTCCTCTCGCACCCAGAACCAGTTCCTCCACATAGCTGAGGAGCCGGTGTTGAGAAACAACATTACAGCAACGACCAGCCTCGCAAAAACGGAATAATTTCAGGTAATGTTGGCGTTTTAACATTCGCCGAAATGCTCGATTGTGATTGGTCAATAGCGCTCGTCGGAGGTCCGTTATTACTCGATAACGGACCTCTGCCGAGCAATAATGACCGCTGTGCGCAGCTGGACCAATCAAGCCCACTGACACACAGCATCAGTGCAGTCATGAAAGCTGCTCAGCATATGCACAGCTGCACTCAGTCATCAGTGCAATCAGGCCACAGACCTGCCGGCAGCCGCGGTGACAGAACAGAACAACCGCGTCTGCATTTGATCTCGTCTTGTCGATGGTGTAAAATGAATTAGGTATATTCAGGGTTTGTACACCTTTTCCAAGGCAAAATGCAAGCACTTTTCAAGCATTTTCAAGGTGCATTTTCAAGATTTTCCAGCATCTTATGCGGCTGTGGTAAATTAAATATTTACTCAAAATGATTATTTCACTTCTTCCATCACATTAAATCAGATGTTATTGTGCTATAAACAACCAGAATGATGTAGACTTGGCATCAAATATAACCTGGCTGAGCCGATGTGTTATGCAGTAACGTACTCCTGTATATCTGTATGTCGTGTATGTTATAAATGTCATGATGAATTGAACATGGGGGACCCTGATGTAGGGCTGGGCGATATGGCCTCTAAATGATATCGCGATATTTTTTGGCCATATCACGATATATATCGCGATATTTTGACATTTCCTCCAAAGCACTTAAAAATGCTTGATTTAACCCTTTGATGCATACAGTCACGCCAATATGATGATTATAATAAGTCCCTGCAACATATGTTTGCATTATTAAACCATGAAGAGGCTTTAAAAAATTATTTAATGAAAATATACTAAGAGTAGTCTACTGACACTAATAAAAAAATGTATTTACATCTAAGACCATTTATATAAAAACTCTTGGGTGCCTAAGACTTTTGCACAGTACTGTGTTTTCTATCCACTTTAGCCAAACACACACATATATATATATACACTACTGTGAGAAAATAATAATCACACACAAAGGGATAATGGCTTATAGCAGACTTAATGATTTTAGAATATTTCAGATAATGAAATTAAATGTTTATATCATCAACTATCCAGTTAGTAATCTATACTGTAACGTTTGGCTAAATCATTGAATGTAGAGAGAGAGAGAGAGAGAGAGAGAGAGAGAACGCACGAGAGAGGGCCCCCCCCCCCATCGGGTTTTGTTCTAGGTTTGCGTTTTGATCGTCTAAGCTGCCATAGGTGATGATGTCACACTCGAATGTAAACAGGAAGAGTTTAACACACAGAGATGCAAACTGGATGATATAAAGAAACGAATAACCAATAAATATGAAGTTATGTTTAAACTTCTGTTGTCAAGCGTTGTCAATATAACACCCCCTTTCCTCAAGAATGGAACTAGTGTTGTGGAGTCCACTTTGAGCATGTTCCAGGGTTAGCAGCTAACGCTAGTTAGCTTAGCATAGTCCTCATGGATAACTTGGTTAGCAGCTAACGTTAGCCTATTGCTCGAGTTTGTAATTCCAATAGTGTATTCTGCCTGTTACTTGACTATTTCGATTATTGAAGTGGTATTTTTATAACTATCATTTACGGAGACAGGTGTGGAGTCTTGTAGTCTCAAACTCGGCGAGCCAGGCCGAGACACGTTAATAACATCCATGCTCATTGGCTCACCTTTCATGTGGCTCGAAAGATGGTAAAGATCTGCAAGTCCTTTCTGCATATGTTGCACACGGCTACTCTGGGATTTTCTCCTCTTTTTAACCATGACTTATATTTTATATCTCCAAGCCAGAGCTCATTAAAACGACAGCCTGCCCTCCCGGCATGTTGGCCACACACACACACACACGCGCGCGCGCGCTGTTCTCAGACGGCACAGGTAAAAAAAAAACACTACGGGTCGAGCCCAGCCACATTTCATTTAGCGTGAAAGGCGAACGCAAAATAGGCTCGCTCGAGTCGCTCCGACTTATTTTATTTCTTTGTCTAAAAAACAAACTATTCAGTTAGATAGCGATTTATTATGAAAGTATAAAGTGCAATTACAATTTCAATAACTTTCCAGCACTTTATACACAATTCAAGCACATTTAAAACAGCACATTGAAATACAAGCATTTCAAGGATTTCCAGCACCCGTACAAACCCTGTATATTGTTAGTAAGTTAGCCATGTAATAAGCAGGATAATGTATAGCCTATACTCTGTCATTGTCGCAAAATAATTGACCTTCAGTACGTTTAAAACACCTCGGCGAGGCGCCTCGGTGTTCTAAACTCTGTGTCGGTCAATTATTTTGCGACAATGACCTCGTAGCTATACATTATCCCTTACATATCTCTTGTCGTGGAATTAACACAACATTATGCATACTTTTGACAATAAATTAAATCAGAATTAGTTCTTACTTGCCTGGTTAAATAAAGGTTAAATAAATGTAAAATAAATAAATAAAGAATTATACAGATAATTTCCGATATCACATTTTAAAGGGGAACTATTTTACTATTTCTTTCACTATTTGGGCACTTTTACACAATTCCTGTGAGTTTATGGAACACCTCTGTAATTATAATTTGCTGAGTCTCTCTGACATCTCTCTGACATCACAGACAGATCATCACATTTTCAGATGACTGAGTTCAGTGAGGGTGAATATTGTGAGAGGAGAATTGGAAGAATGCGCCAATATGAGAATTAGAGACATAGATCATATTAATATAAGTCCACATAGCTAGGAAACAATGCTAAACACTGAAAAAGGCCATTTATAAGATAGTTCCCCTTTAATGCCAATATCGGTAGGCCAATAATATCGGACATCCCTACTCGCAACGCATTTGTACGTCGAGTAAGAGATGTTGTTTTAATGTCAAGTTACAAAAAATTGCAATGCTGGGACAAGGCAACGGTTGTTGTTGTTGTTGTTGTTTTTATTCATGCTGGTGGCCACATTTGAAATTATGTCCGGATTCATGAAAACACATTTTGACCCAGGAAACCAATTTGGACACATTCCAGGCACTGGGCTGTGTACTGTCTGGGACACTTTGATTGATTGATTGAAAATTGTATTAACAGATTGCAGAATGGGTACAATACAGTACGTGGCTCAATACACACAATTGTTAAGGGGATGCAGACCTGAGAAAGACGTTAGTCTTGTTTCCATCAGGGTCCCCCATTTTCAATTCATAATGATTGAACTACTACAACTCTGTACATGAATCTGATTAGCACCATTACTCAGTAGTACTAATGGATATATTTAATACCCCAGTTTAATCATCTGTACATATCACTAATGCACTTTACTGTTTGCACTCTGGTTGGATGCTAAACTTCTTTTCGTTGTGTACATTTGAATCTAATCTAATGTAGTAGAGTAGGGTGTGTCTTGTGATGGAGTGAAAATGGGGGACCCTGATGTAAACAAGACAAAAGTCTTTCTCTGGTCTGCATCCCCTTAACAAGTGTGTGTATTGAGCCGTACTGTATTGTACCCATTCTGCAATCTGTTGATAAAATGTTCAATCAATCACAGTGACCTTCACCACCACCGCATGCAAACACCTCGTATCAGCGAGGATGCAAAGGGCAAAAGAAAACGCTGTCTTGCACCAATATGAACTAGTTAACAAACAAGACTGATCTTAGTCAGTTTGAGAACTTTGAGATGATGAGATGACGCTTTGAGCAGCAAACAGCTCCATAGCGTTTTGATTGTTTGATTGAAAATAGGCCTGCCGCGATAAGCAATAAATCGATTAATTGCCGCGATAATTAAAATGAATGCAATGATTTTGACGGGCGCGATTAATTGCTATTTGCACGTTTGTTTTAATGAGGCGGACCCAGTGCCCCTTGTCAGTCACTGTCCGTGTTGGGAGGCGGGCCGCTGGCTTTACTACAGAGCACAGCACAGGAGCTCCGTGGGGCTAACGTTACCCCTCATTGTGTCTATTCTACTAGCATTAACGTTACTCATACAAACAGAGTAAACACAGTTTTCAATCAATCAATCAATCAATAACATTAACGAGACCCTCGTTGTGTCTATTCTGCTAACGCTAACGTTACCTCTCATTGTGTCTATTCTACAAGCGTTAACGTTAGCTAGGCTGTCTATGCTAACGTTAACGAGCATTAGGCTAACAAGCTGTAACGTTACCAGTCGCGTCTATTTGCTAACGTTAGCATTAGGTAATAACCGGTTTAAAATGGATGGTGATTACCTCACGTTGTGTCTATTCTACTAGCATTAACGTTACTCATACAAACAATCAATAGCGAGTTATATTGATCACGCTATGTACGATAGCCATGCTAAAACGCTAGCACAACATTAGCACCTAACCTAACAACAAGCCTTAACAAGTCAGCGATCTTTTTGCGAGACTAAACTCTCCGCTCGGTGGCAAATTGTGTTGATGTCGGTTTTGTTTAATCAATAAATGAGGCAGAATACACAGTGACTGTATCCTTTGTTTATTGCACTTGTGCCTGCTGCAAACATAATGATTATGAAATCCTAGAGACGCGTCTCTATTCAGTGGTCTGCAGTGTTTCACGTGACTTTTCTGGTACCCAAAAAGTACCTGATAATCACAACAATACTTCCGGTCCGGTCGGTGGGCTTCAAAATAAAAGTCTTAAACACCGGAAAAGACGGAGCGGTGGGCTTCAAAATAAAAGTTTTGGGAAATAAATTTCTCCAAAAAAAAAAATTCTCTAACCGGTCGCAATAATATCGCTTATCGCGATATTTTCGGGGGCAATTAATCGCCCAGCAAAATGTGTTATCGTGGCAGGCCTAATTGAAAACTTTATTAACAGATTGCAGAATGGGTACAATACAGTACGGCTCAATACACACAATTGTTAAAGGGGAACTATCTTATAAATGGCATTTTCTAGTGTTTAGCATTATTTTCTAGCTATGTGGACTTATATTAATAGGATCTATGTCTCTAATTCTCAATTTGGCGCATTCTTCCAATTCTCATCTCACAATATTGTCCCTCACTCAAGTGAGTCATCTGAAATTGTGCGTATCTGTGGCGTCAGAGGTTTCTCATCTGCATAATAACGCCCGCCCCATCTATGCTTGTAGCCAACTGCCAGCCACCTGTATTACTCATTAAGAGAAACCGCTTGGCCCCTGTGCGTCAATGTCTCTCTCTCTCGCTCTGTCACTCAAATCGCATTCCGAGTATGGGCGGAGCCCAGCCTCAGAACGGCTTAAAATGTTGAGGTAGAAAAATGCTGTTTTGAGTACTTGATTAAAAATACAAAACAATGCATTTTTTTTTTTTTTTTTACTTACAGATGTGTTCCATAAATGGCGTTTGTTATTGCTTTGGCCCGGTCTGAATTAATAGCGAGATGCTAACAGGGAGCTGGGTTTGCACTAGGGTCCGTTTCTTCCTTGTACCAGTGATATTCACATTCGGGTGATGCCGTTTCAAATGCGTGATAAAGTTTGCAATAAAGTTGAACAATGACATAGCTCTGGCTTGTCAGTTAGTATTGACTCGCCATACTAAGGCTAATATGCTCTCGTTCAGTGTAGCTGCGCGCTGCGTGGAATGAACAAACAACCACCGGTTAGTTGTGCACGTTGTATTAGGGCCGGGGGGGATTTAAGTTCCGCAAAAAAAAGATTCCGTACCGTTGCAATCGTTCGGTGCACAGCGCGTACTGTACCGGAGGACCACATTGACGCGGTACAGTACGTATCCGCGTACCGTTACACCCCTACCAATACTATAAAGTATAGATTTTGCTCTACAAACAGCCTCACGAACTATGCAAGTCTATTTTGAAATGCTGGCCGTCTAGAGTGATATTAGACGGCCCCCAATGGCCCCGAATGTGTTAAGGGGATGCAGACCAGAGAAAGACTTTCGTCTTGTTTACATCAGGGTCCGCCATTTTCAATTCATCATAACATTTATGACATTACAGATAGACAGTACTGTTTAAGAGACAGAGTTTCTAAAAGAGAGACAGTATACATTTGAGGGGGAAGAAACTGTACATTGGAGAGAGGGGGTTAGGTGGGTGATGATACGTTATTAACGTATCAAGTAGCGAACCTGCCTGAGAAACCCACCAACTTACTGCCACAACAATTAGCCAGATGTCCATCATCAGACAATATCACAACTCTTTCAGCCTTTTAGGAGCCATGTTGACATTCGGTGCCAACTAAGTTGAAAAGCACCACGGCGGCTAACATGGGAGCTAACAACACACACACAAACACACAGGTCAGGATGGAGCTACACACACACACACAGGTCAGGATGGAGCTACACACACACACACAGGTCAGGATGGAGCTACACACACACACACACAGGTCAGGATGGAGCTACACACACACACACAGGTCAGGGTGGAGCTACACACACACACACAGGTCAGGATGGAGCTACACACACACACACACACAGGTCAGGATGGAGCTACACACACACACACACACAGGTCAGGATGGAGCTACACACACACACACAGGTCAGGATGTAGCTACACACACAGTCAGGATGGAGCTACACACACACACACACAGTCAGGATGGAGCTACACACACACACAGGTCAGGATTGAGCTACACACACACAGGTCAGGATGGAGCTACACACACACACAGGTCAGGATGGAGCTACACACACACAGGTCAGGATGGAGCTACACACACACACACAGTGAGGATGGAGCTACACACACACACACACAGTGAGGATGGAGCTACACACACACACAGTCAGGATGGAGCTACACACACACACGCACACACACACACACAGTCAGGATGGAGCTACACACACACACACACAGTCAGGATGGAGCTACACACACACACACACACACACACACACACAGTCAGGATGGAGCTACACACACACACACAGTCAGGATGGAGCTACACACACACACACACACACAGTCAGGATGGAGCTACACACACACACACAGTCAGGGTGGAGCTACACACACACACACACACACAGTCAGGATGGAGCTACACACACACACACACACACACACACACAGTCAGGATGGAGCTACACACACACACACACACACACACACACACACACGCACACACACAGTCAGGATGGAGCCACACGGCTAGCTAGGTGAGCTAACAGGCTAACCGCTGAGCTAACTTCACCCAGACAGTGAGATATTCAGCTGCGACTCTTTATTGACACTTGGCTTGATGTTTGAACAACTCCCTTTGCACCGTCAGCGCACTTAGGACCCGTAAAATAGCGTCAAAACACACACACACACACACACACATTATACACACACACGCGCACACACACGCGCGCGCACACACACGCACACATACACGCACACACAAGCGCCACATCACGGAAAAAACTCACCCATCCCTGTTTGGAGTCTGTGGTCCAGTCGGATAGTAGCCCAGCAGCTAGCAGCTAGATGTTTGTTTACTCAAACTAATAACGTGTCTTTCGGCGGATAATAATAATAAACACGTCAAGCGCTTCATAGATCCGTCCTCCTCCTCCCCGTCCTCCTCCGGACTGTCTCTGTCTGCAGCCTCCCTGCCTGCAGAGAATTAATATCGTTGCTGCTGCTGCTGCTGCTGTGCAGGAAGTTGTTGCGTGGAGTCTGTCTGCACCTTCCTTACTGAACACTCCTCCTGCTGGCTGCTCCTAGTGTTGAAACACTCCTCCTCCTGCTGGCTGCTCCTAGTGTTGAAACACTCCTCCCCCTGCTGGCTGCTCCTAGTGTTGAAACACTCCTCCCCCTGCTGGCTGCTCCTAGTGTTGAAACACTCCTCCTGCTGGCTGCTCCTAGTGTTGAAACACTCCTCCTGCTGGCTGCTCCTAGTGTTGAAACACTCCTCCTGCTGGCTGCTCCTAGTGTTAAAACACTCCTCCTGCTGGCTGCTCCTAGTGTTGAAACACTCCTCCCCCTGCTGGCTGCTCCTAGTGTTGAAACACTCCTCCTCCTGCTGGCTGCTCCTAGTGTTGAAACACTCCTCCCCCTGCTGGCTGCTCCTAGTGTTGAAACACTCCTCCTCCTGCTGGCTGCTCCTAGTGTTGAAACACTCCTCCTCCTGCTGGCTGCTCCTAGTGTTGAAACACTCCTCCTCCTGCTGGCTGCTCCTAGTGTTGAAACCAAGCTTATCCTATAACCCTAGTTATATGAATACTGGCTGAGCGTCTCGCTCTGCCATTCTGAGACGTCATCTCATGCACCTATTGTGCGCGTGAAAAAGTTGCACATGCACGTCACTTGCACGTGACCACGCCTACTCCCGTGCGTGCCAACAAGACACAGGGAGTGGTCACGTCCACGCCCTTCCAAGTCTGAATTCCATGCGTTAAAAAACATCCAAGGGTCCTCAGGGCGCTGAAGAGCGAGACGCTCGGCCGGTATTCATATAACTAGGGTTATAGGATAACCTTTGTTATATATTCATACTGGCCAATCGCGTCTCGCTCTGCCATTATGAGATCAAAAGGGGCAGAGAGGACGCGTGGCCACGTCAAATGCACCCCCTGAGGGCCCATAAGCCCCTGCCAGGGAGGAGGGGAGTCCCGTCCACCCGCCCGTCCTAACAAAGGGGGGGAGGCAGTCAACTACAACCAATGTGCGAAAAAGGAAACCAGTCACCCTAGAACGCACAGTGCAAGCGGGACCACGTGTGACATAGCACTCCGCGGTCCACACCCACACACACCTGCTAGCCCACCTGATGGCGGGATGCAGGAGAGGTCCCGGACCTCAGTACCGCCTGGGAGACAGAGCCCCCAGTCATGTCCATGAGGTAAAACCTAACAAAAGGACCCGGGGAGGACCAGGAGGCCGCAGCGCAGATGTCCTCCACCGAGGCCCCCCCAAACAGGGCAGCGGAGGCCGCCACACCACGAGTGGAGTGCGCCCTGACGCCTGCGGGGGGAACCTGTCCAGCCAAAGTGTAGCAGAGGGCAATGCCCTCGCACAACCAATGTGACAGGCGTTGCTTGGACAGCGCCTTACCCGCGTGAGAGCCACCGTAACAAACAACAGTTGATCGGTAGCCCTGAGATCGTGCGTTCGACTAAGGTAAACCTGAAGCACAATATCCCTGGAGCGATAAGAGCTCTGGATATTCTTTGGCATGAAGGCCGGATTAGGCCACACAGTCGCCTGCTATCGGCCCGAATAGACAGGCACTCTGACTGCACCGAGAGAGCACACAGCTCACCCACGCATTTAATGGAGGTGATGGCCAAAAGGAACGCGGTCTTAAAAACAGACGATCCAATGGCGCCTGCTCAAGAGGCTCAAACGGGGCCCCCGACAGCCTTTCCAGGAACAGTTGGAGGTCCCGACTCGGAGACAGAGCACGTTCCACAGGCTTGAGACGCCGTGCGCCAAGCAGGAAACGTCTCACGAGAGGGTGGCAGAACAGTGTTCTGCCCTCAAAGCCCACATGACAAGAAGATATAGCTGCGGCGTATACCCTCACTGTCGAGGCCGACCGCCTATCCAGGATAGACTGGAGAAAGGACAGAACCGAGTCCAGGGGGCATGATACCAGGTCCAGGCCCCCAACCTCACACCACTCTCGAACCATACGCCACTTCCCTGCGTAAACCGTGGTAGTGGACGGAGCGTGCGCATTCTGGATGGTGTTAACCACAGTAGAGTTAAGACGCATCCCCTCCAGATTCACCCTTTCAGCAGCCAAGCCATTAGAGGCTGTTCCAGAACAGGAGGCAGAAACAGTGTTCCGCGTGCCTGAGAGAGGGTCCGCGGTGACCACGGAACAGGCCACGGCGGGGCCACCAAGAGCTGACTCAGGGCCGGGAACCACACAGCCGTGCCCCGGTCCGGCGCGACCAGGATCAAAGTCCTGCACTCCTGACGTACCCGCTCCAACAGCTGAGCTATCATGTGTATGGGGGGGAACGCGTACATAATCCCGGGCGGCCACAGACCGAATCGGCCGCCGCCCGGCGGAGAGGGGGGGAGCGTACTCCTCCCTGTCTGTTGATATACGACGCCGACGTCGTGCCGTCCGTCCTGATCAGACCATGCTCGCCCATCACATGATGGCCGAGCTGTCCGAGGACTAGAAGCACTGCCTTCAATTCCAACATATTGATATGTAGTGCAGACCGGGCAGCATGGTCCTTGCCAGCTGCCCCCTACTGCGTCGGTCCGACACGCTCCCCCCCCCCCATCCTGTGAGGGAGGCGTCGGTGAAGACCGTGATGTGTGACAGCCTGCTGCCCATGGGGACCCTGCTGGTGAGCGAGGTCCCCCAGTACTGACATGGGAACCTTCAGCTGCTTCCACTTGACTCTCACAGGGTCTATTTTCATACTGAAAAACCCACCTCTGTATCCTCCTCATGAAGAGGAGGCCAAGAGGGACCACAGCTTGAGCAGATGCCATCATACTGAGCAGGCGCATCACGGACAGCGCCGAAACCGTCCTGCCAGGACGGAGCCTCCCGAGCGCGCCGATAATATCTTCTCGCCGCCGCTCTGAGAGGGATGCCCTCATCCCTTGAGCTTAGAATTAAGCCCAAGTACTCCACCTGTTGACTGGGAAGAGGAGTACTCTTCTTCCAGTTCACAGCAAAACCCAGGCTGGTGAGGAATTCCACCACCTGTCTGGTATGAGACCTGGCGATCTCCTCTGACCGGCTGAGGACCAGAACGTCGTCTAGGGTAGAATAAAATGTGTATCCCCTGACGACGCAGAGGCCCCAGATGCGAGGAGCCAGAGAGTAGCCGAACGGCAGCCTCTGGTACTCGTACGCTATGCCCTGAAACAGGAAGCGTAGGTATTTCCTGTGAGGAGGGAAGATCGGGATGTGAAAATACGCATCCTTCAGGCCTATGGAGGTGAACCGGTCTCCCACTCTGACAGCGCTTAACAGGTGGTTGACGGTCAACATTCTGAACCTTCCATGGTACAGGTCCAGTATGGGTCTGACACCCCCCGACTTCTCGGGCACCAGAAAATATCAGGAGTAAACGCCACTCATCGCGTCCTCCCATGGGACCACGACGATGGCCTGCTTTGCCACCAGAGAACGAATCGCTTTGGCCAGGGCTGTCACTGCCGCGGACTCTGCAATAGAGTCTGTACCAAACCCAAAAACGGAGGGTGGGGGTGTGCAAACTGTAACACAAGCCCCGCCCTCAGCGTTCTCTCCATCTACACCGACATATGGCACTACTGTAGCCATACGTGGAAAAAATCCCAAAGCGCCCCCGCCGCCAAATGGCGCCGGTTCGCTAAGAATCGTAGACAGGTGGCCCGGTCCCTCCCGCTGTGCATTGCAAACCCTGGTTTCGCCAACCGCGCGAGCAAGGTGTCTCGCGAGTCGGGATATCGCACCCTGACTCTACCAACGAGGCAATCGCACCCAAGGGGGACCCCGACAAAAAGGGGCGGTCTGATACGGGGGGAGCGCTCATCACCCCCGGTGAATGAGGTAGTTCCCCCGCTGAGCATCTTCCCGACTTAGCTTGCTGGGGACAGCCTGCTCTGCGGCTGGACATGCATGGTGTGTGGTCCCCACGCTGCCCGATAAGGTGAGTCCCTCCACACCGTAGCCCTGTAGTGATATTACTACCACCCAAATTACGCATGCCTGACTGACCTGGGATCGGAAGTCCGGACGGGGGAGGCACTAACGTAATAACCGGCCTGGCGAGGGCGGGGCTGGGGGAACCCACGCTGCGACCTCCTGGGCCTAGAGTTCCCCCTCTGGGTATAGAGAGAGAGGGGTGGGATATATATATAGAGAGAGGGGGATATAGAGAGAGGGGGGATATATATATAGAGAGAGGGGGGGATATAGAGAGAGGGGGGGTATAGAGAGAAAGGGGGGATATATAGAGAGAGGGGGGATATAGAGAGAGGGCGATATAGAGAGAGAGGGGGATATAGAGAGAGAGGGGGGGATATAGAGAGAGAGGGGGGGATATAGAGAGAGGGGGGATATAGAGAGAGAGGGGATATAGAGAGAGAGGGGGATATAGAGAGAGGGGGGGATATAGAGAGAGAGGGGATATAGAGAGGGGGGGATATAGAGAGAGAGGGGGGATATAGAGAGAGAGGGGGGGGATATAGAGAGAGAGGGGGATATAGAGAGAGAGGGGATATAGAGAGAGAGGGGGGGATATAGAGAGAGAGGGGGGATATAGAGAGAGAGGGGGGGGATATAGAGAGAGAGGGGGGATATAGAGAGAGAGGGGGATATAGAGAGAGAGGGGGGATATAGAGAGAGAGGGGATATAGAGAGAGAGGGGGGATATAGAGAGAGGGGGGATATAGAGAGAGGGGGGGATATAGAGAGAGAGGGGGATATAGAGAGAGGGGGGGGATATAGAGAGAGGGGGGGATATAGAGAGAGAGGGATATAGAGAGAGGGGGGGATATAGAGAGCGAGGGGGGGATATAGAGAGAGAGGGGGGATATAGAGAGAGAGGGGGGATATAGAGAGAGGGGGGGATATAGAGAGAGAGGGATATAGAGAGAGAGGGGGGGGGGTATAGAGAGAGGGGGGGATAGAGAGAGAGGGGGGATATAGAGAGAGAGGGGGGATATAGAGAGAGAGGGATATAGAGAGAGAGGGGGATATAGAGAGAGGGGGGGATATAGAGAGAGAGGGATATAGAGAGAGAGGGGGATATAGAGAGAGGGGGGGGATATAGAGAGAGAGGGATATAGAGAGAGGGGGGGATAGAGAGAGAGGGGGGGATATAGAGAGAGAGGGGGGATATAGAGAGAGAGGGGGGGATATAGAGAGAGAGGGGGGGGGATATAGAGAGAGAGGGGGATATAGAGAGAGAGGGATATAGAGAGAGGGGGGGATATAGAGAGAGAGGGGGGGGATAGAGAGAGGGGGGATATAGAGAGAGGGGGGGATATAGAGAGAGAGGGATATAGAGAGAGGGGGGGATATAGAGAGAGAGGGGGGGATATAGAGAGAGAGGGGGGACATATAGAGAGAGGGGGGGGATATAGAGAGAGAGGGGGGGATATAGAGAGAGAGGGGATATAGAGAGAGAGGGGGGGATACAGAGAGAGAGGGGGGGGATATATAGAGAGAGGGGGATATAGAGAGAGAGGGGGATATAGAGAGAGGGGGGGATATAGAGAGAGGGGGGGGATATAGAGAGAGAGGGGGATATAGAGAGAGAGGGGGATATAGAGAGAGGGGGGGATATAAAGAGAGAGGGGGGATATAGAGAGAGAGGGGGGGGATATAGAGAGAGAGGGGGGATATAGAGAGAGAGGGGGGGGGATATAGAGAGAGAGGGGGATATAGAGAGAGAGGGGGATATAGAGAGAGAGGGGGATATAGAGAGAGAGGGGGGATATAGAGAGAGAGGGGGGGATATATAGAGAGAGGGGGATATAGAGAGAGAGGGGGATATAGAGAGAGAGGGGGATATAGAGAGAGAGGGGGGATATAGAGAGAGAGAGGGGGGATATAGAGAAAGAGGGGGATATAGAGAGAGAGGGGGATATATAGAGAGAGGGGGGATATAGAGAGAGGGGGGGATATAGAGAGAGAGGGGGGATATAGAGAGAGAGGGGGATATAGAGAGAGGGGGGGGATATAGAGATAGGGGGGGGATATAGAGAGAGGGGGGATATAGAGAGAGGGGGGATATAGAGAGAGAGGGGGATATAGAGAGAGAGGGGGATATAGAGAGAGAGGGGGATATAGAGAGAGAGGGGATATAGAGAGAGAGGGGGGGATATAGAGAGAGAGGGGGATATAGAGAGAGAGGGGGGATATAGAGAGAGGGGGGGGATATAGAGAGAGAGGGGGGATATAGAGAGAGAGGGGGGATATAGAGAGAGAGGGATATAGAGAGAGGGGGGGATATAGAGAGAGAGGGGATATAGAGAGAGAGGGGGGATATAGAGAGAGAGGGATATAGAGAGAGAGGGGATATAGAGAGAGGGGGGATATAGAGAGAGAGGGGGATATAGAGAGAGAGGGATATAGAGAGAGGGGGGGATATAGAGAGAGAGGGGATATAGAGAGAGAGGGGGGATATAGAGAGAGAGCGGGGATATAGAGAGAGAGGGATATAGAGAGAGGGGGGGATATAGAGAGAGAGGGGATATAGAGAGAGAGGGGGATATAGAGAGAGAGGGATATAGAGAGAGAGGGGGGATATAGAGAGAGGGGGGGATATAGAGAGAGGGGGGGATATAGAGAGAGGGGGGATATAGAGAGAGAGGGGGGATATAGAGAGAGGGGGGATATAGAGAGAGAGGGGGGGGATATAGAGAGAGAGGGATATAGAGAGAGAGGGGGGATATAGAGAGAGGGGGGGGATATATAGAGAGAGGGGGGATATAGAGAGAGGGGGGGATATAGAGAGAGGGGGGGATATAGAGAGAGAGGGGGGGGGATATATAGAGAGAGGGGGGATATAGAGAGAGAGGGGGGGATATAGAGAGAGAGGGGGGGGGATATAGAGAGAGAGGGGGGATATAGAGAGAGAGGGGGGGTATAGAGAGAGAGGGGGGGGATATATATAGAGAGGGGGGGATATAGAGAGAGGGGGGGGGGGGATATAGAGAGAGATGGGGGATATAGAGAGAGAGGGGGGATATAGAGAGAGGGGGGGGGATATAGAGAGAGAGGGGGATATAGAGAGAGAGGGGGGGATATAGAGAGAGAGGGGGGATATAGAGAGAGAGAGGGGGATAGAGAGAGAGAGAGGGGGGGATATAGAGAGAGAGGGGGGGGGATATAGAGAGAGGGGGGGATATATAGAGAGGGGGGGATATAGAGAGAGAGAGGGGGGGTATAGAGAGAGAGGGGGGGGATATAGAGAGAGGGGGGGGTATAGAGAGAGAGAGGGATATAGAGAGAGAGGGGGGGATATAGAGAGAGAGGGGGGATATAGAGAGAGAGGGGGGGATATAGAGAGAGAGGGGATATAGAGAGAGAGGGGGGATATAGAGAGAGGGGGGGATATAGAGAGATAGGGGGGATATAGAGAGAGGGGGGGATATAGAGAGGGGGGGATATAGAGAGAGGGGGGGATATAGAGAGAGGGGGGGGATATAGAGAGAGGGGGGGGATATAGAGAGAGAGGGGATATAGAGAGAGGGGGGATATAGAGAGAGGGGGGGATATAGAGAGAGAGGGGGGATAGAGAGAGAGAGGGATATAGAGAGAGAGGGGGGGGGATATAGAGAGAGAGGGGATATAGAGAGAGAGGGGATATAGAGAGAGGGGGGGATATAGAGAGAGGGGGGGGATATGGAGAGAGAGGGGGGGATATAGAAAGAGAGGGGGGATATAGAGATAGGGGGGGATAGAGAGAGAGAGAGGGATATAGAGAGAGAGGGGGGGATATAGAGAGAGAGGGGGATATAGAGAGAGGGGGGGGATATAGAGAGAGGGGGGGGATATAGAGAGAGGGGGGATATAGAGAGAGAGGGGGGGATATAGAGAGAGAGGGGGATATAGAGAGAGGGGGGGATATAGAGAGAGAGGGGGGATATAGAGAGGGGGGGATATAGAGAGAGAGAGGGATATAGAGAGAGAGGGGGGGATATAGAGAGAGAGAGGGATATAGAGAGAGAGGGGGATATAGAGAGAGAGGGGGGGGATATATATAGAGAGGGGGGGATATAGAGAGAGGGGGGGGGGGATATAGAGAGAGATGGGGGATATAGAGAGAGAGGGGGGATATAGAGAGAGGGGGGGGGGATATAGAGAGAGAGGGGGATATAGAGAGAGAGGGGGGGATATAGAGAGAGAGGGGGGATATAGAGAGAGAGAGGGGGATAGAGAGAGAGAGAGGGGGGGATATAGAGAGAGAGGGGGGGGGGATATAGAGAGAGGGGGGGATATATAGAGAGGGGGGGATATAGAGAGAGAGAGGGGGGGATATAGAGAGAGGGGGGGGATATAGAGAGAGGGGGGGATATAGAGAGAGAGAGGGATATAGAGAGAGAGGGGGGGATATAGAGAGAGAGGGGGGATATAGAGAGAGAGGGGGGGATATAGAGAGAGAGGGGATATAGAGAGAGAGGGGGGATATAGAGAGAGGGGGGGATATAGAGAGATAGGGGGGATATAGAGAGAGGGGGGGATATAGAGAGGGGGGGATATAGAGAGAGGGGGGGATATAGAGAGAGGGGGGGGATATAGAGAGAGGGGGGGGATATAGAGAGAGAGGGGATATAGAGAGAGGGGGGATATAGAGAGAGGGGGGGATATAGAGAGAGAGGGGGGATAGAGAGAGAGAGGGATATAGAGAGAGAGGGGGGGGATATAGAGAGAGAGGGGATATAGAGAGAGAGGGGATATAGAGAGAGGGGGGGATATAGAGAGAGGGGGGGGATATGGAGAGAGAGGGGGGGATATAGAAAGAGAGGGGGGATATAGAGATAGGGGGGGATAGAGAGAGAGAGAGGGATATAGAGAGAGAGGGGGGGATATAGAGAGAGAGGGGGATATAGAGAGAGGGGGGGGATATAGAGAGAGGGGGGGATATAGAGAGAGGGGGGATATAGAGAGAGAGGGGGGGATATAGAGAGAGAGGGGGATATAGAGAGAGGGGGGGATATAGAGAGAGAGGGGGGATATAGAGAGGGGGGGATATAGAGAGAGAGAGGGATATAGAGAGAGAGGGGGGGGATAGAGAGAGAGAGGGATATAGAGAGAGAGGGGGATATAGAGAGAGAGGGGGATATAGAGAGAGGGGGGGGATATAGAGAGAGGGGGGATATAGAGAGAGAGGGGATATAGAGAGAGAGGGGGGATATAGAGAGAGCGGGGGGATATAGAGAGAGAGAGGGATATAGAGAGAGATGGGGGGATATAGAGAGAGATGGGGATATAGAGAGAGGGGGGGGGATATAGAGAGAGGGGGGATATAGAGAGAGAGGGGGATATAGAGAGAGAGGGGGATATAGAGAGAGAGGGGATATAGAGAGAGGGGGGGGATATAGAGAGAGAGAGGGATATAGAGAGAGGGGGGGGATATAGAGAGAGAGGGGGGATATAGAGAGAGAAAGGGATATAGAGAGAGAGGGGGATATAGAGAGAGAGAGGGATATAGAGAGAGAGGGGGGGATATAGAGAGAGGGGGGGGTATAGAGAGAGGGGGGGATATAGAGAGAGGGGGGGGTATAGAGAGAGGGGGGGATATAGAGAGAGGGGGGGGATATAGAGAGAGGGGGGGGATATAGAGAGAGAGGGGATATAGAGAGAGGGGGGGGTATAGAGAGAGGGGGGGATATAGAGAGAGGGGGGGGATATAGAGAGAGAGGGGGATATAGAGAGAGAGGGGATATAGAGAGAGGATTCAGTGTCCTCCGATGATGTCACTGGCGGACATATTCAAACTCATTGAGTTTCAGTAACTAAACTAAATGAATGGGTGCGGAACTGTTCTGCCATATCTTTATGTGCATTATACATCATTGCTGTTGCTGTTGTTTTGTGAAGTGCCCCTTTAAAGCTTCAACATTGTTTATGTGGATAATTACTTTGAATTACTCTGTAGTATTAATTTATATATTTTATTCCCAGTATAAATACCTGTACATTGTATATCATGCACTATTGCACTTGACTGCTACATTTGCACTCTGGTTGGATGCCAAACTTATTTTAGCTGTACTGTACTTGTGCTGTATGATGACGACACACATTTGAATATAATCTAATCTAATCTAGATCGAATCTAATCTAATCTAATAATGTTAACTTGTGTCACGAGTAAACGTTGAACAGTAGGGCTGCAGCGATTAGTCGACGTCGATTATGAAAAATCGTCGACGAGAAATTGTCGCGTCGATTAGTCATTAAAAAAAAATTATTATAATTTTTATTTTTTTTATTTTATTTTTTTTGCACTACCTATCTTTGTGAAAGTGGCTTCTCAGCTCTGGTCCAGCCAGCTGAAGACTTCTTAGCTTAACATAACAGACCGACAGTAAGTTTGGGGGAACTAATGGGATAACTGGGGATGTTGTTTGGTCCTGACAAGAGTCTCAAAGCAACTCTGAGGTCATCGCTCAATGTCCAATCTGTTCCTCTGCTCTGTCTTCAGCTGGACCAGAGCTGAGAAGCCACTTTCACAAAGATAGGTAGTGCAAAAAAAAATAAAATATATATATATATATATATATATATATATATATATATATATATATATATATATATATATATATATATATATATATATATATATATATATATATATATATATATATATATATATATATTTTTTTATTTTTTTTTAATATAATTGTTTTCTGATTAGTCGACTACCAAAATAGTAATTAGTTGCAGCCCTATTGAACAGTGCTACTGCACCAAGCCTCCATCTGGCCTCTCTCTGGTGTGGATCCCTCAGACAGCACTGCCTCCATCTGGCCTGATTTGATTTTTTTGATTTGAAGTCTTTATTTCGAACATGCAATGAATACAACAAACAATAACAAAAAAACAAAACAACTCAATCTGCATGTTCGAAAAGGAGTAGGAAGAAGTATACACTTATTTAATCCTACCCCTTTTCCACTACTCAAATGAGAATGAAATTTTAAACATAAAAAGAAAAGAAAAAAAGAAATATATATATATGCAAAACACCAAATCTCTGGTGTGGATCCCTCTCTGGTGTGGATCCCTCTCTGGTGTGGATCCCTCAGACAGCAACTGCCTCCATCTGGCCTCTCTCTGGAGTGGATCCCTCAGACAGCACTGCCTCCATCTGGCCTCTCTCTGGTGTGGATCCCTCTCTGGTGTGGATCCCTCTCTGGTGTGGATCCCTCTCTGGTGTGGATCCCTCAGACAGCACTGCCTCCATCTGGCCTCTCTCTGGAGTGGATCCCTCTCTGGTGTGGATCCCTCTCTGGTGTGGATCCCTCTCTGGTGTGGATCCCTCAGACAGCACTGCCTCCATCTGGCCTCTCTCTGGAGTGGATCCCTCAGACAGCACTGCCTCCATCTGGCCTCTCTCTGGTGTGGATCCCTCTCTGGTGTGGATCCCTCTCTGGTGTGGATCCCTCTCTGGTGTGGATCCCTCAGACAGCACTGGCCGCCGTGCTGAGAGGCTCTTTAACACACGGCGAGGGAGAGGGAGGCGAGATCATGAAACAATACGCTTGTTTTTCACACATTCATTTAGTTTTGACAGCTCCACCCTCCCCCCCGACGACCGAGAACACATTCACATTAACCCTTTCACTCCCACACGACAGCCGGTTAACCCTTTCACTGTGACAATACAGAAGGTTAGCCCTTGACTATCACACAACCGACGGCGATGCGCCATCATTAGCATCATTAGCTCCGCATAGCGGAGCATCGCCGTCGGTTGTGTGATAGTAAAGGGTTAACCTTATGTCGTGTGGCAGTGAAAGGGTTAACATTTACATGTTGTCATTTAGCTGACGCTTTTATCCAAAGCGACTTACAAGTTCTGTACGACAAGTCATCAGGAAGGATACAACTCTGGTTAGTTTATTAGGACAAGTGCATGACAGTAAGGTTAGTTAGGGTTAGATTTGAATAAAATAAAAAATTCATTTCAGATAATGGTTGAAGAAGTGCGTCTTTAGTCGACGGCGAAAGATTGGACGGGTTTCGGCTGTCCTAACTGGGGTGGGCAGTTCATTCCACCATTGTGGGGCAAGGACTGAGAATAGGCGACTTCTCTTTGATGACCCTCCCGGAGCTTGGATAGGAGTGGGTCTGAGGCGGCCAGAAGATGCAGAGCGTAGGGGTCTTGAGATTGTGTAGTTGGAGACCATTGACCGGAGGTAGGCGGGAGCGGTTCCCTTTGCCGCACGGTATGCCAGGTCGAGGGCCTTGAAGCGGATACGTGCAGCAATGGGGAGCCAGTGCAGGTCCCTGAGAGGTGGGGTGACATGGGCCGACTTTGGTAGGTTTGAGATCAGGCGGGCCGCTGCGTTCTGAATGAGTTGAAGAGGCTTGGTGGCGGTGGCCGGGAGGCCAGCGAGCAGTGCGTTGCAGTAGTCGAGGCGAGACATGATTGATTGGACGAGGAGTTGAGTGGCTTCTTTTGTCGGGAAGGGGCGAATCCTTCTGCCGTTGCTCAGGAGGAATCTGCAGGTCCTGGTGGCGTGTATCGCTTCCGCAACGGAATCCGGTTTCCGGGTTCCTCTGATTGGCCGCGACCCCCACGTGACCCGCCCCCCTATCCACCGCTCTGGCGCTGCCGCGCGCGGCAGAGCGAGTGGCTGCGGACTCGCTCGCTTCCTCAATTTATACGCATGGAAGTATTGACTGAATGAATGAATGAAAACTTTATTTAACAGATTGCAGAATGGGTACAATACAGTACGGCTCAATACACACAATTGTTAAGGGGATGCAGACCTGAGAAAGACGTTTGTCTTGTTTACATCAGGGTCCCCCATTTTCAATTCATATAGAACGACTACGCCGTAACAAATCATTAAAAAAATATACCGTTAACTGGAATATGTTGTGCCTTTACACATAATGTTGGATTATGTAATTGGTTTGTCATGACAAACAAATAAAAAAATCGCGATTTACCCGCTGGCTACAACAACACTCAGTGACTGCATGTAGTCAGAGACAGAGCTCAGCGATCACTGTGTGTTGTTGTAGCCAGCGGGTAAATCGCGATTTTTTTATTTGTTTGTCATGACAAACCAATTACATAATCCAACATATGTGTAAAGGCACAACATATTCCAGTTAACGGTATATTTTTTTAATGATTTGTTACGGCGTAGTCGTTCTATATGAATTGAAAATGGGGGACCCTGATGTAAACAATGAGGAAGCGAGCTCTGCGCACGGCAGCGCCAGAGCGGTGGATAGGGGGGCGGTCACGTGGGGGTCGCGGCCAATCAGAGGAACCCGGAAACCGAATTCCGTTGCGGAAGCGATACACGCGTCCTGGTGGTCGCGGCGATGTGAGCGGAGACGTTCAGCCGGTCGTCGAGGACAACACCAAGGTTCTTTGGCGGTCGGGGGACGAGGCCACAGCTACATTTTCCACTGTGATGGAAAGGTCGGCCGGCAGGCGAAGCAATTCTCTTTTGCTTGAGTTCTGTTTGCTATGATGCCAGGATTCCCCCCCCAAGGGGATCAATAAAGGAATATCTAATCTTATCTTAATTACAGCTCAATGAAATGATAGATGAAAGAATGGAGATAAGGATTGCAACACGGATTGCGATTCTTTTCATCGACATCATTTCATGGAGCTGTAATTAAAAGGATTCACTGTCCTCTGATGACATCACTGGCGTGGCACATTCAAACTCCTTAACCCTTTCACTGCCACACGACAGCCGGTTAACCCCTTTCACTGTGACAATACAGAAGGCTAGCCCTTTACTATCACACAACCGACGGCAATGCTCCATCATTAGCATCATTAGCTCCGCGGATGCGGAGCTAATGATGCTAATGATGGAGCATTGCCGTCGGTTGTGTGATAGTACAGGGTTAACCTTCCGTCGTGTGGCAGTGAAAGGGTTAACTGCAAAACAGTTCAGAGCCTTGGGATATGTGTGCGATCATGTGCAAAAACTAAATCAGCGTTGTTTTTCTGTGCAGTGATAAGATGAGGGTGAGATAATATTTTGGGGTCTGTGCTTAAAAAACACAACAAGGAGTCCTGCAGGGAACAGGACAGGGGTGTAAAGTACTTGAGTAATTGTACTTTGTTACAATGCTTAAGTACTGTTTTTGGGGATTTGTACTTTACTCGAGTATTATTAGGTTTGTATACTTTGCACTTTTACTCCATTACATTTCAGAGAAAAAAACATTTTACTCCTTACATTTAAAATGCAGACCTACAAAATACAAAGTACAAATCTTGCAGGTCACACACACACACACACACACACACGCACGCACGCACGCACGCACACACACACACACACGCACGCACACACACACACACACACGCATGCACAAACTTGGATTGTTAATGACGTATGACATATGGGACTAATCTATTTTCAGTAGCATGTTAATTTTATCACTGCTGTGTGATTAACAGAGAGAGAAAGACACACACACACACACACACACACAGAAAGAGACAGAGAGAGATGAGAGAGATGAGAGAGAGAGAGAGAGAGAGAGAGAGAGAGAGAGAGAGAGAGAGAGAGAGAGAGAGAGAGAGAGAGAGAGAGAGAGAGAGAGAGAGAGAGAGAGAGAGAGAGAGAGAGAGAGAGAGAGAGAGAGAGAGTCTATTAATAACTCATCTGTAATTGTGGGAATTCATTTGTGTCTGTAATCCACATGTTATTTTGCTCTTGGGTCCTTTCAGGGAATACATTTTATCTCTGTTTTTATTGCTTTTTTATTGTTTATTGTTTAAAAAGTAAAAGTAAAAACTTTTTTTCTGACTGTCTATGCTATACTGTTATACTGTTATACTGTTATATTATTATACTGTTATACTGTTATACTGTTGTACTGTTGTACTGTTATATTATTATACTGTTATACTGTTATACTGTTATATTATTATACTGTTATACTGTTATATTATTATACTGTTATACTGTTATACTGTTGTACTGTTGTACTGTTATATTATTATACTGTTATACTGTTATATTATTATACTGGTATACTGTGTTGTACTGTTATATTATTATACTGTTATACTGTTATACTTTTATATTATTATACTGTTATACTGTTATATTGTTGTACTGTTGTACTGTTATAATATTATACTGTTATACTGTTATACTGTTATATTATTATACTGTTATACTGTTGTACTGTTGTACTGTTATATTATTATACTGTTATATTATTATACTTGTACTGTTATATTATTATACTGTTATACAAAAACACATTCACAAAAAGTATGGGTTACTGAATGCTGAACTGCACTATTATAATCACTAAGCCAGACCTTACCTGTGTCCCTGTATCACTTGTCTCTGCTGCCCTTTGATTAAAAAAACGTCCCTATGTCCGTTTTCCTTTTTTTTGGGCATATTTCAGTTAGTCACAGCAAAAGTCACCTAGTAAAAGTGAGATAATTGACAATATCAAAACATGCTAGGGCTGTACCGAATAGTTCGAAGCTTCGTTCATAATGTTGACATTCGAATTCTAAATCAACATAAACAATTGTAATAAAAAAAAAAAAATTATCTTTTATTTTTATTTTTTTTTATTTGCCAAGTTATGGCGTGTGCCATAGCTTGCCATACCAGAACGACGCCCCTGCACCAGGGGGCAACTGCCGAACGGGCAATTCAAAAACACGGATCCCAGGAAAGAGAGCGAGCGCCCAGGGAAAACATCCAAGGGACGGTGGGGAGCGATGCAACATCTCACACAGGAGACACGGGAGTATACGGCACAAGGAATCTCCACAGGAGCAGGAAAACGCCGCCAACATCTCACACAGGGGACGCGGCAGCAGGTGGTAGGATGTAGGTGGCACGACGTCTCACGCCGGAGACGCGGCAGTAGATGGTGGTAACAAGATGACCCGGCAAGGAGTGGAAGGGAGTCTGCAATACCTGTACTCTCATCCGAGCTGATTGCAAACTCCTCTCAGGTGCGTGAAGCAGAAAAGCGGCACGCCCCCTCGTTGGGCAGCATGCAGTCCTTTCCAGCCCTCACAGTTATATTATTATACTGTTATACTGTTATACTGTTATATTATTATATTATTATATTATTATATTATTATACTGTTATACTGTTATACTGTTATATTATTATACTGTTATACTGTTATACTGTTATACTGTTATATTATTATATTATTATACTGTTATATTATTATATTATTATACTGTTATACTGTTATATTATTATACTGTTATACTGTTATACTGTTATATTATTTTATTATATTATTATACTGTTATATTATTATATTATTATACTGTTATACTGTTATACTGTTATATTATTATACTGTAATAATAATAATAATAATAATAATAATAGATTGGATTTGTAATGCACTTTTTGTTCGCTGGGATCCCAAAGTGCTACACTACATGGTTAAAACAGTTAAAAAAAAAAAAATAGAATAAAATAGTTATTAGTAAAACAAATAAAATAAAATACAGAATAAAAATAGAACATAGTTAATTAAAAACATAGTATAAACAGAAAATTTAAAAACAAAGCGCAATAAAATTTAAGGGGAGACACTGCAGGTGAATAGGGTAAACAAATTAACTAATAGATATCACAATGAAACTTCCCCAGTTGATTACTTATATTAAGACAAGACTTTTTTGTATTACAAGTTTTCTGAAATTGTATGTTTAAATATGCAAATGAGGCATGATCTACTTAAATATGCACTAATTTGCATATAATTCCAGGACAGAAATCTGAACATTGGATAAAGCCATTTTCAAAATTATAGTTTCATTTTGTTGACATATTAGAGCCAAAGGTTATTACAGAGGGGATTTTGGATATCTCTTTTTATCACTCCATAAATCAGAAAATACTCCATTCAGTCCATTTTATGGTAAAATTCCATATTTCACCATGTTTTTAGGAATAAAATGTGATATAAATCAGGGTATGAATGCGATATCAACAAACCCTTCTGTAAATACCTTCAGAACATAGATATGAAAGTTTTGGTGTATGTGAGTGCTACTGAAGTGGAGATTTCTGGCTCAGAGTATGAGGAAAAACTCTTAAAACTCATTTTTGGGAAAACGCCTTCAAAGTTCTGTATTGTAAAATGTCATACTTTTTTTTTTAAACAGATATTTACAAACACAATACCTAATCAAACCATTAGTAATAGACAACCTAAACACATGCCTGATAACTGAATAATAATAATAATAATGATGTTATTGAACTGAACAGAACTACACACAGGCTACAAACGGTGTAGTACAGTGTAGTACCCCCTAATAGGCAAAAAATATTTGAATAGATATCACTATGAAACTTTCCCAATTTGTTATGTACATATAAACTAAGAAAAAATGTATTGCAAGTTTTCTGAAATGTATGTTTATATATGCAAATGAGGCACTTCCCCATTAAATATGTGCACATTTGTGGATGCAATAAGGCAAAATGATGTAAAATAAACAACTAAATGTGTGTTATTGACGTTTTATTGTCACTAGTTTCATAGAAGACATGTTTAGGAAGCAAAATATAACAAAATCTCAAAATCAACAAAAAAAGTATATTTGACTATTCACCTGCAGTGTCTCGCCTTAAATAAAAAGCTAACAGTCAAAGGCCTTTTTGAACAGATAGGTTTTCAGGCCTGCTTTGAAAGAGTCCAGGCTCTGTGGTGCCCTCAGCTGGATGGGGAGGCTGTTCCACAGGCGTGGTGCAGCCGTGCAGAAGGCTCGGTCACCCATGGTGCAGAGCCGGGTATTGGGGACCTGAAGGAGCAGGCTACCTGCGGATCTGAGGGTACGGGTGAAGGATTGTGGAGTGATGAGTTCCTGAAGGTAGAGGGGTGCGTGTCCGTTTATGCAGTTATGGGTGATTGTAAGGATTTTGTAGTTGATCCGGGATGAGACGGGGAGCCAGTGTAGTGAGTGAAGGATGGGGGTTATGTGATCGTGTTTACGGACTCTCATCAGGATCCTGGCAGCGCTGTTCTGGATGTATTGCAGCTTTTGGATGCTCTTGCCAGGAATCACTGTTATACTGTTATACTGTTATATTATTATACTGTTATACTGTTATACTGTTGTACTGTTATACTGTTAGTATACTGTTATGCTGTTATACTGTTATATTATTATACTGTTATACTGTTATACTGTTATACTGTTAGTATACTGTTATACTGTTATACTGTTATATTATTATACTGTTATACTGTTATACTGTTATACTGTTATATTATTATACTGTTATACTGTTATACTGTTATTATACTGTTATACTGCTATACTGGTATACTGTTATACTGTTATACTGTTATACTGTTATTATACTGTTATACTGCTATACTGGTATACTGTTATACTGTTAGTATACTGTTATACTGCTATACTGTTATACTGTTATATTATTATACTGTTATACTGTTATACTGTTATACTGTTATATTATTATACTGTTATACTGTTATACTGTTATACTGTTATATTATTATACTGTTATACTGTTATACTGTTATACTGTTATATTATTATACTGTTATACTGTTATACTGTTATACTGTTATATTATTATACTGTTATACTGCTATACTGGTATACTGTTATACTGTTATACTGTTATACTGTTATTATACTGTTATACTGCTATACTGGTATACTGTTATACTGTTATACTGTTATACTGTTAGTATACTGTTATACTGCTATACTGTTATACTGTTATATTATTATACTGTTATACTGCTATACTGTTATACTGTTATATTATTATACTGTTATACTGTTATACTGTTATACTGTTATATTATTATACTGTTATACTGTTATACTGTTATACTGTTATATTATTATACTGTTATACTGTTATATTATTATACTGTTATGCTGTTATACTGTTATACTGTTATATTATTATACTGTTATACTGTTATACTGTTATATTATTATACTGTTATACTGTTATACTGTTATACTGTTATATTATTATACTGTTATACTGTTATACTGTTATACTGTTGTACTGTTATTATACTGTTATACTGCTATAATGTTATACTGTTATATTATTATACTGTTATACTGTTATACTGTTATACTGTTGTACTGTTATTATACTGTTATACTGCTATAATGTTATACTGTTATATTATTATACTGTTATACTGTTATACTGTTATACTGTTGTACTGTTATTATACTGTTATACTGTTGTACTGTTATTATACTGTTATACTGCTATAATGTTATACTGTTATATTATTATACTGTTATACTGTTATACTGTTATACTGTTGTACTGTTATTATACTGTTATACTGCTATAATGTTATACTGTTATATTATTATACTGTTATACTGTTATACTGTTATACTGTTGTACTGTTATTATACTGTTATACTGTTATACTGTTATACTGTTATATTATTATACTGTTATACTGTTATACTGTTATACTGTTGTACTGTTATTATACTGTTATACTGCTATAATGTTATACTGTTATTATACTGTTGTACTGTTATACTGTTGTACTGTTGTACTGTTATACTGTTATACTGCTATACTGTTATATTATTATACTGTTATATTATTATACTGTTATATTATTATACTGTTATACTGTTATATTATTATACTGTTATACTGTACCAGTTCATAAACCCATATCATTCACTGACCCTGCATGACAAGTTTAGTCTGTTCTGATCGTTTTCAAAACTGAAGTTACTACAAAAGTGTACACATCTTATGCTCTAAGAATAATTACACACGCACGCACGCACGCACGCACGCACACACACACACACACACACACACACACACACACACACACACACACACACACACACACACACACACACACACATTGCTGCTATCATAAAAAAACTAAGTCAACCTTTCAGGAATTAAAGATCCCCTGGACTCAGAAACATGTTTTCTATGGTTAACTCCTCTTGAAGGCATGACTTTGACTATACAGATTGTTATTTGTGCAGAACTTGTCATCAGATCACCTTTTCCCACAATATCTGGAGAGGGATAGCTTCTCTGTACTTCCCTGAAATCTGAGATGCATGTGTGATGTCATTAATAGGCCGAACCTATCATGGTCCAATATCTGGTAAATTGACACATTTAGCTTCAGCGACACAGAGTCGGTGTTGACATCTGTCAACTTGGAATTCCTGGTTGCAATTTGCATATTCATAAATCCTTACATCTCAACGAGGGTCAAGGTGTAGAGATGCTGCTGGGACATTTTCAGCAGGGTATTATTATTATTAGGTTATTCATTATTATTATTATTATTATTATTATTATTATTATTATTATTATTATTATTATTATTATTATTGTTATTATTATTATTATTATTATTATTATATTATTATTATTATTATTATTATTATTATTATTATTATTATTATTATTATTATTATTATTATTATTATTATTATTATTATTATTATTATTATTATTATTATTATTATTATTATTATTATTATTATTATTATTATTATTATTATTATTATTATTATTATTATTATTAGGGATGTCTGATATTATCGGCCGACCGATATTATCGGCCGATATCGGCAGTAAAATGTGATATCGGCAAATATCGGTATCGGTTTAAAAAAAAAAAAAAACAATAACAATATTTGTTATATATATATCCAGTGAAATTATTAGTTACCTGAAATTATTCAGTTTTTTGGACGGGGAAACCCTGCATATATCGGTATCGGTTGATATCGGTTGATATCGGTATCGTAAATTAAGAGTTGGACAATATCGGAATATCGGTATCGGTAAAAAAGCCAATATCTAGCATCCCTAATTATTATTAATATAAACCTTATTTGTATAGCACCATTCATACAAGAATTGCAGCTCAAAGTGCTTCACAGCAGTAAAATAGACATAACATGAGCATAAAATAGACAGAATAAAAGCAAAGCAGAGAATAAGTAAAATGGTAAATGCAATGCAGATAATAGCAATACAAATATTGACAGAAAAAGTTTAAAACCTGACAGTATTTCTTCCTGTTTGATACCCACACAGTTTAAAACCTGACAGTATTTCTTCCTGTTTGATACACACACAGTTTAAAACCTGACAGTCTTTCTTCCTGTTTGATACCCACACAGTTTAAAACCTGACAGTCTTTCCTCCTGTTTGATACCCACACAGTTTAAAACCTGACAGTATTTCCTCCTGTTTGATACCCACACAGTTTAAAACCTGACAGTCTTTCCTCCTGTTTGATACCCACACAGTTTAAAACCTGACAGTCTTTCTTCCTGTTTGATACCCACACAGTTTAAAACCTGACAGTCTTTCTTCCTGTTTGATACCCACACAGTTTAAAACCTGACAGTCTTTCCTCCTGTTTGATACCCACACAGTTTAAAACCTGCCAGTCTTTCCTCCTGTTTGATACCCACACAGTTTAAAACCTGACAGTATTTCCTCCTGTTTGATACCCACACAGTTTAAAACCTGACAGTCTTTCCTCCTGTTTGATACCCACACAGTTTAAAACATGACAGTATTTCCTCCTGTTTGATACCCACACAGTTTAAAACCTGACAGTCTTTCTTCCTGTTTGATACCCACACAGTTTAAAACCTGACAGTCTTTCCTCCTGTTTGATACCCACACAGTTTAAAACCTGACAGTATTTCCTCCTGTTTGATACCCACACAGTTTAAAACCTGACAGTATTTCTTCCTGTTTGATACCCACACAGTTTAAAACCTGACAGTATTTCCTCCTGTTTGATACCCACACAGTTTAAAACCTGACAGTCTTTCCTCCTGTTTGATACCCACACAGTTTAAAACCTGACAGTCTTTCCTCCTGTTTGATACCCACACAGTTTAAAACCTGACAGTCTTTCCTCCTGTTTGATACCCACACAGTTTAAAACCTGACAGTCTTTCTTGCTGTTTGATACCCACACAGTCCAACAAATGAACAATCATAAAAAAAAGAAATCTTTTATCAAATATTTTTTTATTTTATTTTTTTTCAAAACAAACAAAACACAACACAATAATACATAAGACACCACAATACAATACTTCAGTAATATTAACTACAATAACCATAACAAAAAAATAAATAAATACAGAGTAAAAATAAAAACAACACAAACACCACAAAAGACATTAGACATTAGACATTTCCTTTTTTTATTTTTATTTATTAATAAATAACAGGTTTGTGCCCAACAAGTAGTTGTTGGTTATGAAAAATGTGACATTTGACAGCACAAGTGGCTTCAATCGATGCCGTTATGAGTTTGTCAATGATGCAATGGCAAAGCGGCATTGCCTTCATGATAAACAAGGAGTGGTGCGATTTAGGCAACGCAAAGGAATTGTCTAACCACTGCTCCCCAGACCTGGAGTTTATTACGATCAAATGTCGACCCTTCTTCCTCCCGAGAGAGTTAACGTCCATCATCCTCATCGGCGTGTACATTCCACCACACGCGAACACTGGGGCCGCACTTTCAAAGTTATACGACGAGGTAAATAAACTCCAGACAGCTAATGTTGACGCTGCCATTTTGGTTCTGGGGGATTTCAACAGCGCGCGTCTTAAAAAGGTGTTGCCGAATTTCTATCAGCATGTGACCTGTCCCACCAGAGGCGAGAACATATTAGACCATGTATACTCGCAATTTAAGAATGGGTACAAGTCACAGGCTCTTAGTCCTTTCGGGAAGTCCGATCACGCCGCCATCTTTCTTTTGCCAAAGTATAAACAAAGTCTCAAGCGAACGCCGGTGGTCTCGCGAGAGGTTAAGCGTTGGACCGTGACGTCAGGGGAGACACTCCAAGCTGCGCTTGAATGCACAGACTGGAGTGTATTCCGTGATAACACAGCCAATATTAACGAATACACTGAAACGGTGCTTGACTTTGTCTGTACTCTGGTAGAAGAAACAATCCCCTCTACCACAATTAGAATATACCCAAATCAAAAGCCCTGGGTAGATAAATCCGTCCGTGAGGCTCTGAAAGTGCGCACATCAGCCTACAACACCGGGCTGGTGACAGGCAACATGGAAGAACACAAGATGGCAAGATACAACGTCAGGAGAGCAGTAATAGAGGCAAAACGGCATTACAGGGATAACGTTTTTTTTTTTTTTTTTTTTTTTTTTAACAAAAAATATTCAAAGTAAGAATAAACATTCTCTTTCTTTTGGCGGGTCCATACATACATATAAACAGGATAGTTAAATAAGCTAGATTTTTGCTGGGAAATAAAATAAAAAAGAGACAAAAAAATAAAAATTAAAAACAGAGCATTAGAAAAAGGCCAAAAGCCAAGACACAACAGCGACTATACCTTCAGTTCAGACATTACTGTAATATGAGTGACCTTTTGAACTTATATTTCATTTTATATATCATTAGAAAAAGGCCAAAAGCCAAGACACCACAGAGATTATACCTTCAGACATTGCTGTAATACGAGTAACATTTTGAACTTATATATCCTCTTCATCCTCCCTCAGACCCTTTAAGTAGTCCAACACCGGTCCCCATGTCGTATCAAACACCTTTCTCCGTCCTGTATTTTTAAATCTAAGCCTCTCTAAGTAGAGGGTCTCCCCCAGCTCTCTCATCCACATTTCAAATGAAGGTGCTGCATCCGACTTCCAAAGTCTCAAAATGAGCTTTTTAGCCAACACAGCACCTAAATATATCGGCCTTTTTTCATTTTCAGAGTACTTAGTGACATCGTCACTATATCCCAAAATGGCCACTAAGGGGCAGGGTTCCCACTGTTTATTAAAAACTTTTGAATAAAAGTCAAATATATCAGACCAAAACGTGTGTAAGTTGGGACAAGACCAGAGTTGATGTGTAAGGGTACCATCTTGATTTTTACATTTGTTACACAGTGGTGATACGCTAGGATACATCTTATTCACTTTCACCTTTGAGTAGTGCAACCTGTGTATCACTTTAAATTGAATCAAGTTGATTCTAACATTTACAGAGCACCGGTGAATATTTGTAAGACATGTTTCCCAGAATTCCTCATTGAGGGGTATCCCCAGTTCTGACTCCCACTCAGTCCTATATCTTTCTGTGCTAACTATTACCTGATTGAAAAGTGTCTGGTATATTATTGTCACCGCCCCTTTACTACCTGGTCTAACATTAATTATATTTTCCAGTGCTTGATGCTGAGGAATGTCTGACCATGTATCTACATGAGTCCTTACGAAGTTCCGTATCTGTAGATAGCGGAAAAAATGTGTTGACGGTAAATCGTGTTTGACCTTCAGTTGCTCGAATGATAGGAACTGGCCCTCTTGGTACAAGTCCTTCAAGCTCCCTATACCCTTCGCCTTCCACTGAGCAAACCCTTGGTCCATAGTGGATGGCTTAAAGGCATGGTTATTACAGATTGGAGTGTCTGTATACATATTTGGAGCTTTCAAGTATGTTTTAATCTGTTTCCATACCTTCAAGGAGCTATGTACTATAAAATTCCCTTCATATAATGACTTGTTTATCTTGACAGGGCTATTCAAAAGGGCTAGGAGAGAGGTTCCCTGACAGGCTGCTCGCTCCATTGAGAGCCATGCAGGAGTGACCTCCTCCATGCCCTCCGTAAGGTTAGCACTTCTCCAGAAAGCCATATTGTTTAAATGTGCAGACCAGTAGTAACATTTGAAGTCTGGAAGACCAAAGCCACCCTCATTTTTTGTTTTACATAAGTGTTTTTTTCTAATACGTGCAGCTTTATTCTGCCAAATAAAGGGGATTATAATCGAGTCTAACTTTTTGAAATACCGCTGTGGTATGAATACTGGAATTGACTGAAAGATGTATGTAAATCTCGGAAGAACCACCATTTTAATAGCGTTTACTCTCCCAACCAGTGACAGTGGGAGGGTCTTCCAAAAATCTATATTCTGTTTCAACTGTTTTATTTTTACTTTCCAATTCTCTTCCAGTAAGAGTTCAGGTTTTTTAGTAACGGTCACTCCTAGGTAAGTAAATCTATCTTTGGTAATCTTAAAGGGGATAGAGTTCAATGAGGAGCTATCCTTATTTATTTGTATTGGCATTAATTCACTTTTATCCCAATTAATTTGAAAACCTGAAAGAGAGCCAAAATAATTAAACACTTCCATAATTGGAGGAAGGGACTCCTGTGGGTTAGATATGTATAACAAAATGTCATCTGCATACATTGATAAATGATGCTTTTGCCCTTTTATGGAGACAGGTGATATTCTAGGATGTTGTCGAATTTTTGTAGCTAGTGTTTCTATGACTAAATCAAAAAGATAAGGAGAGCATGGATCTCCTTGCCTTGTCCCACGGTATAGTGGAAACTGAGAGGAAATATCCTGGTTAGTAACTACACTTGCTGTGGGATGAGCATACAAAATCCGTATCCAGTCAATAAATACCTTCCCGAAACCAAATGCCTCTAGGGTCACATACATATATGGCCACTCGACCTGATCGAAGGCCTTCTGAGCATCCACTGAAATCACCACTGTCTCTGTATTGTGTTTCGTATAAAGTATATTGAATAACCGTCTTAAATTGTAATAAATATGTCTATTAGGAATAAAGCCCGTTTGATCCGGGTGCACTATCTTCTGAATGGGGATAAAGTTGAACTTCAGTTTGAACAGGCTGACTCTAGAGGCATGTGGCAGGGCCTCAGAACAATGACAGACTACAAAGGCACCTCCCTCAAACTGAACAGTGACATCTCCTTAGCAAATGATCTCAATTCCTTCTATGCGAGGTTTGAGGCTGTGAATAACAACACCAGCCTACAAACCACGGCAATGGGGGGGGGGGGGGGGGGTCTGCTGATGGAGACTCAGTGTTCAGGGTAACAGAGCATGAGGTGAGGCGGACCTTTAAAAAAGTGAATATCAGGAAGGCAGCAGGACCGGACGGCATCCCCGGACGCGTCCTAAAAGTCTGTGCCGACCAACTGGCCCCGGTATTCACTGACATTTTCAACCTGTCCTTGGAACAGGCTGTCATCCCCACCTGTCTGAAGAAGTCCACCATCATCCCTGTACCCAAAAAATCTACGCCCACTTGCCTCAACGACTACCGCCCTGTAGCCCTCACCTCCATAGCCATGAAGTGCTTTGAGAAGCTAGTGAAGGGCTACATCTGTTCCTCCCTCCCCATCAACCTGGACCCCCTGCAATTTGCATATCGCCCCAACAGGTCCACGGAGGACGCCATAGCCCATGTGCTGCACACAGCAGCATCACACCTGGACAAGAGGCAGGGGAACTATGTGAGAATGCTGTTCATCGACTACAGCTCAGCATTCAATACCATAGTCCCCTGCAAACTCATAGCCAAGCTCAGGGACCTGGGCTTGAACTATGACCTCTGCCAGTGGGTCTTGGACTTCCTGACGGGCAGACCCCAGGTGGTAAGAGCAGGCAACTGCACCTCCTCATCCATCACGCTCAACATAGGGGCCCCCTAGGGCTGTGTTCTGAGCCCCATCCTCTACTCCCTGTACACACATGACTGCGTGGCACAGCGGAACAACAACACAATCATCAAATTTGCTGATGACACAGTAGTGGTGGGCCTGATCTCTGCCAACGACGAGAGGGCCTACCTGGAAGAGGTAGAGAATCTGTCACAGTGGTGTCAGGAGAACTGCCTCTCCCTGAACGTCAGCAAAACAAAAGAGATGATTGTGGACTTCAGGAGGTCGGGGGTCAAGGACTACAGCCCCCTCAGCATCGACGGGGCACCGGTTGAGAGAGTGAACAGTTTCAAGTACCTCGGAGCCCACATATCCGAGGACTTGACATGGACCACACACATTGACAGTGTTGTGAAGAAGGCACGACAACGCCTCTACTTCCTCAGGCGCCTAAGGAAGTTCCAAGTCAGTCAGAAGATCCTTAGGAACTTCTACTCATGTACAATAGAGAGCATCCTGACTGGCAACATCACCTCCTGGTTTGGGAATAGCACTGCACAAGACCGTAGCAGACTACAAAGAGTGACACGTTCAGCCGAACGCACAATTGGAGGGGGGCTTCCCACCCTCCAGAACATTTACAACAAGTGGTGCAGGGGGAAGGCTAAGAGAATCATCAAGGACTCCAGCCACCCTCTTTGAACTGCTGCGGTCAGGCAAGCGATACCGGAGTCTTAAGGCGAGCACAGAAAGACTCAGAAGAAGCTTCTATCCCCAGGCCATCAGGCTGCTAAACGAACAATAAACACTATGCAACAACCATCAAATGCACACCGAACACACACCCACACGCACACACTCATTTAAACAAACAACACACTGCAGCACCCACTCTCCACACTTTAGATCACACAAACACACTTTATATTTATTGATAAAGGATTTGCACTACAACTCGTACACCTACTGTAAATTGTACCTAAATTGCACCTCATCCCATTTCTGCCTTGCACTATATAGTATTGTATATTAGTACACTGCATAGTATTGTATATTATATGGTAACTCAGTTACGTCTATTCTGCATCGAACATTGTACATATGTCTATACTGAACACTGTGACCTAATTTTTTACTTCTAATTTACATGCTTTTATTACATACATTTATTTCATACTTATCTTGTCTTGCACAGTCTCTGGAGCGTAACTGTAAGAAGCATTTTGTATAAAAGTATTCTGTACTTCTGTATGACAACTATTAAAGAAACTTGAACTTGAAACTTGGCCGATAAGCTAATTTCACTTATAGCTCAAATCCCTGCCGCACCAGTTGCAGCCCATAAAGAGCCCTAACCCTAACCCTAACCCTAACCCTAGTCAAGTGCCATATCCGCAAAAAAAAAGTTTACAAAGTAATCAACCTGTCGGCATTCCCAACAAAAAACAAAAACAAAACGAAGACTGTAGAGTAAAAAGGTATGTTTTACAAAGTCTGTGGGGGGCTACTTTGAAACACGTCTTACCCCATGCCGCCTCTAGCTCCGCCCTCTGAACAATCGTTTTTCAAGGGTTTAGAATCCCTCTGGAGGGGATATTTGAGAAAGACAAGAAACCTCATTTCAGATCGACGCGCCCGTGGATATTTGTTTGATGTTGTACACAGAGGTTTTGGACGGGCATCACAGAGGGAGGCCTACAGGGTCATGAGAGACGCTCACAACCCCGGAGAGCAGCCTCCCATTCAAGTACAAACAGGTCCCCAGAGTGGAGCCAAAGGTGTTCCCCCTGCAGCCACGAATACCATCATACTGACGCACACACACACACACACGCACGCACGCACGCACGCACGCACGCACGCACGCACGCACGCACGCATGCACGCACGCACGCACACACACGAAATGTAAAAGGTGAAGAGATGGTTTGACTAACAGTAATCTTCCTTCAGAGAGTATAGGAACCAAGCCTCTTCTGTGTTGACTGGGTATCGTGATACAAGCCAGTGTCTCCCCTTGAATCTGTAATGAAACATAAGATAAGGATGGTTAACAAGGCCAGTTAACATGGCTAGTGTCTGTCTGTCTGTCTGTCTGTCTGTCTGTCTGTCTGTCTGTCTGTCTGTCTGTCTGTCTGTCTGTCTGTCTGTCTGTCTGTCTGTCTGTCTGTCTGTCTGTCTGTCTGTCTGTCTGTCTGTCTGTCTGTCTGTCTAATGATTTTTTTTTTTTTTTTATCCACTTTTTCTCCCATTTTCTATATTTTCTCCCATCCCAATTTCGTATCATCCAATTCAACCCTCCCCTGTCACGAACGCTGTTTCTTGCCTCCCACAAACCGGCTGCAATGTGGACAAAGTCATACATAGCACAAGTCCCCTCCGGTACTTGAGGTAACAGCAGTCGCATCTTTTCACCTGCGCAGCTCGATCTCTCAGTGGCGAGGAGTAACGCGTGGGAGGCTCACGCTGCCCCCGACACTTCCTGATTCTACTGCGCAGGCCACCAACCGACCTGTAGGAGTCGCTGTCCACAACGCCCGATCCCCACCCATCAGTTTCCCACCCCCTAATACGGCCAATGTGTATTAGTACGGATGACCAGCTAAACTGAAAGCAATGTGGAGCCGCTGGGCTCGAACTGACGAACCCAGGGTCTCCATCATTCGTGGCGAGCGCCTTGCCCACTACGCCACGTAGCCGCCCCACTGTCTGTCTGATGATAAGGATAAGGATAAGCGCTCAATGAAGAGAAATGGGTGGGGATTATTTTGGTTTTCACTCCGACACTCATCACAGTGAAGTTGTGGCTCTTAAATGCTTCTTATTAGAGAATCTAAGAAGACAAGAGTATCACAATCTGTGTTAATTTCGTCAGCTATTTTAAATTTTAGTTTTAGTCTTAGTCATGTGTCAAATGCCCTTTTTCATTTTCATCACATTTAGTCACCTTCATTTATTTTTTGTTTAGTCAGTTTTAGTCAACTACAGGTCTGAGCATTTTAGTCTTCGTTTAGTCTCGATTTAGTCTTTTTTGTTTAGTCTCGCCACTCAGTTACAGCCTCATAAGTTGGCGTGAGCAAAGAAAGCTAACGTTAGTGCTAGCTGGTTAGACATATGTACTGTAAGCTATTTAATGTGTTCTATTGTGGTGGATCAACATACTGTAGCGAGCCGTCATGCAGTAAGTCGGAACGATGTGTTGGGGATAAGGGTTCCGCACGGACAATTATGTTTGTTACTTTCCTGTCGGCAAACGAGTTCCTGTTAGCTAGCAAGTAGCAAGTACAATGGATTTTGATGTTGAATAAACGCTTAGCAGGATTTTATTTCACAAACTACATTTTGTGTCGTAGTTTTTTGTCAACGACATTGCATGCATAATTTCATCACGTTAGCGTCACGTGATCTCCATTAACACTTTGAGTGCCACGGACGTGTTTTGTCGTTAGTTCATGCCGCCAGTTGAATGCCAGCAACGCTATATAGCGTTTGTTTGTAGTATTTTTTTTTATTAGTGATTTGAATTCATATTTCATCAATCGAGCCTCACACTAGTGCTGCAGACTCTCACTGAGCTCCATTGGGAAAATACCGCCCCCTATCGTCTCTCCCTGTGTAACTGCACCCTGATTGGATTAGACTGATGGGGGGGGGGGTCCAGCCTCCTCATTTTACTTTTCCGGCGAGGCATCTGAAGAGACCCAAGTGATCGGCGAGCCGTAAAACGCGTGGAATACATGTTTACAGTACCCAACGCCTAATCAATAAACACAATCGATATTTGGAATGGCGATCAGGAATTGAAATAATCTTTTTGGAGAACATCTGATCTGAGGTAAGCAATTTATTTTACCAGTCTTGGGGTAATCGGATCTGGTTTGACCTATATATCAGCGTGTGCCCCATGTGTGTGTGTGTGTGTGTGTGTGTGTGTGTGCGCGCTGATCAGGAAATGAGAGAATATATTTTTCAGATCGCTTCTATAGCGTGCATAAGTACACATATACTATCGATAATCTAGCGTTTATTTGAAAACGATTCATAAATAGGCCGAAAAATTACAACGTTTTTTGTGTATGCCAGAATATTCCAGTAAATGGCGTTTATCACGGAATCTATATATTTTCCTGAAAAACGAGGGCTTTTCAAAATGCTATAAAATGGAAATGAACCGATTAAAAAATAATCCGTTTCGACAATGTTGACTGCAAACAAGTCATTGATAAACGACAGGGCAGATTAGACACATTTAAGACAGAGATTATGCGTTCACAACGCTATCATTGAAGTGGGTGCTGGCATTCAACCACGTTTTACCATGTTAACAAGTGGCAACCAAAGTGTTAACGTGACATCTCGTCTCGTTTTCGTCGGGGGGAAGAGCTTCGTTGATGACCATATTTAGTCATCATCATATTTGTTGACTAAATGAAGACTGATCACAATAAACACTGTCCTTTACTTGCTTGTGTTGTTTGTTGGTTTTTGGCTGATAATAATGTTTTCTTTATGCACGTTTTCTCTTGTAGCTGTAGGGTTTCTTGTTTCTGTGGTCTACAGGCTGCTGCATATGGCACCTTCAATAATATGTTCTACTCATAGAAGCATAAACTCTACTCACAAATAAGCATAAAAGATTTTATACTATATATATATATATATCATATACTATCTATTCACTTCCATGATAATATATGCAACGCTTTTATACTATATATATATCATATACTATGTATCTATTCACTTCCATGATAATAAACCCAAAGCTGTTATACTATATATATATATATATATATCATATACTATGTATCTATTCACCTCCATGATAATAAACCCAACGCTGTTATACTATATATATATATATATATATATATATCATATACTATGTATTCACCTCCATGATAATAAACCCAACGCTGTTATACTATATATATATATATATATATATATATATATATATATATATATATATATATATATATATATATATATATATCATATACTATGTATTCACCTCCATGATAATAAACCCAACGCTGTTATACTATATATATATATCGAGTACACTCGAGTGAGAGCGGCATAAGCCCCAATAAGACCGTCACCAGAGCTCAGCGATGCCGCTCGCGTGAGCATATTCTCCCCGCTGGTGATCGCAGCACGGAGGGTCGCGGACCAGCCTGGCAGCATAGCTATAAAGACATTTTCATAATCCAACATATGTGTAAAGAAACAACATATTCCGATTGGAAGGACTCCCATCTCCTCCTCGCGTCTCACACAGGGCTGAGCTGTGCACGGCTTTGCTCTCACTCGAGTGAGGAGGAGCGGAAGACCGCTGGTTCTCCAACATACAGCGGTGTGCTCTTCAGAATGTACCGGGAGAAACGTTTACTGTACCCCGCAGACATAATAAGCATTTTGGATAAAAGTATTTTGTACTTCTGTATGACAACAATGTATGCCTTTCAAATGTTAAATGATAAATGATTAAATGATACACAGCAAAATCTACGCTCTCGCCTCATCCTGCTTTCGCCAACGTCAGCGATGTGAAAGGCGAGGCGAACTCCAGCAGTAGCGCGCTTGCTGCCGCGGGGGCGTGCCACGTGCATCACGTGGCCGTCTCGGCCAATCAGGCCTACCCCGGAAATGGAAACGGTTGCGGAACTGATACAGGCGGGCCGGACACGTCTTCTTTAAACAAGTCAAGAAGAAACATCACAATAAGTCAAGAACAAAACAAGAACACCATAAGGTCCAACACTCCCAGACATACCCCACGCGAAGGTAAGGAAAAACTCACTAAAACCTAACAATAGGAAAAAATGCACCACAGGCAATGTGGAGGAGAGAAACCTTAGAAGGGCCATTCAAGAGCGGATCTCCCTTCTTAGATGTCGGTGATAGTAGTGTTGCAGGCGAACAGTTGGTAAGCATGCACTCATGTGTGTAGTGAAACACAGATAAGTGCATGCAATAGCAACTGAACATTTTGAAAGATTAAAGATAGAGCTGATAGCGGATTTATTTGAGGCACAGGGGCGGCGCAAAGAGGGTCGCATCCTCCCCGTCTTAATCACGGGACATTGACAGGAACATTGAATGATTGAATGACAGGGACATTGAATGATTGAATGACAGGGACATTGAATGACAGGGACATTGAATGATTGAATGACAGGGACATTGAATGACAGGGACATTGAATGAACAAATGCCCAGCACTGCTGGATGGACACACAGAGGAAACCCTGGAACCAGACCTTCTACCAGCTGAGCTGAGAGACATGCGTATCTCTGACGCACCGACCGCAGACAGCGCGGGGGAAAGAGGGAAGTAGTTGAGTGCAATTTAACTTTGATAGGAACCGTTTGAGCGACGTGTCAACATCCTGTTGGAACGGTGGTGTGAATACAATCCTATGCAAATGTGTCAGGAAACCCCACACAGCTTGTTCCAGGCCAAGGGCAACGATGACAGAGAGAGGGTCGGGGAACACCACACAGCTCGTTCCAGGCCAAGGGCAACGATGACAGAGAGAGGGTCAGGAACATAGATATATCCTCCTCCTCCTCCTCCTCCTCTTCCTCCTCCTGCTGCCCTGTCTTCTGTAGACCTATCCCCCTCCTCCTCCTCCTCCTCCTCCTCCTGCTGCAGCTCCTCTTCTTGCTCCTCCTGCATCACATCCACACCCTTTAAATAAAGCATAACACAATAGCAAATTAAAACAATATGTACTATGTTCTAAGTATAGCATAGAACACATAAGTAAGTCTACTTTAATGATCACGGACAAACCTTGTTTCTGGTTGCCAGCATGATGGCTTCCTTCTCCAAGCGGGTCCAGACAGCCTCATCATGAACCTTGTTCTCCAAGCGGGTCCAGACAGCCTCATCATGAACCTTGTTCTCCAAGCGGGTCCAGACAGCCTCATCATGAACCTTGTTCTCCAAGCGGGTCCAGACAGCCTCATCATGAACCTTGTTCTCCAAGCGGGTCCAGACAGCCTCATCATGAACCTTGTTCTCCAAGCGGGTCCAGACAGCCTCATCATGAACCTTGTTCTCCAAGCGGGTCCAGACAGCCTCATCATGAACCTTGTTCTCCAAGCGGGTCCAGACAGCCTCATCATGAACCTTGTTCACACTACAGCAGGGGCCCCGTCTGGGAGACACTCTCTGCTACAGCAGGGGCCCCGTCTGGGAGACACACTCTGCTACAACAGGGGCCCCGTCTGGGAGACACACTCTGCTACAGCAGGGGCCCCGTCTGGGAGACACTCTCTGCTACAGCAGGGGCCCCGTCTGGGAGACACACTCTGCTACAGCAGGGGCCCCGTCTGGGAGACACACTCTGCTACAGCAGGGGCCCCGTCTGGGAGACACACTCTGCTACAGCAGGGGCCCCGTCTGGGAGACACACTCTGCTACAGCAGGGGCCCCGTCTGGGAGACACACACACGATATAATGCACAGTGGCAGTGAGGTAGTGGTCTTGTGCCACACTGCTCCAACCATCAGCTGTCACAATGGCAGTGAGGTAGTGGTCTTGTGCCACACTGCTCCAACCATCAGCTGTCACAGTGGCAGTGAGGTAGTGGTCTTGTGCCACACTGCTCCAACCATCAGCTGTCACAGTGGCAGTGAGGTAGTGGTCTTGTGCCACACTGCTCCAACCATCAGCTGTCACAGTGGCAGTGAGGTAGTGGTCTTGTGCCACACTGCTCCAACCATCAGCTGTCACAATGGCAGTGAGGTAGTGGTCTTGTGCCACACTGCTCCAACCATCAGCTGTCACAGTGGCAGTGAGGTAGTGGTCTTGTGCCACACTGCTCCAACCATCAGCTGTCACAGTGGCAGTGAGGTAGTGGTCTTGTGCCACACTGCTCCAACCATCAGCTGTCACAGTGGCAGTGAGGTAGTGGTCTTGTGCCACACTGCTCCAACCATCAGCTGTCACAGTGGCAGTGAGGTAGTGGTCTTGTGCCACACTGCTCCAACCATCAGCTGTCACAGTGGCAGTGAGGTAGTGGTCTTGTGCCACACTGCTCCAACCATCAGCTGTCACAGTGGCAGTGAGGTAGTGGTCTTGTGCCACACTGCTCCAACCATCAGCTGTCACAGTGGCAGTGAGGTAGTGGTCTTGTGCCACACTGCTCCAACCATCAGCTGTCACAGTGGCAGTGAGGTAGTGGTCTTGTGCCACACTGCTCCAACCATCAGCTGTCACAGTGGCAGTGAGGTAGTGGTCTTGTGCCACACTGCTCCAACCATCAGCTGTCACAGTGGCAGTGAGGTAGTGGTCTTGTGCCACACTGCTCCAACCATCAGCTGTCACAGTGGCAGTGAGGTAGTGGTCTTGTGCCACACTGCTCCAACCATCAGCTGTCACAGTGGCAGTGAGGTAGTGGTCTTGTGCCACACTGCTCCAACCATCAGCTGTCACAATGGCAGTGAGGTAGTGGTCTTGTGCCACACTGCTCCAACCATCAGCTGTCACAGTGGCAGTGAGGTAGTGGTCTTGTGCCACACTGCTCCAACCATCAGCTGTCACAGTGGCAGTGAGGTAGTGGTCTTGTGCCACACTGCTCCAACCATCAGCTGTCACAGTGGCAGTGAGGTAGTGGTCTTGTGCCACACTGCTCCAACCATCAGCTGTCACAGTGGCAGTGAGGTAGTGGTCTTGTGCCACACTGCTCCAACCATCAGCTGTCACAGTGGCAGTGAGGTAGTGGTCTTGTGCCACACTGCTCCAACCATCAGCTGTCACAGTGGCAGTGAGGTAGTGGTCTTGTGCCACACTGCTCCAACCATCAGCTGTCACAGTGGCAGTGAGGTAGTGGTCTTGTGCCACACTGCTCCAACCCTCAGCTGTCACAGTGGCAGTGAGGTAGTGGTCTTGTGCCACACTGCTCCAACCATCAGCTGTCACAGTGGCAGTGAGGTAGTGGTCTTGTGCCACACTGCTCCAACCATCAGCTGTCACAGTGGCAGTGAGGTAGTGGTCTTGTGCCACACTGCTCCAACCATCAGCTGTCACAGTGGCAGTGAGGTAGTGGTCTTGTGCCACACTGCTCCAACCATCAGCTGTCACAGTGGCAGTGAGGTAGTGGTCTTGTGCCACACTGCTCCAACCATCAGCTGTCACAGTGGCAGTGAGGTAGTGGTCTTGTGCCACACTGCTCCAACCATCAGCTGTCACAGTGGCAGTGAGGTAGTGGTCTTGTGCCACACTGCTCCAACCATCAGCTGTCACAGTGGCAGTGAGGTAGTGGTCTTGTGCCACACTGCTCCAACCATCAGCTGTCACAGTGGCAGTGAGGTAGTGGTCTTGTGCCACACTGCTCCAACCATCAGCTGTCACAGTGGCAGTGAGGTAGTGGTCTTGTGCCACACTGCTCCAACCATCAGCTGTCACAGTGGCAGTGAGGTAGTGGTCTTGTGCCACACTGCTCCAACCATCAGCTGTCACAGTGGCAGTGAGGTAGTGGTCTTGTGCCACACTGCTCCAACCCTCAGCTGTCACAGTGGCAGTGAGGTAGTGGTCTTGTGCCACACTGCTCCAACCATCAGCTGTCACAGTGGCAGTGAGGTAGTGGTCTTGTGCCACACTGCTCCAACCATCAGCTGTCACAGTGGCAGTGAGGTAGTGGTCTTGTGCCACACTGCTCCAACCATCAGCTGTCACAGTGGCAGTGAGGTAGTGGTCTTGTGCCACACTGCTCCAACCCTCAGCTGTCACAGTGAGGTAGTGGTCTTGTGCCACACTGCTCCAACCCTCAGCTGTCACAGTGAGGTAGTGGTCTTGTGCCACACTGCTCCAACCCTCAGCTGTCACAGTGAGGTAGTGGTCTTGTGCCACACTGCTCCAACCCTCAGCTGTCACGGCAACATGGTCAACTGCCCTCAGTTCCTCCTTCACATTCTCCTTCTCGACAGTATACCAGGCTGGCATCAACGTGTTGGAGAGAAGGTCTCTCGACAGTATACCAGGCTGGCATCAACGTGTTGGAGAGAAGGTCTCTCAACAGTATACCAGGCTGGCATCAACGTGTTGGAGAGAAGGTCTCTCGACAGTATACCAGGCTGGCATCAACGTGTTGGAGAGAAGGTACCAGGCTGGCATCAACGTGTTGGAGAGAAGGTCTCTCGACAGTATACCAGGCTGGCATCAACGTGTTGGAGAGAAGGTCTCTCGACAGTATACCAGGCTGGCATCAACGTGTTGGAGAGAAGGTCTCTCGACAGTATACCAGGCTGGCATCAACGTGTTGGAGAGAAGGTCTCTCGACAGTATACCAGGCTGGCATCAACGTGTTGGAGAGAAGGTACCAGGCTGGCATCAACGTGTTGGAGAGAAGGTACCAGGCTGGTATCAACGTGTTGGAGAGAAGGTACCAGGCTGGCATCAATGTGTTGGAGAGAAGGTACCAGGCTGGCATCAACGTGTTGGAGAGAAGGTACCAGGCTGGCATCAACGTGTTGGAGAGAAGGTACCAGGCTGGCATCAACGTGTTGGAGAGAAGGTACCAGGCTGGCATCAACGTGTTGGAGAGAAGGTACCAGGCTGGCATCAACGTGTTGGAGAGAAGGTACCAGGCTGGCATCAACGTGTTGGAGAGAAGGTACCAGGCTGGCATCAACGTGTTGGAGAGAAGGTACCAGGCTGGCATCAACGTGTTGGAGAGAAGGTACCAGGCTGGCATCAACGTGTTGGAGAGAAGGTACCAGGCTGGCATCAACGTGTTGGAGAGAAGGTACCAGGCTGGCATCAACGTGTTGGAGAGAAGGTACCAGGCTGGTATCAAGTGTTGGAGAGAAGGTCTCTCGAAGGGGGGGAGTATTTTGGGTTCAGGGTCCTTGTCATCTCCATAAATAGAATTATGCAAGACAAAATACTATAAATAACTACAATCAGAATGGCAGCCATTTTGTATAAATAAAAAAATACAGGAAAATATTTTAACGGGAGGACGGCGGGAGAGAAGGTTGAAATATTATTGCCAAGTAGTTTTCACATACAACAAGGAATGACCTTTGGTTGTTTTCGGTGCAACATTAGCGGACAGACGTTAAAGGCCAACTTGCAGGTTGTATTTTTGTTCAATAAACAATGTGACTATAGGCCAACGGTGACTTTCATGAAGAGGGGGGGAAAATAAATAATTAAATTAGATACCAATGATGTAAACTACCCATAATTGCAGAGTAGGGTTTAACCTGCAAGTTGGCCTTTAACAGACAGATAAATAATACAATAAAGGTGGAGTAAGATCTAATTAAATTAAATATGAATTAAGTTAAGCACAATATAATATAATTATGAAATAAAATATCTGCCTGTAACTGTAAATAAAGAGGTTGAATAAAATTATATGGGATATAATTATAAACTAAATTAAATATGCATTAGTAACTATCATTAGTAATTTAGCTTACTCTATTTCATCATGATCAGATCACAAACATAATCACTCATTTACTGGTGGTGTTTGTGATATTTTACCTAAACCACGGGGTATCCACCAGTTGTACAGTGTCCCCCACCCACCCCTCCTACCCAACCTCCCCCCCCCCCCCCCCCCACTCCTACCCAACCTCCCCCCCACCAACCCAACCACCTCCAATGTGGGGGGGAAACATCCCTTTAACGATGAGCTGCGTCACGGCCCTGTGGCCCCCATCAACTCTCTGGGGGGGAAACATCCCTTTAACCATGAGCTCCGTCACGGCCCTGTGGCCCCCATCAACTCTCTGGGGGGGAAACATCCCTTTAACGATGAGCTCTGTCACGGCCCTGTGGCCCCCATCAACTCTCTGGGGGGGAAACATCCCTTTAACGATGAGCTGCGTCACGGCCCTGTGGCCCCCATCAACTCTCTGGGGGGGAAACATCCCTTTAACGATGAGCTGCGTCACGGCCCTGTGGCCCCCATCAACTCTCTGGGGGGGAAACATCCCTTTAACGATGAGCTCCGTCACGGCCCTGTGGCCCTCATCAACTCTCTGGGGGGGAAACATCCCTTTAACGATGAGCTGCGTCACGGCCCTGTGGCCCCCATCAACTCTCTGGGGGGGAAACATCCCTTTAACGATGAGCTGCGTCACGGCCCTGTGGCCCCCATCAACTCTCTGGGGGGGAAACATCCCTTTAACGATGAGCTGCGTCACGGCCCTGTGGCCCGCATCAACTCTCTGGGGGGGAAACATCCCTTTAACGATGAGCTCCGTCACGGCCCTGTGGCCCCCATCAACTCTCTGGGGGGGAAACATCCCTTTAACGATGAGCTGCGTCACGGCCCTGTGGCCCCCATCAACTCTCTGGGGGGGAAACCCCGTCTTCTGAGCACGAGTGAAGGGTTAACAACATCTGCAGATGTCACTGTGACACAAGAGTGGGACAGAGAGCACCTGGTCAATGAAAGCAAGAGTAACACAAGTTCCTAATAGTCTTGGCTAGTACGTTTTGCTAGTAAAAAGCTAACGTTTTACATAATCTTCTACTCTTTTCCAAACAAAAACCAAGACAGTGGGGGAAAAAAAGTTATCTCCAACATCGACGTATCCATATATAGTACTAACGCTAGCGAATTAATTAATTGATTAATTAATTACCTGACGATGTTGATGCCTCAGTGTCGTAGACGGATGCATCTTCAATGCTGGCTGCAGGCTTGCTGGGTGCTGCTGCTGATGCTGACGGCTTACTTTTCTTTGCATCATCATCATCAAGATGCTACAATCTTCAGCTTTCAAATAGATGCTGTGTTTGACCAAGTGTTTCCTCAAGTAGCTTGTATTACCCTGCCCTGTTTTGCACGTTGCGTTACAAATGTCGCAGAGAGCATTGACGGCGTCTATTTTCACAAAGTGTAACCACACTTGCGACCGTTTTCTACTTGCCATATTGCCCCGACTGATTTACCTATAGTCAAATCCTAGGTAAACATGTATTGTGCGCAAGCGATAAACGAAACCTTGACGTCATCGGACTTAACATATATATATATAAAAAAATAATTGTATACAATCTTTTTCTTAGAATATTTTTTTTAAAGAATAATAATAAAAATCATAAAAAAACGTTTTAAACGTTTAAAAAAAAAAAAAATTATAAGTACCGACAACGGTATCTCACGTGACTCGATACTCGGTAGTACCGACGTGTTTCGGTTCGGTACCTCAAAAGTACCGAATTCAGTACCCATCCCTATTGCCCAGTGTTGGCCTATTCTCAGTTGTATTGTGGTGGTTCACCTGGCGAGGCGGACCAGCCACTGCGCAGCTGAGGGCTTAAATTGGTGATGGGAATCAGCTGGGCGGTGTAGAACGGGGAAAGGGCATACCGTTTTCTGACCGCTTTGAATTGAACCACGCTTAGAACCACGCATTCTGATAGTTTTGGATCGCTTATAGGAACGTTTTGGATCGCTTTGATCCCTCTTCAATGTAAATATACTTTTTCTAAATAAAGCTGATAGGAGAGATTGACTCTGAGGGGAATGTAGACCGGTGGAATGCTTCTCTTAGTGAGATGATACATAGGGCAGCGCAGGACACAATTCCTATGAAGAAGGATCCCAGAGCTAGAATGATGGTTCCCTGGTGGAGTAGAGAGTGTGATGAAGCTGTAAGGAATAGGAATAAAGCATAATAGGAAGGCGAGACATTATCCAGGGGTGAGTCATGCAGTAGAATATAAGAGGTTAAGGGGAGTAGCAAGAAGAGTTATTAAACATGCTAAAAAGAGTAGTTGGAGGAAGTTCTGCGAAACACTAGGCCCTGAGACTCCTGTGAGGCAGTTGTGGGCAGTTGTATACAGAATGGCAGGAATATATAAGAAAAGCTCGATTCCAGTGATTCAGAAGGGTGGGGTAGAAGCAGTTACCAATAAAGAGAAGGCAGACTTGCTGGTGGAGGCCTTTCAAGCAGTGCATAGTTCTGGGAGTTTGGGGAAGGAGAGAGGGAGAAAGAGAATTGCACTGTTGTTGCAAAATGAGTGGAAGTTGAGTTGGAGTTCAGAAAATGAAAATCCGATTAATGCGTACTTTACAATGAAAGAGTTAGGGGATGCTATCCAAGATGGTGCAAACACGACGCCTGGAAGAGATGGATTATCCTATGAATTATTTAAGAATTTGAATGAATTTGTAAAGGTAGAAATACTGTGTCTGTTTAATAATGTGTGGTTAGAAGGCTGCTTGCCAGAGGAGTGGAAGCATGCCGTCATCATTCCTATTTTGAAGCCAGGTAAAGTAGCGTCTGAACCCAGGGGCATATCGACCCATAGCTTTGACATCTGTATTATGTAAAATTATGGAAAGGATGATTACTAATAGATTACTTAACTTTTTAGAAAGTAAGGATCTTTATGTTGGATTCCAGAATGGGTTTAGAAATGGCAGGTCTACAATGGAATCAGTAGAGGAATGGGGAGACAAGTGGGGTTTTAAAATCTCAGCCTCTAAGTCTAATGATATGATTTTTTGTTTTAAAAGAAGTTGCCTAGAGGAGGGCTGGTCATGTATGGGTCTCCCCAGGGTGCGAACCATGGGGGAGATAGGGGAGCCATGACTTCCCTAGATGAGACATCAGCTCCCCTGAAACATGATTTGTGAATTTTTGGGGGGTCTCTAAAATACTGACAATAAATGCTATTTTTGCCATGCATTTCTCATTTTTCTGTAATTGTCTGTATCGTCATCATCGTGTATAATGCGTAAAATTAGGCTATTTTGATGTATGATTCATGATTTGCGCACTAATTCACTGTTCGTTCAATAGATGGTGACATGCATGCTATTCTTGCAATTACCATTCGGAGCGTGGCGGTGCTGCAGCCTGCAGGCACAAATCAAACTTCACCCGCCGTTTTAAAAGAAAGAAAATACAGGTATTCAGGATAATGTCGAAAGTTAAACGAAAAATCAAAGAAGTAAGCTGTAGGAAAGCCTGCTAATAAGACTATTTTGTTCTGTAATAGCCCTTTAATATGTTGTTGTTGACAGGAAAGGGTAATTGATTTATGCCTGTTTAATCGTTCAGCGTGATGTGCCCCGATCAAGTGTTGCACTCTAGTCTTCTGATAACGTTACTGACCATTAAGAGTTCTCTCCCTTTAAGTGAGCAAGCCGGTCTCCGTGTTACTGCCTGACGACTACTTCGTTCTGTACCTGCCCTTTAAGAGTCCCTCCCCTTTAACGTGCACGAGCTATTCTCTGTGTTGCTGCCTGATGGTGCGGCTGCTGTAGCAGTAATGTCCGTCCCTTTGGGATAACGTGTGCGTCAATGAACGTGAGTACATTACCTGTGCTTAGTTCTGCCTAATCCATTCATTCTGCTTACTCTACCTTTATAGTGTGTCTCCGCTGTTCTATTCCTGTCGACGTCATCCCTCTGTTATTGAAACACTGCGCCGTTAGCTTAGCTACACGTTAGCCAACCTACGTTGCCTGCAAGTGATGCTGCGTGGTTAGCTTAGCCGCACGTGAGCTAGCTTAGGCTATATAACTCACTCACTACTTCTAGTGAATAGAATGTATCTTTACACCTGGTTTACAGTCCACCTACCTATACTGCTTACATGCACTGAAGGAGTAATTCCTGCATAGGTTATGTAGGTTATATATATTAACTCTGGTTAAGTGAATGCCCTAGTGGCCTAGTTACTAGTTGCACTATACTACTAATGGACATTATGTTTATGTACGCCACTACTGTGTTTACTAATGTATACTGTATTGTATCACTACTGTGTTATTAATGTATACTGTATTGTATTCCTCTGTAGACAACCACACACATGGAAATATCCCAACCACACACACCTTTCTGTTCCCAATAAAAGACAATACCTGCAGCACGCCTCTGTGACTCTCTAATAGGAGTTAAAACGCCATAGTGTCCGCCAGCTCTATTAAACGCAACCCGTGGAGGCCCTAGCCCTCCGTTTCAAAGCCTTCTAACCAATTTTGCTTTTACAAAGAAGGCGAAGCAGCCAATCGACTCGACTGAGCAGGAGCCGGTAGGAGCATACTTCTTCAATCGCAGACCATCGCAGATTTAGAGAATTGGGCAGATCTTCACCATCAGGTGGGTGGCGAGTAATTTTAATACTGTAAAAGCAGTCTGGAATAACTACCCTGCTTTAGCGCGCCACTTTAAAACAGCAAGTGAGGACGCATCTCGCAGGCAGCTGATCCCAGGCCTTTGTGGTTGCTTCTGTGTTAAGCAGTGGAGGTTTCTCTATGACAACACGTGAAACACAAATTCACTCATAATTCATAATTATTATTAATTTACATATATATATATATATATATATATATATATATATATATATATATATATATATATATATATATATATATATATATATATTTTTTTTTTTTTTATTTGTTTGTATTATTATTATTATTATTATTATTATTATTATTATTATTATTATTATTATTATTATTATTATTATTATTATTATTATTATTATTATTATTATTATTATTATTATTATTATTATTATTATTATTATTATTATTATTATTTTTATAAGAAATGTTTTCCTCCGTAAAAAAAATGTCAGTGAATTTTTTCTTTTCTTCAAAAATTGCCAAAATTGACAGCTCTGAGCTCAGGCCTGCACTGCACTACTGCAGTAATGGCTGGTGCAGAATTCTGCACTGGTTGACCCGGGATTAAATAAATAATAAATAATAGCCAATCAAAATAGGCTATTAACGTCATCTAAGCACGGTCCATGCATTTAAACTCTTGCCATTGAATGGGGGATTCAATGATTGACAGCCTTGAAATCCAATCAGAGAATGTGGCAACTCTGCTGCTCTGCAGCTACACAGAGGTTGAATGATTGACAGCCTTGAGATCCAATCAGAGAATGGGTTCTACTCTGTGGCTCTGCAGCTTCTTCTTCTTCTCTCTCTGCAGCTTTGTTTATAAAATCATTTTATCTCAGTTAAGAAGCTAACTTGTTGGAGCTAACGTAGCTAAAGGGCTACCACCGCAGCTACCAGGCCCAGGGTGGAGTGTTTTGTTATTGTTCATGAACTTATTGTGCATCGTTTGATGATATATATATATTTTTTTATCTCAGTTGTTGTAAAACGAAAGCCTGCAGTGCTTAGCCGGGACGCTAACGTTAGCCAGCCGAATTGTTTAGAGAACAATACGTGTCCGTAACAGTAGTGTAGTAGTTCTAACTTCACTCGGGAGACAAAAGCCAAACATCAATTTGATGCAACAAGCTGGCTCGCGATGCACATGGCTATTGTTTACATTTGCCATGGGCAGTGATGGGCAGTAGCTAGCTACAAGTAGCAACGCTACATAGCTTAACTACAATTCTCAGTAGCGTGCTGGTAGCGTCGCTACTTTTTAACCAGGGTAGCGATCTCTGTAGCAGAGCTATTTATAGAACGAAGTAGTGACGTAGCGACGAGAAACGTTACACGCTACTTTCGGGAGAAACAGTCTAGACTAGAAGATCTGCGAGGAGAAAAGAAAACTCCCCGTAAAAAACCCACTATGATTGGTTGGTTGGTTTAGATATGAGTATGACGACTCACGATTGGGTATGGTAGGCCAAAACATTACGGGTAGGCCAATCAGAGGCAGGATAGGGCGGGACTCCAGCCGCAAAGCAGGAAGTGAAAATCAAAACACAGACGTATTGAATGAATGCAATTTAACGGATTACATGAACCAGTCTGCGCGAAATGGCAGAGGGGTTCGATGGCATTGATGAAGATGATGATGTCAATAACAACAATGACTCTCCATGGCCCTATCTGGGACACATTTATGAGTTTGACTGAAAAAACAGCTAAAACATATGCTGCTCTCTCAACACGTCCAGCACTAACTTGAGAACACATTCAGGTGAGCTGATGAAAATCAACTGTTCCCAAACAGCACACAAGTCAGTACAGTTTTTGTCAACAGCTTTAACTAAGATAGCTGCTATCATGATGATGTTTCACTGTAGGCAGAAAATGAACAATATTATTGGGGTGGAGAAAAGAAAAAAAGAGGGAAAAGCAGTGGTTCTTAACCTGTGGGACAGGACCCCCAGGGGGGGTCCCCACATGATTTTGGGGCCATGGAATGTTTTGTGAGTTACATATTTAAATACATTTGGTCATTTAGCTGACACTTTCATTCAAAGCAACTTACAAATTGTGTACAACAAGTCAGTAGGAGTGGTACATATCTAGCAGCCAAGGATAAGTAGTATTGTTTGTCAGTGTCAAGCTTGAGTGTTATACTCTGAGTACATACTGTAGTAGTATAGACATATTAGCATAGTTGGTAGTAGTATATACATGGTAGCATAATACTAGTAAAATGAAGTAAAACAATTCAGATATTGAAGAAGTGTGTTTTTGGTTGATAAAGTGGGCAGGTTTCAGAAGATGCAGAGTTTAGGGATAAATAATACATAAAGATAGAATAGAAAAGAAAAAGACCATTACTGCATCAAAAGTAATCAACAAACTATACTATAAAAACTGATAAAACCAAATGGTCTCTTTCTTTTCTTTTGTAGAGGCTGCACCCAGCTAAAACTTGCCTTCCTGGATTTTGTACATAATACAAGTTCATGTTAAAAGGATGACACAAAAAGCCAGACCGAGGGCTTGTTTCAGTTTTATAATATATAATATAACCTTGCAATCAAAAGTTAGGGGGCGCACTGAAATTATGGCAAGGGTTATTAGCCCCCTAACTTTTGATTGCAAAGTCTGACATTGACCCCCTTTTCAGGAGTTGACCTAGAGCCCACCAAGGTCATGCATATCAAGTTTGGTCAATGTCAGACCTTGCAATACACTGTAAGGCACTGTAAGGCTACGGATCTGCCTCACTTCCAGTGATGAAGCTAAGCTATGCTAACGGAGCGTCTATTCCCAAAGCTAAATGCACGCACAGAGACAAAAAAGGTATGTATCTTCTTGTCTAACTCCAGGGAAGATGTTAAATAAGCTAATTTCCCAAAATGTTGGAGTTCCCCTTTAACAATTGTGTGTATTGAGCCGTACTGTATTGTACCCATTCTGCAATCTGTTAAATAAAGTTTTCATTCATTCATTCATTCATTCATTCATTCATTCATTCATTCATTCATTCATTCATTCATTCATTCATTCATTCATTCATTCATTCATTCATTCTCCTTGTGTTACATAAAACCCATCTGCGGCCTCATGCAGAGGAAGGTGGTAAATACATGTTAGATATTCCAATGTACAGTTTTGCATACCATTGACTCAGAATGGTCTGTTTTATTGAAATCATCACAGCAGTATAGTTTGTTTAAATACTTCAGAAGTATGATATTTAAACATGGTCCCTAAAATGAATGGAAGCGAATGAGGAGCCTGACACCTGGGAGGAATGGGGGTGATGCAGCGTTGGGGATGTTTAAAAAATATAATTTAATATATAATATAATATAATAATTTGTGCTTCACCTAAAAATTTGGTCAGCAGCCTCCACTGGTGTTAAGGTAAGACCTTATTTTCCTAATTACAGTAACTGTATTATTATCATTATTGCTCATTTATAAAATGTCTATGGTATGATTATTGGTGGTTACATGCGCAGCTGCGCTTGTCTCGTGTGTGGGTGCGTGCGGCTCTCACCCTGTCTTTTACCAGTGGTGCAGTGCTGGGCAACCGCGGTCAAACGGCGTTTGGGCTTCGAAGTGCGCGCATCCTATTATTATGCAAAGTCTAGGTGATAAGACTTTGCATAATAATAGGATACCGTTTGGCCTCCGCCCATATTACGACTGCACCCCTGGTACTGACCAGGGTGCTGACTGGTGTGATAATGTTGCATTTGCCTATAATAATGTTAGACTCGATGTGTTTGGTCGTTGACTTGTTGTTCGGTATTGGTTCATCCGTGTGTTTATGTGTAAATAGGACTGTTGTGTGTGAATTTTAGTGTTGGATCAGAGCCCTCCCCATCATATGTATATACTCTGTCAGGATGTAGGGGTAACAGTACTGTATATTTGAATACCGCCTATGTCACAAATGTATCAGTACTAAATACCTATATGTCCCTATTGTAGTGACTGTACATAATTCACACGGAACTCGTTGGGAATGGTAGTTCCCCCCGGACGATTTATAGGGTGGCACTTCCTGCCACCGGCATTCTTATTTTACTGTCGATACGACTACGTCGATTTGTTGTTACGCTGATGAATAAAGGAATTAGGTTTAGCTTCGAGACACCGCCTCCGACTCCTTCTTCTCAGCGCTACACTGGTGACCCCGACATTAGTCTCGAGGAAGTTTCCGAGACGGAGAATACGACGAACATGGCAAACAACGCTGGTTTTCTCAGACTGCCTGAGTTTTGGGAGCAGTCGGCGGCCGCGTGGTTCGCCCAGGCGGAGGCGCAGTTCGCCCTACGGGGAATCGTGGATGACGCCGCTCGATACTTCCACGTCGTCTCGAGTCTGAACAACACTACGGCGGCGAGAACGGTAGGCTTCATTACCGCTCCGCCGGCCCGGGATAGATATGAGGCGTTTAAGACGCACCTGCTCAGGATTTTTGAGTTGTCGCCGTCTGAGCGGGCCCGACGCTTGTTGGATATACGTGGCTTGGGAGACAGCAAGCCGTCGGCGCATATGGAAATGATGCTGAATCTACTGGGCGCCGAGCAGCCGAACTTTTTATTTAAAGAGCTGTTCCTCAGACACATGCCGCCACGGGTACAGACGGCGCTGGCCAATACAAACATTGTGGATCCCCGTGCTCTGGCGGAGGAGGCAGATCGGTTCTACCTGGCCACGCAGCACTTAGCCCCAGAGGTGCTGGCCCCGACACGGGCGCACATGCCCAGAGGGGGAGGGGCGAAGATGGAGAGGGGCGCCGCGGCCGACGGCAATAATGACACAGGCCTGTGTTATTTCCATGCACGCTTCGGCGCGAAAGCAACGAAGTGCCGCCCGCCTTGTACTTTTGTCAGGGCGGGAAACGCCAACACCTGCGCCCAGTAGCGGCCGTGAGCGCAGGTACGTCGAACAGGCTACTCTTCATTAAGGACACACTCTCTGGTCGAGAATTCCTCTGCGACACCGGAGCACAGAGGAGCGTCCTACCGGCGACGGTGGTGGACACCGCCGGCGGGGGGGGGGGTCCGCGACTGACGACCGCCAACGGTAACCCGATCCGCACCTACGGCACGAGGACCGTGGAGTTGTGTTTCGGGGGACAGCGGTTCACGTGGGAGTTTGTCACGGCCGACGTCTCGTTCCCACTACTCGGGGCGGATTTCCTCTGCGCACATGGGCTCCTCGTGGACGTGAGGCACGGCCGCCTGGTAGACGCCCAGACGTACGCTTCCTTGACTTGTGTGCGCAATGAAGTGGTATACAGCGGGCTGGCCAGCTCGCTCGCAGAGGGTGACGTGTACCAACGCCTACTGCGGGAGTTTCCCGGCTTGACACAGCCTACGTTCTCGGCCGCGACCACCAAACACGGGGTCGAGCATCACATAAAGACTCAAGGAGCTCCCGTGTACGCTAGGGCCCGCCGGCTCAACCCTGACAGACTAGCAGTCGCTAGGTCAGAGTTCGCCAACATGGAGAAGTTGGGGATTGTCCGACGCTCGGACAGCCCCTGGGCCTCGCCGCTGCACATCGTGCCCAAACCGGACGGGGGATGGAGACCGTGCGGGGACTACAGACGCCTCAACGACGCTACCACGCCAGACCGCTACCCGGTCCCCCACATCCAGGACTTCTCAGGGCACCTGGCGGGTAAGCTGTTCTTTTCGAAAGTAGACCTGGTACGCGGTTACCACCAAGTGCCGGTACACCCCTTGGACGTCCCGAAGACGGCGGTGGTAACACCCTTCGGTCTATTTGAGTTCCTACGGATGCCGTTCGGACTGAAGAACGCGGCGCAGTCTTTCCAGAGGCTAATGGACTCGACGCTCAGAGACATGCCGTTTATTTTTGTCTACCTGGACGACATCCTCGTCGCCAGCTCCTCGGCCGAAGAGCACCTGGAGCACCTACGATGCCTCTTTACGAGGCTGGGCCAAAACGGCCTAATCATCAACCCGGCTAAGTGTCAGTTCGGGTTGACCTCCATACGGTTCCTCGGACACCTCATCGACAGGAGGGGGGCCGCCCCCCTCCCGTCGAAAGTGGAGGCCGTTTCCGCTTTCCCACGACCCCCGACGGCCCGGGCGCTCAGGGAATTTCTCGGGATGGTGACGTTTTATCACCGGTTCATCCCCCGGGCGGCCCACACCATGCGGCCGCTTTACGAGGCGCTGAAGGACAAGTCCCCCAACCAGCCGGTCGACTGGACGGCCGAGAGGACGACAGCCTTCGCGGCCACCAAGGCGGCCCTGGCGGGTGCAGCCATGTTGGCTCACCCGGCACCGGGGGCCCCGGTCGCCATTACCACCGACGCGTCAGACTACGCGGTGGGCGCAGTGCACGAGCAATACGTTGACGGCGCCTGGCAACCGCTGGCGTTTTTCAGCCGTCAACTGACCCCCAGGGAGCGCAAGTACAGCGCATTTGACAGAGAGCTCCTAGGTCTCTGGTTGGCAGTGCGCCATTTTCGTTTCATGCTGGAGGGCCGGGAGTTTACGGCCTTCGTCGACCACAAACCCCTCACGTTCTCCATGTCCAAGGTGGCTGAACCGTGGTCCGCGCGACAACAGCGCCAACTCTCGTACATTTCCGAGTACACGACAGACATACGGCATATCGCCGGGAAAGCCAACGTGGTCGCAGACTGCCTATCCAGGGTCGTCATCGGAGCTGTGCAACTGGGCCTCGACTACGTCGCCATGGGCTCGGAACAGGCCTCCGACCACGACATCCAGGCCCTCAGGACAGCGGATACCAGTCTGCGCCTCAGAGACGTCGCGATTGGCGGCTCGGGCGCGTCCCTGCTCTGTGACCTTTCCACCGGGCAACCCCGGCCGCTGGTCCCTATAGGCTGGCGCAGGCGGGCTTTCGAGGCTGTGCACGACCTGTCTCACCCCGGTAGGAAGCCTTCGAGCAGGTTGGTGTCACAGAAGTTTGTGTGGCGAGGGCTCAAGAAAGACGTGATGGCCTGGGTCGACGCGTGTGTGTCCTGCCAACGGGCTAAAGTGCACCGACATACCAAGGCCCCGCTTGTGACATTCGTGGTTCCCGAGAGGAGGTTCGACCACGTCAATGTTGACCTCGTGGGCCCGCTTCCTTCCTCTCACGGGTTTACCTACCTGTTCACTATGGTGGACAGGACCACCCGATGGCCGGAAGCCGTTCCCCTCGCCTCGACGTCTTCTTCCGACGTGGCCCGCGCCTTTATCAGCACGTGGATCGCACGTTTCGGGACCCCGTCTGACCTCTCCTCCGACCGGGGCTCGCAGTTCACCTCGGAGCTCTGGAACGCGGTCGCCAGCGGCCTGGGGGTTAAGCTGCACCGTACAACCGCGTACCACCCGCAGGCCAACGGGCTATGCGAACGTTTCCACCGGTCCATGAAGGCGGCGCTGCGCGCAGGCCTGACGGACGGCAACTGGGTAGATAAGCTGCCGTGGGTCATGCTCGGACTTAGGAGCGCCCCCAAGGAAGACCTGCAGGCCTCGTCCGCGGAACTGTTATACGGCCAGACATTGCGCGTCCCGGGGGATTTCATTCCGGACGCGACAACCCCTTGGTCCGCGGCCAGCCAGCGTTCCACCCTGCGAGAAGCGGCTCAGACCTTCGCCCCGATTCCCACGTCGCAGCATGGTACCCCCGTTTCCCGGGTGCCGCGCAGCCTGCACACGGCGGAGTACGTTTTTGTTCGCCACAATGCGCACCGGGGGCCCCTACGCCCCCCTTATGATGGCCCGTTTAGGGTCCTGCGACACGGTAACAAGGACCTCATGGTCGACATGGGCGGTAGGACGGAGACCGTGTCGATAGACAGGATCAAGCCCGCTCACATAGACGTTTCACAGCCTTTGGAGTTGGCCCTTCCCCCCCGCAGGGGTCGTCCGCCGTTGCCCCGGGTGCCACCGCCCACAGAGCCACCGGCGGCCTCACCGATGCCAGCGCCCCCGGGTGTCGGTGAGGGTACGGGCGCTTGCGACGCTTTCCCCTCTCCGCCCCCGGTTTTCCACGCTCGCCGAGGCCGTTTCGTGCCCCCGGGTGTCGTGGACGGCGCGGGCGCTTATGCCACTCCGCCCTCCCCGCCCCCGGCTTTCCGCACACGCAGAGGCCGGGCAATTGTTCCCCCACGCCGGGGGGATTTTGACTATGGGTGAATTCTGGGGGGGCTTGTGTAGTGACTGTACATAATTCACACGGAACTCGTTGGGAATGGTAGTTCCCCCCGGACGATTTATAGGGTGGCACTTCCTGCCACCGGCATTCTTATTTTACTGTCGATACGACTACGTCGATTTGTTGTTACGCTGATGAATAAAGGAATTAGGTTTAGCTTCGAGACACCGCCTCCGACTCCTTCTTCTCAGCGCTACACTATGCCATAAATGTTGTCCCAGCACGGCGCGGGACCCGACACCCCCCTCCCCCCTTCTTTGTTGTTCCAACACGGCGCGGGACCCGACGCCCCCCCCCCCCTTCCCACCCACAACAACACAGAGGAACAGATCACAAACGGACAATACTTCGAACCTGCCAACATAAATGAAATAACCAACGCCAATGGACTGAACATTTTTCACATTAACATTAACAGCTTAAAAAACAAATTGGATGAAATCAAGCAAATATTCATAAATGGTAAGGCAAACATACTGTGCTTCTCAGAAACTAAGCTCGACGATTCTGTAAAAGATCCAGAGATAGAGATTGAGAACTACTCAATAATCAGGAATGATAGGAACAAACATGGAGGTGGTGTCTGTATGTACATACACAAGGACACCAAATTCATCAACAGAAATGACCTGAATCATAAAACAATTGAAACTGTATGGGTGGAAATCCTATTCGAAAGGGCGAAATCCCTACTGGTTGGCACAGTCTACAGGCCGCCAGATCATAGTGGCTTTTATGATACAATGGATGGGTGTTTAGCTGGAGTTGAGGATGTAGACAAAATTCTTATTGGAGACTGGAACACGGATATGCAACGAAAAGATGCACCCGTCTTCAAGGCCTTCAGTAGGTTTTGTGATCTGCATGGCCTCAGCCAGCTAATCACCCAACCCACACGTGTATGTGAATCAACTCAGACTACCATTGACCTCATTCTGACCTCCGACAAGTCCAAGATCTCAAATAAAGGGGTTATAGCATGTGGGTTAAGTGATCATTATATGATATTCTGTACCCGAAAAAAACTAAAACAAAAGGCTGGCTGCCACAAAACAGTCACATCTAGAGACCTCAAAACCTACTCTAGCGAGGCCTTCAACCTTGAACTGGAGAGTCTGGACTGGTCAGATGAACTCAATGGTACACTGGTTGACGAAACATGGCTTGGTTTCAAAACCAAATTCTCAGCAATACTAAACGACATGGCCCCCCTAAGAACCACCAGGGTAAAAAATCGCGCTGAGCCGTGGATGCACTCCGAAATACTGGCCGCTATGAAAACCAGAGACAAAAAATGCTCTGAGTTTCGTAAAAGTCAGTCAAAGCTTACTAAAAGCACGAGCAGTGAACTCCAAGCCCACGTGACTGAACTCAAACTAGAAAGAAACAGACTAAGAAACGACGTAAACTCCATGATCAAAACTGCAAAAAAGAATTTCATCAATGACAAAACTGAGGAAAACAAAAACAAACCACGTGAACTTTGGAAATTACTCAATAATCAACTAGGATGCAGTAAAAAACTTAAAACCAGATTCTCAAACATAAACATAAAAACTGACAACACGCTCATCACAGACAAGCTGGATGTAGCCAATTACTTAAACATTTTCTTCACAAACATAGCCACAACACTGGTAAACAAACTACCCTCCCACTCAGGGCTTTATGGGGTAGAACACATAGTAGCTTTCTACAAAAACCTAGGGGTCCGCAAGGACGACTTCAAGCTGGAAATGGTAACAACAGATGAGGTACTCAATAAACTGAGCGCCCTCCAACCTAACAAGGCCACTGGCCATGACAACATCCCCTCCAAATTCCTCAGAGACTCAGCAGCCGCCATCACACCAATCATCACACACATAATAAACCTCTCCATAAAACAGGGACACGTCCCCAAGGACTTCAAAATTGCGAGGGTGACCCCTCTGCACAAAAAGGGCAGCAAATTAGACCCAGGCAACTACCGCCCTGTTTCTATTCTCACCTCCATCTCGAAAGTCATGGAAAAAATAGTCTACGAACAGGTCGAAAAGTACCTAGCGGAAAAAAAATCTAATCTACGAATTCCAATCTGGCTTCAGAACATCCCACTCCACTGACACATGCCTTCTCTATTTGAATGACCACATCAAACAAGAGGTGGACGCAGGCAAATACTGCGGCATGGTCATGCTGGACCTACAAAAGGCCTTTGACACGGTCAATCACTCCATTCTGATTGACAAGCTAAAAGCAATTGGTTTTGATAGTCTATCAGTGAGCTGGATGCAATCCTACCTTGAGGGGAGGGAACAGATGGTGGAGGTAAACGGTACCCTATCCCCCCCCCTCACAGTGAGCTGTGGTGTTCCACAAGGAAGCATACTAGGACCGCTACTGTTCCTAATTTATGCAAATGACATGTCGTCAGCTTGTGACTGCAACTTGTTCCTGTTTGCGGACGACTCAGCCCTGCTGGTCTCTGACAAGAACAAGTTACAGGTTGAAAAAACCCTCAGCTCGGAACTAGGCAGAATCTGCATATGGCTCGCTGATAACAAACTATCATTACACATGGGCAAAACAGAGTCCATTCTCTTCGGTTCAAATAACAAACTCAGCAAGACCGACGGCTTCTCAGTTACAGTGGGTGACAATATTGTCACAAGGAAAGATGAAATTACCTACCTGGGGTCCATCCTAGAGGCTAATCTCTCCTGTGACAAAATGGCATCCAATGTAATAAAAAAAGTCAACCAACGAACTCGATTCTTGTACCGGATCTCCTCTCTGGTAAACAAGAACACCCTGAAGACTCTGGCAGGAGCACTCATTCAGGGGTACTACGACTATGCTTGCACCTCATGGTACCAAAGCACCTCAAAGGCGCTAAAAACAAAATTACAAACATCTCAAAACAAACTGGTCAGACTACTGCTTGACCTTACTCCTAGAACCCACCTCACCCCTGCCCACTTCGACAACCTAGGATGGCTTAGAGTAGACGACAGAGTACAACAACTTGCAATGGGCCTGGTCTACAAGATACACTACACGACCAAGGTACCCATGTACATGTCAAAATACTTCCCAAAGGTCAGTGAATACCACGATCACAACACCAGAGGGAGCTCCACAAATCATGTCAAACCCAGATTCGGCTCAAATAAGGGACTAAACACGTTTCGCAATTATGCCACATCAATGTGGAACGCCCTACCCAAAGCTGTAAAGGAAAGTGGATCACTACCCACTTTCAAAACCTCTCTCAAGGGACACCTACGGGAGACTGCAATTCAACACTGGCCCCTGTAAATATCCTAACCCAATCATTCCAACCCCCTCCAATGTACAGTCATTTACCTAGTATGGTTTTGTCAATAGTTCAATGTACAATTGTGTTTGTTTGTACAGTGTCTCCTCCCCCCCCCCCCTCAATGTACAGTGTTACTTGTTTATACAGTGTGCCCCCCGCCCCCCCCCCAACCACCTCCAATGTAAATTACCCAGTATGGTTGTCAATATCCCAATGTACCCAACCCCCCCCACCCAACCTCCAATGTACAGTTTCTACGTCAAATGTATATACTCCCTTTTCTTGACTCCTTCTGTATCACAAACAGTACTGTATTTGCAAATCTGGTATGTCATAAATGTATAGATGTAGCAGTACTGACTATCTGTATGTCATGTATGTCATATATGTCTATATGAATTGAAAATGGGGGACCCTGATGGAAACAAGACAAACGTCTTTCTCAGGTCTGCATCCCCTTAACAATTGTATGTATTGAGCCGTACTGTATTGTACCCATTCTGCAATCTGTTAAATAAAGTTTTCATTCATTCATTCATTCATTCATTCATTCATTCATTCATTCATTCATGTCATGTATGTTGTGTATGTCATAAATGTCTATATGAATTGAAAATGGGGGACCCTGATGGAAACAAGACAAACGTCTTTCTCAGGTCTGCATCCCCTTAACAATTGTATGTATTGAGCCGTACTGTATTGTACCCATTCTGCAATCTGTTAAATAAAGTTTTCATTCATTCATTCATTCATATATAGATATAGATAGATATATATTCTATAGATATCTATGGCTACAACTAAGCCTTCACGCGTTGACTCGATGAAAAGCCCACATCCATACTTCCGCAATTCGTGACGCGAAGTGGGAGATATCTATCGGGTCTATAAAAAAATCCCACATGTCCTAGTAGGAATTACCACTAGGAGGCTGACGACGTGAATGGTTTTTCCCAGACGGAAGCTGGTTCTTCCGCTTCTTCCCACGTAACGTGAACGTAGTACGCGGTGTCATGATGACGTGTACAAACCCGTCATGTAAAAACTACATTGTGTTTACACCTGATTGGACGACACGCCCCTCACGTGTCTCTCGAGGGCGTCCAGTGATTGGCCGAGGCGAGGAATCAGGAAGTGTGTACAGGGTGTCAGAGAACTTGCTAGCTGTGTTGTTTATTATACTACTGATGATTACATCTGATTATACTACTGATGATTACATCTACACACTGCAGCTTGTAGCGCAACTCGCTGTGTTATTATTACATTACAGCAGATCTCAGAGCAAAAGGTGTTGTTAACCACCGAGTGCTGTATCTAAGTCTTTGGTTAGCCTTTAGCTAACGTCGTTAGCACCCCATACCCGAGCCTGCTGCCAGGTTACTATTATTATTATTTTTTATTATTATTATAGTCTGTATTCTATCTGCCAGGTTACTATTACTATTATTATTATAGTCTGTATTCTGTCTACCTAGCGTGTTGTCATCAACAAACAGAGGTATTTGCATATCATATATGTCTCATGTAACAGTACTACCTGTATGTCATGTATGTCCACACACACACACACACACACAGAACCACACATAACCACCCATCAAAACACAAACACACACACACCCAGTACTGTATATCATGTATGTTGTGTATGTCATAAATGAATTGAAAATGGCGGACCCTGATGTAAACAAGACGAAAGTCTTTCTCTGGTCTGCATTCCCTTAGCAATTGTGTGTATTGAGCCGTACTGTACTGTAGCCATTCTGCAATCTGTTAATGAAGTTTTCATTCATTCATTCCCCCACAGACGCTGTTAGCTGGATGGCAGCTGTTTTTATGGAGGACGTGATCATTCGAAGTGGGACGAAACTTTAACTGGATGTTTTCTTGCAACATAAATAATATCAACCACAGCTACAGCTAGCAGCACAGTGTTGGCTCGTCATCGACAACCATGGGATTTAAAGGGTCTTTTAAGACGGCGAGGATACTTGGTTTGTTCACCATTCTCCTCGTCTTCATACACGGAATACGAACAGGTGGGTGTATAAACCATTGACCCAGCTGTCTGTTCAGTCCCTGCTTCACTGGTTGACGTTGCTAAACCCTTGGCTATCAGCTATTTACATGACAGGTTCATCTAATTATCAGGCAGCACCATCATTAACCCTTTCACTGCCACACGACAGAAGGTTAACCCTTTACTATCACACAACCGACGGTCGGCTGTTGTGTGGCAGTGAAAGGGTTAACCTGTGAATTGTCGCAGTGAAAGGGTTAACCATTTGGTAGTGCGGCAGTGAAGGGGTTAATGTTGTGCCGTTTTTTATCTCCGCAGACGAAGAGCAAGAGGGGAATGATGGTCCAGAGTTAAAGGTATGTCATCATATGATCTCTATGCCATTGTTTCTCAGACTTGTTCATGTCAAGGACGCCCACATTGACACGTAATAGGTGGGGGACCCCCTGTCCAGGGCAGGGACCCACGGGGGGGGGGGGGGTCTCGGGACTCACTCCACTTTGTGAACCACTGCTCTGTCACTTCAACTATACTAACTGCTTATGCATATCGGTGGGAATCACCAGAGGCCTCACGGTACGATACTATCACGATAGTATCAGTGATGACTGTTAAAGGATAACTCCACTTTTTTTTTTTAAATTAGCTTATTTAACATCTTCCCTGGAGTTAGACAAGAAGATGCATACCTTTTTTGTCTCTGTGCGTGCATTTTAGCTTTGGGAATAGACGCTCCGTTAGCATAGCTTAGCTTCATCACTGGAAGTGAGGCAGGACAGTAGCCTTACAGTGCCTTACAGTGTATTGCAAGGTCTGACATTGACCAAACTTGATATGCATGACCTTGGTGGGCTCTAGGTCAACTCCTGAAAAGGGGGTCAATGTCAGACTTTGCAATCAAAAGTTAGGGGGCTAATAACCCTTGCCATAATTTCAGTGCGCCCCTAACTTTTGATTGCAAGGTCTGACATTGACCCCCTTTTCAGGAGTTGACCTAGAGCCCACCAAGGTCATGCATATCAAGTTTGGTCAATGTCAGACCTTGCAATACACTGTAAGGCACTGTAAGGCTACTGTCCTGCCTCACTTCCAGTGATGAAGCTAAGCTATGCTAACGGAGCGTCTATTCCCAAAGCTAAAATGCACGCACAGAGACAAAAAAGGTATGCATCTTCTTGTCTAACTCCAGGGAAGATGTTAAATAAGCTAATTTAAAAAAAAGTGGAGTTATCCTTTAAGTGGAGGGACTGGGAGACCCATGTTACTGACCAGACACTCTGTATCAGTGATGATGACTGTTTACTGCAGAGTGGAGGGACTGGGAGACCCATGTTACTGACCAGACACTCTATATCAGTGATGGCTGTTTACAGCAGAGTGGAGGGACTGAGAGACCCATGTTACTGACCAGACACTCTGTATCAGTGATGGCTGTTTACTGCAGAGTGGAGGGACTGGGAGACCCATGTTACTGACCAGACACTCTGTATCAGTGATGACTGTTTACTGCAGAGTGGAGGGACTGAGAGACCCATGTTACTGACCAGACACTCTATATCAGTGAATGTGATGACTGTTTACTGCAGAGTGGAGGGACTGAGAGACCCATGTTACTGACCAGACACTATATATCAGTGATGGCTGTTTACTGCAGAGTGGAGGGACTGGGAGACCCATGTTACTGACCAGACACTCTGTATCAGTGATGGCTGTTTACTGCAGAGTGGAGGGACTGGGAGACCCATGTTACTGACCAGACACTATATCAGTGATGACTGTTTACTGCAGAGTGGAGGGACTGAGAGACCCATGTTACTGACCAGACACTCTATATCAGTGATGGCTGTTTACTGCAGAGTGGAAGGACTGGGAGACCCATGTTACTGACCAGACACTCTGTATCAGTGATGACTGTTTACTGCAGAGTGGAGGGACTGAGAGACCTATGTTACTGACCAGACACTCTGTATCAGTGATGACTGTTAAGTGGAGGGACTGGGAGACTCATGTTACTGACCAGACACTCTGTATCAGTGATGACTGTTTACTGCAGAGTGGAGGGACTGGGAGACCCATGTTACTGACCAGCCACTCTATACCAGTGATGGCTGTTTACTGCAGAGTGGAGGGACTGAGAGACCCATGTTACTGACCAGACACTCTATAATCAGTGATGGCTGTTTACTGCAGAGTGGAGGGACTGGGAGACCCATGTTACTGACCAGACACTCTGTATCAGTGATGACTGTTTACTGCAGAGTGGAGGGACTGAGAGACCCATGTTACTGACCAGACACTCTGTATCAGTGATGACTGTTTACTGCAGAGTGGAGGGACTGGGAGACCCATGTTACTGACCAGACACTCTATATCAGTGATGGCTGTTTACTGCAGAGTGGAGGGACTGTGAGACCCATGTTACTGACCAGACACTATATATCAGTGATGACTGTTTACTGCAGAGTGGAGGGACTGGGAGACCCATGTTACTGACCAGACACTCTATATCAGTGATGACTGTTTACTGCAGAGTGGAGGGACTGGGAGACCCATGTTACTGACCAGACACTCTGTATCAGTGATGGCTATTTACTGCAGAGTGGAGGGACTGGGAGACCCATGTTACGGACCAGACACTCTGTATCAGTGATGACTGTTTACTTCAGAGTGGAGGGACTGGGAGACCCATGTTACTGACCAGACACTCTGTATCAGTGATGACTGTTTACTGCAGAGTGGAGGGACTGGGAGACCCATGTTACTGACCAGACACTCTATATCAGTGATGACTGTTTACTGCAGAGTGGAGGGACTGGGAGACCCATGTTACTGACCAGACACTCTATATCAGTGATGACTGTTTACTGCAGAGTGGAGGGACTGAGAGACCCATGTTACTGACCAGACACTCTATATCAGTGATGACTGTTTACTGCAGAGTGGAGGGACTGAGAGACCCATGCTACTGACCAGACACTCTATATCAGTGATGACTGTTTACTGCAGAGTGGAGGGACTGAGAGACCCATGTTACTGACCAGACACTATATATCAGTGATGGCTGTTTACTGCAGAGTGGAGGGACTGGGAGACCCATGTTACTGACCAGACACTCTGTATCAGTGATGGCTGTTTACTGCAGAGTGGAGGGACTGGGAGACCCATGTTACTGACCAGACACTATATCAGTGATGACTGTTTACTGCAGAGTGGAGGGACTGAGAGACCCATGTTACTGACCAGACACTCTATATCAGTGATGGCTGTTTACTGCAGAGTGGAAGGACTGGGAGACCCATGTTACTGACCAGACACTCTGTATCAGTGATGACTGTTTACTGCAGAGTGGAGGGACTGAGAGACCTATGTTACTGACCAGACACTCTGTATCAGTGATGACTGTTAAGTGGAGGGACTGGGAGACCCATGTTACTGACCAGACACTCTGTATCAGTGATGACTGTTTACTGCAGAGTGGAGGGACTGGGAGACCCATGTTACTGACCAGCCACTCTATACCAGTGATGGCTGTTTACTGCAGAGTGGAGGGACTGAGAGACCCATGTTACTGACCAGACACTCTATAATCAGTGATGGCTGTTTACTGCAGAGTGGAGGGACTGGGAGACCCATGTTACTGACCAGACACTCTGTATCAGTGATGACTGTTTACTGCAGAGTGGAGGGACTGAGAGACCCATGTTACTGACCAGACACTCTGTATCAGTGATGACTGTTTACTGCAGAGTGGAGGGACTGGGAGACCCATGTTACTGACCAGACACTCTATATCAGTGATGGCTGTTTACTGCAGAGTGGAGGGACTGTGAGACCCATGTTACTGACCAGACACTATATATCAGTGATGACTGTTTACTGCAGAGTGGAGGGACTGGGAGACCCATGTTACTGACCAGACACTCTATATCAGTGATGACTGTTTACTGCAGAGTGGAGGGACTGGGAGACCCATGTTACTGACCAGACACTCTGTATCAGTGATGGCTGTTTACTGCAGAGTGGAGGGACTGGGAGACCCATGTTACGGACCAGACACTCTGTATCAGTGATGACTGTTTACTGCAGAGTGGAGGGACTGGGAGACCCATGTTACTGACCAGACACTCTGTATCAGTGATGACTGTTTACTGCAGAGTGGAGGGACTGGGAGACCCATGTTACTGACCAGACACTCTATACCAGTGATGACTGTTTACTGCAGAGTGGAGGGACTGGGAGACCCATGTTACTGACCAGACACTCTATACCAGTGATGGCTGTCGGATTATTTTAACATGTAGACCACTTATCTTCACACAAGCGAATACCACTTACAGCACCTAAATTGTAATAACATGTTACGTTCTCATTCGTCTACATGTCTTAACTTGCTCTGTCTGACGCCAGCAGGACTGGGCGACTCCAGTGTTAAAAGTTGCAAAGATCAGTCTTCACTTCACGGTTGCTATAGGTTACATGTCTACTGTTGCTATAGGTTACATGTCTACTGTTGCTATAGGTTACATGTCTACTGTTGCTATAGGTTACATGTCTACTGTTGCTATAGGTTACATGTCTACGGTTGCTATAGGGAGGTGTCGTCTGACATAACCTGTTGTTCCACCTGTATAGGGATTTATCATTGGAAAAATTGATTATCGGCTATTGTAACAATTCTGCCGCATGGAAATTGAAAAGCGTTCCACTTTTGCACAAAATGAGTTCCCTTCTATCACTAACATTATTGTTTAAGCATTTTTGGTTGAAATCAAATTTGGCGATTTATTGTTTATGATTTAATTGCGAATATTTTCATGTTGAGCCATAGATTGTGGATGAATAAGCACAGACAGGTACACCATGCAAATGTTAATTCTTTATTTGTTTTAAACGAGACGATTTAGAAATGGGCAATGGGGAAATACATTGCGTTGGACAGAGGGTGGAACACGAAAAATGGCAATGACGTAACCACTACACCTCCCTATAGACCAGGAAGTAACCACTACACCTCCCTATAGACCAGGAAGTAACCACTACACCTCCCTATAGACCAGGAAGTAACCACTACACCTCCCTATAGACCAGGAAGTGACCACTACACCTCCATATAGACCAGGAAGTAACCACTACACCTCCCTATAGACCAGGAAGTAACCACTACACCTCCATATAGACCAGGAAGTAACCACTACACCTCCTGCGTCTCTACAAATCGTAGCTCCGGTTCTGCAGACCCCTCTCTGATTGGTTGAGCTCCATTTCTGCAGCCCCCTCTTTGATTGGTTGAGCGAAGCCCCTCTCTGATTGGTTTAGCTCGTCATGCGGTAAAAGGCGGATGTAATGTTATCATCTCAAGAAGATAAAAATAAATGTACTACCAGATTCGCGTTTATAACGTTATTTCGCGTGACTTCGCGGTTTATTCATAACGTTATGCACATTTCACAACACAGCCAGCTGTCAGAAACTGTACATTGTAACGTTATAGGTTTATTCACATAACGTTATTTCACGTGACGCGTTAAACTTGTTTACACTCCCCACTTACTGAAACTGTACCATGACGCACTCCCCACTTAACCCAGTTAATGCCTTAACTAGACAGTTACAATGTAACATTTAGATTAACACAGTTAATGCCTAACTAGACAGTTACAATATAACATTTAGATTAACACAGTTAATGCCTAACTAGACGGTTAACAATATAACATTTAGATTAATTAACCCAGTTAATGCCTTAAGAGAGAGAGGCTGGTGGTCAAGTCAAGTCAAGAGTTTTATTTGTCACAAGTTGTTTATTTGCATACAAGTTTACAATGAAATGCGGGTGGTCTTGCCCGCAACGATGTGCATAATACAATAGTAATAACATATAATAGAATCCAATAGAACGACATTGTGCAATAAAACAAGTAAACAGAGTAGGGCATATCGGTATATGTATATAAGTTATTTACAGAGCATGGTAGGTAGGACATGCTAGGTCCTGTGATAGTGCAATACACTGTTAGCACTATGCACACCTAGGGATGGGAATCGAAAACCGGTTCCCGTTGGGAACCGGTTCCTAATTGGCCGATGCCTGGAACCGTGTGGCTCCCGTGACTTTCGATTCCCTTATCGCTGCCTACAGTTGCGCAATAATGTTAGCCGTTAGCATGTAGCCATGGCAGACTCTATTTGATTCCTTAATGGCTCGAAATTGCCTGGGTTTTGGTAATATGCTCCCGAAATGCTCCTGCTGTTTGGCTACTTCTATGTGCAGTGAAAACTACTTGAATGCTTTAGAACCTAGTCATTGATTTAGATCAGGCTGAGCTAAAATTAGCCGCGGAGCTAACGTGAGCTAACGCTATTTAATCAAGCTCACAAAGAGAGATAAACAGCTGACAGCGGATAGTACAGGTACAAATACAATAAAACAGCAGGTGGGGGCTGTTGTGTAAACCTTGTACTCTTTAGTTCACATATAATGAGAGACGGAATGTTTGTTTACAAGACTGTAAGCCAGGAAGTACAGTGGTGCAACATACAAATGTGTCCGTGTAGCAACACAAGCCAATACCTTATAGGACAGGGGCCCGGGGAGCTCTCTCTCTCTCTGTGTGTGTGTGTGTGTGTGTGTGTGAGAGAGAGAGTGTGTGAGTGAGAGACAGAAGTCAGAGGAATAACAACCTGTTATTCAATAGATTAAATTAGTTTAAGAATAAAAAAATAAATACATTTTAAGAGAATCTCAAATACATTATTTTATTTAAGTGTAGGCTATAGTTAATGTTTTATTTTTTACAGTTTTTGTATTTTTCTGACATGGGGGCTCAACAATAAATGACAATCAGAAATGTCAAGTTGCATGTTATTCTAACCAGCTTAGACCCCTACGCTCTGCATCTTCTGGCCGCCTCAGACCTACTCCTATCCGAGCTCCGGGAGGGTCATCAAAGAGAAGTCGCCTATTCTCAGTCCTTGCCCCACAATGGTGGAATGAACTACCCACCCCAGTTAGGACAGCCGAAACCCATCCAATCTTTCGCCGTCGACTAAAGACGCACTTCTTCAACCATTATCTGAATAAAAAAATATATATCTAACCCTAACTAACCGTACTGTCATGCACTTGTCCTAATAAACTAACCTACACTTTAGCACTCAACACTTTGATGAACATTGTTGCTCAGCTGATAGAGTTGTGCCCTTCCTGATGGCTTGTCGTACAGAACTTGTAAGTCGCTTTGGATAAAAGCGTCAGCTAAATGACTAAATGTAGTTCTGTTGCATTTTCAATTTATTTATTTAAATTATAAATCGATCAGGTATCGATAAGGGAATCGATAAAGAATCGAATCGATAAGCAGAATCGATAATGGAATCGTATCGATAAAATCCTATCAATTCCCATCCCTATGCACACCACACTTATGGGCACTATTCAGGGCAACCTGCACCTGACTCTCTTTTCTGGACTCTTTTTGTATCACAAACAGTACTGTATTTGCAAATCTGGTATGTCATAAATGTATAGATGTAGCAGTACTGTCTATCTGTATGTCATGTATGTCATATATGTCCTGATGAATTGAAAATGGGGGACCCTGATGTAAACAAGACGAAAGTCTTTCTCTGGTCTGCATCCCCTTAACAATTGTGTGTATTGAGCCGTACTGTATTGTACCCATTCTGCAATCTGTTAATAAAGTTTTCAATCAATCAATCAATAGCTCCGGATGAGGCACTGGGTCTTTATGTACATGCTATATTGGTGGTCAATGTCACTTCGGATTGCTACGACACATCTCTACTGCTTGTGACAGGCTGTGGTGCGTTCCAGACTTTACTCCTGTTGGCAAACTATAGCGATGGTCTGTGCTCACCACACTTTTCTTCGGCCTCCCCGCAGCGAGCCAACATAACATAACATTATATTTGCGGCATTACATTTGCGACATCTTTTTCTTTTCTTGGCGAGAGCACCTCGATAACCTTACGCGCACCTCCCTCGCGTACCTTAGAGAGGGGCTTCGCTCAACCAATCAGAGAGGGGCTTCGCTCAACCAATCAAAGAGGGGGCTGCAGAAATGGAGCTCAACCAATCAGATAGGGGTCTGCAGAACTGGAGCTACGATTTGTAGAGACGCACACCTCCCTATAGGCTTCTTGTGGAACAGGTGCTCACCATCTGATTGGAACGGCTCTTAGCGTTAACTAATGAAACATGACTACAAATGAGGCGGTTCAGGAGAGAATAACTCCCTTTGTTGTAGACTGCAACTCTGCATAACATGACCCCATTCAATCCAACAACATTCTACCCATGCTCAGTGTGTTAACATGTTCCTTTATTGATCCCCTTGGGGAAATCCGGGCGTCATAGCAGTGAGGGGGGGAGGGGAGGTACAGGTATGGGCAGCGTGTATACTTTCCGCAACAGAGTTCGGTTTCCGGGTTCCTCTGATTGGCCGCGACCCCCACGTGACCCGCCCCCCTATCCACCGCTGCCGCGCGCAGCAGAGCGAGCGGCCGCGGACTTGACTTTCGCTTTCAATTTGACGCTCGCTTCCTGAGACTTACGCTTTGCTCGCTGCTGTTTAATAATATTGTCGCTTTTCACATCGCGTGCTCTTGTGCAGTCATCTAGTTAAAGACAGTAGAGGTTGGCGTCAGTGTAAGTTAGTGTTGTGTTCATTCATAGTTAAAGACAGTAGAGGTTGGCGTCAGTGTAAGTTAGTGTTGTGTTCATTCATAGTTAAAGACAGTAGAGGTTGGCGTCAGTGTAAGTTAGTGTTGTGTTCATTCATAGTTAAAGACAGTAGAGGTTGGCGTCAGTGTAAGTTAGTGTTGTGTTCATTCATAGTTAAAGACAGTAGAGGTTGGCGTCAGTGTAAGTTAGTGTTGTGTTCATTCATAGTTAAAGACAGTAGAGGTTGGCGTCAGTGTAAGTTAGTGTTGTGTTCATTCATAGTTAAAGACAGTAGAGGTTGGCATCAGTGTAAGTTAGTGTTGTGTTCATTCATAGTTAAAGACAGTAGAGGTTGGCGTCAGTGTAAGTTAGTGTTGTGTTCATTCATAGTTAAAGACAGTAGAGGTTGGCGTCAGTGTAAGTTAGTGTTGTGTTCATTCATAGTTAAAGACAGTAGAGGTTGGCGTCAGTGTAAGTTAGTGTTGTGTTCATTCATAGTTAAAGACAGTAGAGGTTGGCGTCAGTGTAAGTTAGTGTTGTGTTCATTCATAGTTAAAGACGGTAGAGGTTGAGTATGTTTTTTTTTTAACAAATGTTTTTTATTTCCCCCCCCTTTTTTTTTTACATGAAACAAGATAAACAATACAGTAACAGTAATAATCAACGATGAATCACAGGACAATAACAGAAATAATAATAATAACAATAATGACAGTCCAGTAATTAAATCAGAATGAAACAAACAACACACTGCAGCACCCACTCTCCACACTTTAGATCACCTAAACACACTTTATATTTATTGGTAAAGGATTTGCACTACAACTCGTACACCACACCTTACTGTAAATTGTACCTAAATTGTACCTCATCCCATTTCTGCTTTGCACTATATAGTATTGTATATTAGTACATTGCATAGTATATTGTATATTGTATGGTAACTCAGTTACTTCTATTCTGCATCGAACATTGTACATATGTCTATACTGAACACTGTGACCTCTATTTTTACTTCTATTTTACATGCTATACTATTTTATTTCATACTAATCTTGTCTAGCACAGTCTCTGGAGCGTAACAGTAAGAAGCATTTTGTATAAAAGTATTCTGTACTTCTGTATGACAACAATGTATGCCTTTCAAATGTTAAATGATAAATGATTAAATGATACACACTGAAATCTACGCTCTCTCATCCTGCTTTCCACGACTCCTATACTTCCTGAGTAACGCGCCCAACACTGCTTAATGGTTGTTTAAATATTTTACATGTTTTCATGTGGTGCATAAGCAGCATATTAAGATGACTGCGTTTCTTGAACAGCTGATAACTGCATAAGCAGCACATTAAGATGAGTTACCAACAGCGCGTTTCTTGACAGCAGAGTGGCGCGTTTCACGACTCAGGAAGCGAGCGCTCTGCGCTGCAACACAGCGGCGAGCGGCAGCGATAAGGGGGGCGGGTCACGTGGGGGTCGCGGCCAATCGGAGGAACCCGGACACCGAACTCTGTTGCGGAAAGTATACATGCGTATGGGCAGGGAACAAACTTAACTTTTTGACTCACCAGCCATTTGGCTGGTAGATTTTTAAAAGTACCAGCCGGGCAGATTTTTTACTAGCCAAAAATTATAAATAGCTTTTTAGTATATCGCCATGTGTTATTATTACATATAATACTCTCATATGCTATTTTCAATTAATATCATAAACAACATAAGGAATATTAGCATAATTTTGAGTGAACTGAAGGAATGAGTCAGTGTTAATAGTTTTAAATGCAAATAATTTATTGAAACATAGAAGTGGGGTCGGGACACACATTTTATTTCTATTTTTTAACTGTTTTAACCATGTAGTGTAGCACTTTGGGATCCCAGTGAACAAAAAGTGCATTACAAATCCAATCTATTATTATTATTATTATGTGTGGCTGCCACCCTGGCGGACATCTGTGCAGCGCTCCGTGGGCATAGATGTCCGAGGGCTTGCAGCAAGCCAGAGTTTAACACAGTTTCAATCAATCAATCAATAACAACATTAACCAGACTCTCGTTGCGTCTATTCTGCCAACGCTAACGTTACCTCTCATTGTGTATTCTACCAAGCAAACCCGGGTTTAACGTTACCTCTCTATATCGGCTGACTGTAGTATTAGGCTAATAACAACAACAAACTTAACACATCAGCGATCTTGTTGTGACACTAAACTCTCCGCTCGTGGTAAATTGGGTTGATGTCGGTTGTTTCATCAATAAATAAGGCAGAATACACAGTGAATCCATTCTTTTTTGTTTATTCAAGTTCAAGTTTCTTTAATAGTTGTCATACAGAAGTACAGAATACTTTTGTACAAAATGCTTCTTACTGTTGCGCTCCAGAGACTGTGCATGACAAGATAGGTATGAAATAAAAACATAGTAAAAATTAGAAGAAAAAAAGAGGTCACAGTGTTCAGTTTAGACATATGTACAATGTTCGTAGACGTAGTTACCATACAATATACAATACTGTGCAGTGTACTAATATACAATACTATATAGTGCAAGGCATAAATGGACGAGGTGCAGTTTAGGTACAATTCACAGTAGGTGTACGAGTTGTAGTGCAAATCCTTTATCAATAAATATAAAGTGTAAGTGTGTTTGTGTGATCTAAAGTGTGGAGAGTGGGTGCTGCAGTGTGTTGTTTGTTTGAGTGAGTGTGTGTGTGCGTGTGGGTGTGTGTGCTGTGTGCATTTGATGGTTGTTGCATAGTGATTATTGTTCGTTTAGCGATTATTGTTCGTTTAGCAGCCTGATGGCCTGGGGATAGAAGCTCCTTCTGAGTCTTTCTGTGCTCGCCATAAGACTCCGGTATCGCTTGCCTGACGGCAGCAGTTCAAAGAGGCAGTTGTTCGGGTGGCTCGAGTCCTTAATAATTCTCTTAGCCTTCCCCTTGCACCGCTTGTTGTAAATGTTCTGGAGGGTGGGAAGCCCCCCTCTAATTGTGCGTTCGGCTGAACGTGTCACTCTTTGTAGTCTGCTACGGTCTTGTGCAGTGCTATTCCCAAACCAGGAGGTGATGTTGCCGGTCAGGATGCTCTCTATTGTACATGAGTAGAAGTTCCTAAGGATCTTCTGACTGACTTGGAACTTCCTTAGGCGCCTGAGGAAGTAGAGGCGTTGTCGTGCCTTCTTCACAACACTGTCAATGTGTGTGGTCCATGTCAAGTCCTCGGATATGTGGGCTCCGAGGTACTTGAAACTGTTCACTCTCTCAACTGGTGCCCCGTCGATGCTGAGGGGGCTGTAGTCCTTGACCCCCGACCTCCTGAAGTCCACAATCATCTCTTTTGTTTTGCTGACGTTCAGGGAGAGGCAGTTTTCCTGACACCACTGTGACAGGTTCTCTACCTCTTCCAGGTAGGCCCTTTCGTCGTTGGCAGAGATCAGGCCCACCACTACTGTGTCATCAGCAAATTTGATGATGGTGTTGTTGTTCCGCTGTGCTACACAGTCATGTGTGTACAGGGAGTAGAGGAGGGGGCTCAGAACACAGCCCTGGGGGGCCCCTATGTTGAGCGTGATGGATGAGGAGGTGCAGTTGCCGGCTCTTACCACCTGGGGTCTGCCCGTCAGGAAGTCCAGGACCCACTGGCACAGGTCATAGTTCAAGCCCAGGTCCCTGAGCTTGGCTATGAGTTTGGAGGGGACTATGGTATTGAATGCTGAGCTGTAGTCGATGAACAGCATTCTCACATAGTTCCCCTTCCTCTTGTCCAGATGTGATGCTGCTGTGTGCAGCACATGGGCTATGGCGTCCTCCGTGGACCTGTTGGGGCGATATGCAAATTGCAGAGGGTCCAGGTTGATGGGGAGGGAGGAACAGATGTAGCCCTTCACTAGCTTCTCAAAGCACTTCATGGCTATGGAGGTGAGGGCTACAGGGCGGTAGTCGTTGAGGCAAGCGGGCGTAGATTTTTTGGGTACAGGGATGATGGTGGACTTCTTCTTCTTATTGCACTTGGTTCTGTCGCAAACAAATCCTGAATGAAATGCATCCTTAGCGAGGCAGTAAAGATGGCGGCGCGGCGTTCTGTTCAGAGGCTACAAAGTGTGACGCGTCGAGTAGGGGGTATCTGCAGAGCCGCAGAGCCAGGCTGGACCAATAGGGTCGCTTGGAACCGAGTAGGGTATATCTGCAGAGCCGCAAGCCAACTTTATTATTATGATAAAAAACAGCGGTGACGCGGTATTCAGCCTAACTCTGCGGTGAGCGTGATGCAACAGCGATCGCGGCAGCTCTAGCCGACGCATGCAGTGGATTTTGTTGGCCGCCAGATGGCGCCCAGGCCTTAATTTATGACGGCCAAACATTAAATCTACAAGCCTGTGGCGGTCGGCGTGTGACTAATTTGTACCCTACGGTATGGGCAGGGTAATGGTAGAGAGACATAAATATAGCCAATAAAATTTGATCTGGATAAAAAAATATGAGAAGGAAGTAAACGGTGTAAACAATATGATCAACTGAATATGAGAAAAGTAAACGGTGTAATCCAAGGTTCAGATTAGGGTCTGTATGCCCTATCAGTTATGTTAATAAATATGGGCAATAAAGATTTAGAATCTGAATATATACTATGAGTAAAAGTAAACGGTCTACACAGGGCACCCTAACTGGCATGATGTACGTCATACGGTGTAGTCCGTGCAGGTTTTGGTGGTTAAGAGTCAGACACACTTAGTGGTCAATGGTCGGACACACTTAGTGGTTAAGAGTCAGACACACTTAGTGGTCAATGGTCGGACACACTTAGTGGTTAACCCATTCCGTGCCTGACGTTATCATTGGGAATGGGTCTGAGCTCGCAAAGGGCAAATACCGCCGCCTATTGTCTCCCGGATGGTATTGCACATCATTGAATTGGATTGGCTGGGACTGTGCATCAAAAAAACAAGTCCGGTCCAGGTTTTACTTCTCGGGCATGCAGCAGCTGGATACTATTGCATTGAGTCCCTCCACTGGGAGCATCGTGGATTATGTGTTTTTGGATATAACGTTGGATCAATAAACGCGATCAATATTCGGAATGGCGATCAGGAATTGGATTAATCTTTTTGCATGACAGATCAGATGTGAGGTAAGGCCTTTATGTTACGAATCTTGGGGTAATCAGATGTTCCTATCACCGCCATCGGAGCGCGTGTGTGTGTGTGAGGTTCGCGCCGACCAAAGTACGGAGAAGCGATTTTTCAGACCCCGCTTCTCTTCGTGCATAAGGACACATAATATCGATAATCTAGCGTTTATTTGAAAACGATTCATAAATCAAGCGACAAATTTCTAAGGAAATACATTTAAGCTTAGTTTAAGTTTATTGAGATGAGACAGAACGCTCTAGAAATATATTGATATTCATCACGGTATAAAATGGAAATGTATGAAAAAATTATCTGTTTCGTGCATGTTGACTGGAAGCAACTCATTGACGATCACTGTTATTTAGATCTATTGCTATTATATTTGATATGTTTTAAGTAGGGATGCACCAATCCAACTTTTTCAGTCCCGATACCGATACCTGGGTTTGGGTATCGGTAGGGATGGGTATCGTTAGGATTTTATCGATACTACTACTCTTATCGATACTGCTTAACGGTTCGGTACTTTATCGATACTCTTATCGGTTCTTTTTGATACTTTTTTTGCAAGAAAAAAAGACAATTAATTAAGAACAGAATCGACATTGCTTTATTATTTATACAACTTTATAAATAAGTATTATAAATAAATATAATTTATGCAGGGAGGGGTATATTTGCAGTTGAGAGCATTGGTCATCTCCCTACAGTAAATATTAGAAATGATTGAATTATTGTAAATTTGTGTGGAGTGGTGGGAATAGCTGCTTCAATAATAACTTATATTATAACAACAACAAACAAGTTAGACAACTATGTATACAAAAAAACGATATACACTGAATGATTAGTTGTTACCTAAAGCCCTTGGACTCCACTGTAGAGAAGGGGTGCAGGCCTTTGACAACAAACTTTGTCACAGCCCTGTGACACTCGTTCACCCTATCCTCTGTCATCCTTCCTCAAGCTGCTAGGGTGAAGGGACTTTGGGTGGTGGAGGTAGAGGGAGGATGTGTGGTGGCCCTGGGCTCACTGGCCTGGGACACATTGGTGGCTGACGCCTCAGCTTGACGATCTATAAAAAGTTTTTAGATTGTAGTATTTGTAGCTAAACAATTATTTTGTTTATTAGCCTATTTGTAATAATTCGTTATTAGCCTAGGAAACTCCGTATCTTGGCTTACCGGCTGCAGTGGACGTGGATGCAGATGGACCACTGCGCGCAAGGCAGTCGAATACGGCGCATTTCTGCACGCTAATATCATGTTTTGCCAACAAATGTTTTGATAGGTTGCTCGTATTGCCACCCTTACTGGCAAATGTTTTGTTGCACTTGTGGCAACGTGCATTGTCGGCATTGACCCTTGTAAAGTATATTCATACTTTAGAACGCTTCGCTCTATCCGCCATGATCACGACTCAGTGCATGCAGAGCTGCTGTCTGTGTGCAGCGCGCTATAGCACGGGGCGTCGGGGACTTTCATTAAGGAGTACCCGTATGTAGTACCCGTATGTCTATGTGTAGCACTAGCGAGCGACTCGCGAGGAGTGTGTGTAATAATTGACTCGCTGGCTGCGGCTCGCTTATCGTGCAGAGACAGAGAGAGGATCGTTCGCAACTTTTAAATAATAATAATAATAATAATAATAATAATTTCTCTAGAGTATCGATAGCAGTACCGAGGACGTCGGAGCTTATAAATACTCCGGTATTTTCTAATATAGTACCGGTTCCCGTTCAAAACCGGGGTCCGGGGGGCATCCCTAGGTATCGGCCAATACAGATACCGATCCAATACCCATTGTCCAATTTTTTTTATACAAAAAAGTTTAAAAAAAAATTAAAAGAAATTATCCAATTTTTTTTTTTTTTTATATTAAAATATATTTAGTTTTTAAGAATTGTAAAGGATCACAAGTGTGTTTTTGATTTGTTGTAAACAAAGACAGAAAATATACATCATTCATTCAATTAATAAACTGTATGCCACACTGTCACTGTGTGGAAGAGACTGGGATCATTCTTTTGTGCAAGGCAACATCAGGCTCGACTTAAAACATTACTTTCCTAACTTAGTGAAACTAAATGTAACAAATTAACACATAGATATAAATGTACTGAATGGTTATTTCTTATTTTATTTCTTATTTAAAAAAAAATATATATATATATATATTCCGATGGAATACACAAAACACGTTGTCATTTTTCGGCCTATTTATGAATCGTTTTCAAATAAACGCTAGATTATTGATATGTGTACTTATGCATGCTAGAGAAGCAGGCTGAAAAATCGATTATCTATTTCCTGCTCATCGCACAGACACATACACATAGGGGACACGTTGTGATCCGCGGTGAAAAAAACTCTGATTACCCCAAGACTGGTAACATAGATTCCTTATCTCACATCAGATGTTCTGCAAAAAGATTATTCCAATTCCTGATCGCCATTCCAAATATTGATCGCGTTTATTGCTCCAACGCTGGGTACTCGAAAGTAAACACATTCCACGCTGTTCTGAGGGTCCACAATGAATGCAATCGGCTCGGGTTACATGCCTGAGAAGTAAAATGTGGATTCCGGAGTTTTCTTTTCTCATGCATTTTCATTCAGTCCATTACCATCCGGGAGACGATAGGGGGCGGTATTTTCCCTGTTCGAGCTCAGAGACAGTCCCAATGATAACATGAGGCTAGAATGATGAAAAATGAATGGATATCGCTAATAAAAGCAATAACTATTAAATAACGATTTCTCATCCTTGGCACTCAACGCATGGCATGAAATAATGAGATTTCTCGTGGCTGGCACTCAAAGTGTTAAGAGTCAGACACACTTAGTGGTCAAGAGTTGGACACACAGACAACAATCTGAAATGCAAATACGTAGCACAAGACAACAGCAGTACTCCCAAGGTTCCAAACCAAGTCACCTGCTATGCGATTAAGAGTCAACGCAAAATTTGCAGATATAACTACCATTAGAGCACAACAAGGACTTGTTACAGAACCCAAAGAAATAAACGCGACATTCAAAGAATTCTACTCCAACTTATACAAATCAGAAACGACCTTCGATCAAAACAAAATGGACACATATCTTAATCAAATTAACCTCCCTAAACTTTCAGAGGATGATGCTAAACAGTTAGAAACACCGATCACACTAGATGAACTTAGGGAGGCCATATCTGAAATGCAAAGTGGTAGGGCTCCTAGTTAGAAACACCGATCACACTAGATGAACTTAGGGAGGCCATATCTGAAATGCAAAGTGGTAGGGCTCCTGGAAGAGACGGTATCCCACCAGAAATGTACCTCTCTTGTTGGGACATAATTGGACCCTTATTACTAAATATGATTTTATACTCCGTCAAGGAGGGGAACTTCCATAAGAATGACAATATTGCACTCATAACAGTCCTCCTTAAAAAAGACAAAGACCCCACCGAGTGCGGTAGTTATAGACCTTTAAGCCTCCTCGGAATCCTTATCAAACTGTACTCTAAGGTATTAGCCATCAGACTACAAAAGCATATGACGTCTTTAATTCATCCGGACCAAACTGGCTTCATAAGAGGCCGCTTGATCACTGATAACATAAGACGATTACTACACGTACTAGATGCTAACAAGGAAGACACCACACCTAAGGCGATGCTGTCCCTGGATGCAATGAAAGCTTTTGACAGGTTGGAATGGTCGTATCTATGGGCAGTATTAGAAAGGATGGGGTTAGGAAAAGGATTCATTGATATGATTAAAGTATTACAAAGACCCATCGGCCATGATTACAACAGGTACAATCACCTCCGAAATCTTTCCGGTATCGCGTTCTTCCAGACAGGGTTGCCCTCTTAGTCCCGGACTATTCGATCTATCATTAGAGCCTTTAGCACAATATATAAGACAATCCCAATCCATAGAACCAATCGTAATCAAGGGCACACAACATAAAATTAGTTTATATGCGGACGACGTAATACTGTTCATGCAAAACCCCAACACCGCATTGCCTCATCTTCTCAAGTTTATTGAGGACTTTGGAGATTTATCTGGATTTAGGATAAATTGGCCGAAGTCGGCCTTCCTCCCACTTAACGCCCCTGCAAAAAGAAATATAACCCTCCCAGAAGAGATACCGATGGTAAAACACTTTAGATGTTTGGGAGTTGAAATATTCCCTACCATAAGCCAAACGGTGAAGCACAATTACAATCCAAAACAAAATCAAATACGACCTTGTCAGGTGGTCAAAACTTAAAAACTCAGTACAGGCACGGATATCAATAGTTAAGATGGACGTCCTACCTAGAATCAACTTCTTCAGCTCAATGCTACCGTTACCCCCTCCAAAGGGTTACTGGAAAGAATTACACTCCTCCACATACAAATTTATTTGGAATAACAAACCACCACGTATAAAAAGATCCACCACACAGAGAAACAAAGCAGACGGTGGTATGGCATTTCCAGATTTCTACCACTATTTTAAGGCGTACACTTTAAGACCACTGACAACATGGTTTGATCCCCAAGCATCAGTATCCTGGAGAAATTTAGAAGGAAATATAGTAGCTCCACATAGGCTGAAGGACATAGTATACACCAAATTATCAATTAAGCAATGCAAACGGAAATTTGGCCCCATAATCACTCATGCGCCGGATATGGCGTGAAACACACAAAAAAAATTCTATCCCACATAAATGGCATAATCATACTCCCTTATTCAATAACAATGCACTCTTGATTGGAAAACAACCTATACGATTCCCTAGATGGGAAAAGCAAGGCATACACTCATTAGGAGACGTTTTCAACAAACAGGGTTTTTGTAGTTACGATGAAATACGCAAATCTCACCAAGTCCACATATTATTTGTACGCACAGTTATTGGCATGTTTGAAGGCTCACAGTGTTCCATTTAGGATACCAATTGTACACCACAGATACCACAAATTCTTCTATGAAAGAGAGACATCGAGAGGTTTTGTTTCAGATTTTTATCATCAATTACTAACGGCCTCGTATGAAACCCTCCATCTAGACTCAGTCTGGAGGAGGGATATACCAGACCTGGAGATAGACTTTGACTGGCAAGAAGCCTGGGCAAATGTACATTTACATTTACATTTAGTCATTTAGCTGACGCTTTTATCCAAAGCGACTTACAAGTTCTGTGCGACAAGACAGCAAGAAGGGTATAACTCTTATCAGCTGAGTAACAATGTTCATCAAAGTGTTGCGTGTTACAGTGTAGGTTAGTTTATTAGGACAAGTGCATGACATTAAGGTTAGTCGGGGTTAGATTTTTTTTTATTTTTTTTATATCATTTCAGATAATGGTTGAAGAAGTGAGTCTTTAGTCGACGGCGAAAGATTGGACGGGATTCGGCTGTCCTAACTGGGATGGGTAGTTCATTCCACCATTGTGGGGCAAGGACTGAGAATAGGCGGCTTCTCTTTGATGACCCTCCGGGAGCTTGGATAGGAGTAGATCTGAGGCGGCCAGAAGATGCAGAGCGTAGGGGTCTTGAGGGTGTGTAGTTAGAGAAATGTACGACTTGCATCAAGGAACCCGGACCATCAACAAATCAATCTTAACTATATTCACAGGACATACTTAACTCCTATAAGACTGAACAAAATGGGTCTTAAACAAGACTCCAAATGCTCCTTATGTACAAATGGGGACGAAGGGACATTTATGCACATGTACTGGGACTGCCCACCAGTTAAGATATTTTGGAAAGAAGTGACCCAGCAATTATCAAATCTCTTAACTCTGGATATACCTGTACACCCCTCTGTATTACTGCTGAATGATGTCTTTGAGTGTGCAGTACCTCCACAGCTAAAGAGATTGGTTTTATCTGGTATCACAGTGGCTAAAAAGCTGATAGCATCACGATGGTTTCAACCGGAAGAAATGTGCCGGAAGGTCTGGATTCCTACATATCTCGATGTGATTTATCAAGAAATATCTACAGCAAGAATTTTGGGTCTCAATGAATCCAAAATGACAATGTGGTTAGAAGTGGTGGAGAGAATAAAAGCTAGCATATAATGGTAGTGTCTGGTTAGGAACAAGTTATAATGGTTGGATTATCCAATGGGGGGTCCGGGAGGGGGGGGTACGAGCTAGAGCATATGTGTGTAGGGTTTTATATAGCAGGTATTCGGGGTATATCCTGTATAAGACAATTAACTAAATGGTGATTTCATTGGATGTGCACTGTTAATTAATGCTTGTATATCTTATCGTGTGTTGTCATGTTTGTTTATGTGTTTGTTTAAAAAATAATAAAAAAATAAAATACAAAAGAGTTGGACACACTGACGTTGACAGCCGTGTGGTGTCCCTCACTTTGCAGTCCTACCACAAGCCAGACTCTGAAGGGGACGAGGTGCTGACGGGCGCCAGGACGTCTGGCCAGGACGCCTCCCAGCCTGAGCAGGAGGGGCTCGCGGGGGAGGAGAAGGAGGAGCTCCCAGACCTGCCTCCTCCGGCGCTGGAGAAACCTAAAGAGGGTAAGGGCGTCACTAATGCCTCTTTTCCACTGCATGGTACCTACTCGACTCGACTCTGCCTTTTCGGTTTTCCATTGCCAACATTTGCGGATGCTACCTGGTACCGGGTACTTTTTTAGTACCTGCTTTGTCGAGGTTCCAAACAGGGTAGAGGTGATGCCAAAAAGTGACGTGAAACACTGCAGACCACTGATTGGTCAGAAGAGAGAATCGTCACTACGTTATCATTGCGCTACACAGGGGACGTCCTGCACAAAACACAAACCCGCCATCTTTAAATAGCCTCGCGACTACTAGGGCTGCACGATTTTGGGAAATAATCTAATTGCGATTATTCTGACAGATATTGCGATTGCGATTTGCGATGCGATTATAACATATTTAAAAAAAAAATGTACAAGAAGAATGTTGCTGCTTTCTGTAGTCGGGTCCCAACTGCAAAATTACTGTATTACCCTGTATTATACACTTTTACTATCATGTAGACTATTCTGCTTTGTGTTTAAGTCAAGTCAAGTCAAGTCAAGAGTTTTAATTGTCACGGCATACAGGTATACAATGAAATGCGGCTGGTCTTGCCCGCGACGATGTGCAATACAGTGGTACAACATATAATAGAATCCAATAAAATACAGTGGTACAACATATTAATAGAATCCAGTAAAAAACAACAGTGCAATAAACAGGTACATGGTGTGCCATCTCGGTATCTGTACATAGTATTGTATACATGCACATTTATTATGTTCTTGTGTGATGTATCGCACATTTTATTGCTGTGTGATGTATTGCAAATGTTATTGCTGTCATCTTGGCCAGGTCTACCTTGCAAAGGAGATCTTGTATCTCAATGGGACTTCCTGGTTAAATTTTTTTTTTTTTTTTTTTTTTTAATTGCAGGCTTGGCGATTTGATAATTGCATCATTCCAAATCGCGATTTCGATTAATAAATGATTAATCGTGCAGCCCTAGCGACTACTAAACATTAGCATTCATTATTTGTTTGCAGCAAGAACCTATTTTAAAACTCAACAGGTTTTAGCCTGGGATTGCGCAGGAACGAAGGTATGTATAAATGAACGGTTTGTTCCCTGTTGGAGTATAAATATTGCCTTTCAAATGAGCCATACTATTGTCTCCATAGCTATAATATAGAATATACGATGCATCTGCAAACATAGTGAAAATGGTCAAAAACACTGGCTGTGGGAACCCTGTTTATACAAACCAGTGCATACTAGTTGGCTGTGGGAACCCTGTTTATACAAACCAGTGCATACTAGTTGGCTGTGGGAACCCTGTTTCTACAAACCAGTGCATACTAGTTGGCTGTGGGAACCCTGTTTCTACAAACCAGTGCATACTAGTTGGCTGTGGGAACCCTGTTTATACAAACCAGTGCATACTAGTTGGCTGTGGGAACCCTGTTTCTACAAACCAGTGCATACTAGTTGGCTGTGGGAACCCTGTTTCTACAAACCAGTGCATACTAGTTGGCTGTGGGAACCCTGTTTATACAAACCAGTGCATACTAGTTGGCTGTGGGAACCCTGTTTCTACAAACCAGTGCATACTAGTTGTCTGTGGGAACCCTGTTTCTACAAACCAGTGCATACTAGTTGTCGGAAAGATATTTTAGGTTCAACTTTAGGTTGAAAAAGAAAGTTGACGAGCTCGGCAAGCAAGTCGTCATTTTGTTTTTGAAAATGGGAGCAGAGAAACCTCTAAACTAGCAGCACGTTTATCCAGTGTGGGGAAATGTGAGGGGATACATGCAGCAACATGCACATAACATAACAGTATTTTTGTTGTATTATCATTAGTAGTGCACGATATATCGGCCGCCGATATGGTAATTTCTTTACACATCGGTATCGTTCCGATGTCAATATCGGCAGCCGATATTATTTTTATTTAACATGTTTTGCCCATCCCAATTTCGTATTGTCCAATTCTACCCTCCCCTGTCTCGAACGTTGTTAGGCCATGCCTCCCACAGGCCGGCTGCAATGTGGACGAAGCCTTGCATCACGTGTCCCCTCCGGTACTCGAGGAGGCAGCCGTCGCATCTTTTCACCTGCACAGCGTGATCTCTCAGCGGCGAGGGTCTGCGTGGGAGGGACACGCCGCCCCCGTTGCTTCCTGATTCTGCTGCGCAGGCGCACCAACCGACCTGTAGGAGTCGCTATCCACAACGTCCGATCCCCACCCACCAGCTTCCCACCCCTAACACTGCCAATTGTGTTAGTATGAACGACCAGCCAAGCTGGTAGCAATGCCGAGAGCTGGGCTCGAACCCAGCATCTCCTGCATTAGTGGCGAGCGCCTTGCCCACTGCGCCACTTAGCCGCCTTTTATTAATTATTTTTAGTATTTTTTTTTTTATGTGTGTATTCATTCTGTTTAAACCAATGGGGTTTTTCTTCACAGTTGCAGATAAAGATTAGGCTATACTAATATTATAGTATTAGTGTGTATAGTATATAGTATAGTAAAAACTGATGAGTTATATTCATTAAAGAGTTGATTTAATAAAAAAAATATACTAATTTAATCAGATTAATCACTTTATTCAAATTGAGGATTTAGTTTGAGGATATGTATAAAAAAAGAAAGAAATAGGTTATTTTGAGAGAAAAAAAAATTGAGAAATTTCTTTTTAAATTAAAAACGAAGGTTCAAACGTCTGTTAGAAAAACCCTGACAAAGTTCGAATCCCAAAAACAGGCTTCGGGGACAGCCCTAGTTCAGGGTCATCAGTTCCCAGACTGCACCATGATGTGGTTCAGGGTAGGGGTGGACGGTATGGTCTAAAATGTATATCACGGTATAATTTGAAGCATAGACGGTAACGGTATATATCACGGTATCAGTGTTTCCGTTAGAATAAATTTTTTTGCCTGATAGGCAGGCTATATAAATAATGACATCCTCAAGGCATGTAGATTTCTAATATTTTAACTTAAAACTAGGCTACTTTTGCGTATACAGTCATTATATTCCAAATAAAATAAGTCCCGAGTCGAGACTCTGTGCTGCTTCCAACGAATCCCAATAGTATGCAACTGCAGAGCCGCAGAGTAGGGGCGCTTTCAGGTCCGGTCACAGGCCCGGCTCAACAGCGCCCCCCACCCAACGGCTGAATTGCCAATGGCTGAATTGGAGTACTGCACTGTGCCGGTACAGATGGGTGGGTAATGGTGGATTCTGCGGCTCTGCAGCTGCATATGCTTCTCGCAAAATCCAGGATCCAGCTCGCGCTACCCAGCCGTCAGAACACTACACATATCATAATGTTCACATCACAGCAAACTGTAGTTGATCACCAGGTATGTTTTATTAACGTAGAATAATTCATATAAGAAAAACGATAGGGAAATCTCTTACCTTTCTCCACTGGTTAAAAATGCCAGGAACTGAAATTGAAACTTGCTGTGCGCCGCGGTGATATGTGTTTATTATGAAATGACAATTGTGTGTTGACACGCCCACTGCGCGAATCCTCCTAAATAACTTTTTCCAGTTTGCACATATCTATTATCTATGACTAATTCTATCTATTTTTAGGGGCAAATGCGAGTGAAATAGTCGCGCTGTGGTTACATGACGTCATTGCTATTTTAGAGCTGCTCTACCGGTTACAAGGTATAGTCAAAATCCATACCGTAGAGCAAATTCATACCGTTTATACCGTATACCGTTTATACTGTCCACCCCTAGTTCAGGGTAATTTATGCTAAACTGTTGTACAGTCTAATTATGTACAGTGATACAGGTATAAATATACTGTGGTAGGGCGGCTGGGTGGCGCAGCGGACATTGCGCTCGTCACCAACGCAAGAGACACCGGGTTCGACTCCGGCTGTCTGCGTTGCCTCCGGCTTTGGCCGGCCGTCATACTGACTCAATTGGCAGAGTTAGCGGGTGGAAGTCGATGGGTGGTAATCTGGACGTTGTGGACAGCGACTCCTACAGGTCGGTCAGGGCGCCTGCACAGCAGAGACAGGAAGTGGCGGGGGTAGTGTGAGCCTCCCACACGTTTCACCTCGCCAATGAGAGTCCGCGCTGGCAGGTGAAAAGATGTGACAGGCTGCCTCCTCGTGTACCAGAGGGGACACGTGATGCAAGGCTTCTATCCTCCCTACAACCGGCCAGTGGGGGGCACATGCGAGCAACGTTCAAGACAGGGGAGGGGAGAATTGGCACACTGGAATTGGGATGGGAGAAAAATTGAAAAAGAGGAGAAAAAGTGGATAGAAAAATATATATATACTAGTAAGCCATACTGGCCAGTCGTATAACTAATAAGAGTAGGTATGGGATATATATACAGATATAGATATAATGTATACAGGTATATGAACAGGGATATATGCAGATAATAATAATAATAATAACTTTATTTGTATAGCACTTTTCATACAGAGGTTGCAGTTCAAAGTGCTTCACAACAGTAAAAAATACAGGCATAAAAAGATAGACAGGTAGAATCACAGTGTTTCACATTAGGATCTAGCATCCCAATAGGCTCTCCGCTTACAGTTTTCAGTAACACAAATAGTAAAAATAGTTTAGCGAGCATAGTAAGATATGGCACAACAGTAAAAAATACAGGCATAAGCGAGCATAAAAAGATAGACAGGTAGAATCACAGTGTTTCACATTAGGATCTAGCATCCCAATAGGCTCTCCGCTTACAGTTTTCAGTAACACAAATAGTAAAAATAGTTTAAAATGATTCAGTTTAAAAATAGTAAAATAAAAATAAAATAAAATAAAAATTATAAAATAGAACGGACATAAAAAATACAGGCATGAGCGAGCATAGTAAGATATGGCTACTACAGTCAGGACACAGTTAACCTGGTTCTACAATGCTACAGCCAGGACACAGTTAACCTGGTTCTACAATGCTACAGCCAGGACACAGTTAACCTGGTTCTACAATGCTACAGCCAGGACACAGTTAACCTGGTTCTACTACAGCCAGGACACAGTTAACCTGGTTCTACTACAGCCAGGACACAGTTAACCTGGTTCTACAATGCTACAGCCAGGACACAGTTAACCTGGTTCTACAGCCAGGACACAGTTAACCTGGTTCTACTACAGCCAGGACACAGTTAACCTGGTTCTACTACAGCCAGGACACAGTTAACCTGGTTCTACAATGCTACAGCCAGGACACAGTTAGCGAGCATAGCAAATAATAAGAATAGTTTAAAATGATTCAGTTTAAAAATAGTCATCAGTAAGAAGTAAAAAGTGCAATAACCGACACATGAATTTGATAGGCAGTGTAAAAGAGTAGGCAGGGTAAGAATAAATACAAGTTGTGTCAGGATATCCCTGATGTTTCCTCTTGCCACTAGGTGGTAGCAGATATCTATCAGTGAAATGCCTGAGCAAAGAGATAGGTTTTAAGCTGTCTTTTAAAGATGTCTAGCGAGTTGGCTTCCCTGATGTTTTGGGGTAGTTTGTTCCATAGTTTTGGGGCATAGTTGATAAAGGCTGCATTACCGATCCTCTTTTGGCTGCTTCTGGGAGCCTCTAGTAGTCCAGCAGCTGATGATCGCAGTGTTCTTGCTGGTGTGTAATTTATTAGAGTGTTGGCGATGTAGCTAGGTCCCTGTCCATTTAGAGCTTTGTATGTAAGGAGAAGGACCTTAAAGTCAATTCTAAATGTTACAGGAAGCCAGTGTAAAGCGGCTAAGACTGGACTAATGTGCTCTCTCCTTTTGGTTTTAGTTAGCAGTCGGGCTGCAGAGTTTTGGATTAGCTGAAGCCTCTCTGTGGTTTTCTTAGGGAGACCTGTGAAAAGTGCATTACAGTAGTCTAACCGGCTAGATATGAATGCATGAATTAGCTTCTCAGCATCGTTCTGATTAATAAATGGTCGTACTTTTGCTATATTTCTGAGATGGAAGAACGATGTTTTCGTCACTTTGCTAATATGAGAATTGAAGTTCAGTTCTGAATCTATGACAACCCCAAGACTAGTGACCTCAGATTTGATCCAAGGGGTTAGTCCCCCCAGGTTCTTTATTAATGTTTCTTTTTTAGTTTTGGAGCCGATAATTAGAATTTCAGTTTTGTTCTCGTTTAGTTTCAGGAAGTTCTTACTCATCCATTTATTTATTGCCAGTAAGCAGTCTGTAATGGAGCTAATCGCTGTATCATTTGGTTCAGCAGATATGTACAGTTGTGTATCATCCGCATAGCTATGGAAATCTACATTATGTTCTCTGATGATATCACCCAGCGGTAACATGTAAAGGGAGAAGAGTAAAGGACCTAAGCAACTCCCTTGTGCAACTCCATAGTTGTTGTCGTATATATCAGACATGTGATCTCCTAGTTTAACATAGAATTTCCTCCCTCTGATGTATGTTTTAAACCAGCCTAGCACATGGTCTGAGAAACCGACATGGTTTTCAAGACGATCGATTAGAATATCGTGATCGATTGTATCAAATGCTGCACTGAGATCTAACAGGATAAGGATGGAGATCTTATTCTCGTCAGAGTTTAGTCTGAGGTCACTGATTATTTTGGTGAGGGCAGTTTCAGTGCTATGATATTTTCTGAATCCTGACTGAAACTCTTCTAAGATGTTGTTTTCTTCAAGAAAGGAATTTATTTGAACTGAAACTATCTTTTCAAGTACTTTACTAATGAATGGTAGGTTGGATATTGGACGATAATTTGCCATTTCATTACTATCCAAGTTAGGTTTATTTAGTAATGGCTTTACAACTGCTGTTTTAAAGGCATCCGGGAAAATACCAGTCCTAAGGGAAGTGTTTATGATATCTAGCACAGGGCTTGAAACACTATTAAATACCCGTTTGAAGAAAGCTGTAGGTATAGGGTCAATGTTTGAGGTGGAGGAGTTACATTCTGAGACAGTTTTGCAGAGTACATCTAATGTGATGCATGTGAAACTTCTCATGGTTACATTGCACGGTTTGCCGCAATCAACTTTATTTCCATCATGAGTAATGCTGGCCCTGATCAAGGTTATTTTGTTGTTAAAGAATAGTGCAAGTTCTTCACACTTAACCGTTGATGACTGAGGGGGTGTAGGGGCAGTGTTGAGTAGTACATTAATAGTGGAGAATAGGATTCTGGAGTTTCCAGCATTTTCTGTAATGATTTTAGAGAAGTAATCTTTCCTTGCTAAGCGGATGGTTTTATTATAAGCAGTTAAAGCATCTTTGTATATATCACAGCATATGGTGGTTTTTGTTTTTCTCCATTTTCGCTCCGCTGCACGACATTTCCTTTTTTCTTCGTTGACCGTATTATAGTTTAACCAGGGCGAGGCTCTAGTTTTCTTCTTTTTCGTTTTTAATGGGGCGACAGAATTTAATATAGATGACATTGCATCATTGAGATTTTCTACCATTTCATTTAGAGAGCTGTCATGATTGTGTGCAGGTTCATGTAGTCTGATAAGATCAATGAACTTTGATTCAGCTTTGTCGTTTAGGAGCCTCTTTTTAACTATGATTTCTTTTTTTGTTTTAGTAAGGGTTATTTGAGTATCAAAAAATATGCAGTGATGGTCGGAGAGAGGCAATTCAGTTATTGAGATATTTGTTATGCTTAGCCCAGTTGTTGTTATAACTAAGTCTAGTGTATTCCCAAGCCGGTGAGTTGCATTTGTTATATGCTGTATTAGGTCAAAGCTATCCAGTAGATTTTTTAGTTCCATAGTTTTGGAGTCTGTTTTCTTATTAAAATGGATGTTCAGGTCTCCATTTAGGATCACCTTATCATATCCGGTAACACATAGTGAGATCAGTTCAGAGAGCTCCTGTATAAATACTGGTGAGTGTCTAGGCGGGCGGTATATTGTGACAATAATAGTTGATTCTGTTTTTAGTTCAATGGCAAGATATTCCATTGACATGAACTCGCCTAGTTCTGTGATTCTAAACAAGAGTTTTGAGGAGAAGATTGTTGCAACTCCTCCGCCCCTTTTATTTTTTCTGGGTATTTGAAAAAAGTTATAGTCTGGTGGACAAGCTTCTATCATTATTGATGTAGCTGTGTCATTATTTAGCCATGTCTCTACTAGGCAGATGCAATCCAAGTTATTTTCTTTAATCAGATCATTTACTAAGAAAGTTTTATTATTCAGTGATCTGACATTTAGGAAAGCTAATTTTATTTGTTGGACTTCTTTAGAGGAGGTCTGCTTTGGCTTGACCGTGATGGCCCTGAGGTTAATAGCAGGTAAACGCATTGATGGTGTATATTTTTCACCATGCCATCGGCTGGTCAGGATAACTTGTATGTTTGAGATGGCATGGCAATTGTGCTATTCTGTACCGTACTGACTGTCCTGTGCTTTTGGGGACATTTGATCAGACGAGATGGCCTTGTGTGATATGGGGGGGGGGGGGGGACAGGACGTCTTGTGCTGCTGTAATCCGTGGTGAGATTGTGTCCTTCACCACTATCTCTCGTGCTGGTATGAGCTGTATATCCAACAACAGGATTCAAGTTATTAGCTATGTTTACCCATCTATGACCATCCCGGTACGTGTCTAACATGCCCCTCCCTCTCGTCTTTCTGATTGGTGCAGTTCCCGTGGTGAACGGCGGGACAGCCAATGGGGAGCCCTGCCTCTTCCCCTTCCTCTTCCAGGGGAAGGAGTACGTGGACTGTACCACTGAGGGCCGGGGGGACGGGCGGCTGTGGTGCGCCACCACCTACCACTATGACCACGACAAGAGATGGGGCTTCTGTGAGAGTAAGTGCTTCTTTATTGCCTATATTTATTGTAACGTGTAATGTAACCAATCGGGCACACAGACCCTCATCTGAACCTTTGTTTACACTGTTGATTTCTTTCTTTTTATATTCAGATCAAAGTTTGTTGCCTATATTTATGTCTTTCTGCTATTATCCTGCACACACTGTACATATTAATACTACAACTCTGTACTAGGGCTGACCCCTATTAATCGATTAGTCGACTGGCCAACCTCTTAGTCGAATATAATAAAAAAAATATAAATTAAAAATATAATTTTTTTTTATCATTCTTTCCAAAAGAAGAGGCCTAGAAGCGTGGCTAACGCTAATGGCACGCATACCAGAGGCTAACTGCCTACGAAAACAGGCACAGAGGCACTGAAAGAGGATTTCACTCATCTAATGAACACACTAGACTAGACAAATATCAAGATGTATCCATCAGTGGACCAATTGCATGCTTTTGCAGAGAACAAGAAGCCTTCAGTCGACTCCTTCAGAGCCCAAATGGAATGATAGAAAATATAAATTAAAATTAAATATTTTTTTTGTATTTTATTTTTTTATTATTTTTTAAACACACATATAAACAAACATGACAACACACGATAAGATACACAAGCATTAATACACAGTGTATATCCAACGAAATTACCATTTATACCAATGTCTTATACAGGATATACCCCTAATACCTGTTATCTAAAAACCTACACACATATGCTCCAGCTCGAACCCCCCCCTCCCGGACCCCTCTTTGGATAGTACATCCATTATCCCTCGCTCCTAACCAGACACCACCATTATAAGCTAGCTTTTATTCTCTCCACCACTTCTAACCACATTGTCATTTTGGATTCATTGAGACCCAGAATTCTTGCTGTAGATATTTCTTGATAAATCACATCGAGATATGTAAGAGACCAAACTTTCCGGCACATTTTTTCCGGTTGAAACCAACGTGATGCGATCAGCTTTTTAGCTACTGTGATACCCGATAAAACCAATCTCTTTAGCTGTGGATGTACTGCAAACTCAAAAACATCATTCAATAGTAATACAGAGGGGTGTACAGGTATATTCCAAGATAAGAGATTTGATAATTGTTGGGTCACATCTTTCCAGAATATCTTAACTGGTGGGCAGTCCCAGTACATGTGCATAAATGTCCCTTCGTCCCCATTTGTACATTGGGAGCATTTGGAGTCTTGTTTAAGACCCATTCTGTTCAGTCTTATAGGAGTCAAGTATGTCCTGTGAATATAGTTAAGATTGATTTGTTGATGGTCCGGGTTCCTTGATGTAAGTCGGACATTTGCCCAGGCTTCTTGCCAATCAAAGTCACTTTCCAGGTCTGGTATATCCCTCCTCCAGACAGAGTCTAGGTGGAGGGTTTCATACGAGGACGTTAGTAATTGATGATAAAAATCTGAAACAAAACCTCTCGATGTCTCTCTTTCATAGAAGAATTTGTGGTATCTGTGGTGTTCAATTGGTATGTCTAATGGAACACCGTGAGACTTCAAACATAGCCGTAACTGTATGTAAAAAAGCCATGTGGACTCGGTGACATTACATTTTTTGCATATTTCTCCATAACTACAAAAACCCTGTTTGTTAAAAACATCCCCTAATGAGTGTATGCCTTGCTCTTCCCATATAGGGAATCTTATAGGTCGTTTTTCAATCAAGAATGCATTGTTATTGAATAAGGGAGTATGATTATGCCATTTATGTGGGTTAGGATATTTTTTTTGTGTTTCACGCCATATCCGGATTGCATGAGTAATTATGGGGCCAAATTTCCGTTCACATTGCTTAATTGATAATTTAGTGTATACTATGTCCTTCAGTCTATGTGGGGCTACTATTTTTTCTTCTAGATTTCTCCAGGATACTAATGCTTGGGGATCAAACCATATTGTCAATGGTCTTAAAGTCTACGCCTTAAAATAGTGGAGAAAATCTGGAAATGCCATGCCACCATCTGCTTTGTTTCTCTGTGCGGTGGATCTTTTTATACGTGGTGGTTTGTTATTCCAAATTAATTTGTATGTGGAGGAGTGTAATTTTTTCCAGTAACCCTCTGGAGGGGGTAACGGTAGAATTGAGCTAAAGAAGTTGATTCTAGGTAGTACGTCCATCTTAATTATTGATATCCGTGCCTGTACTGAATTTTTAAGTTTTGACCACCTGTTAAGGTCCTCTTTGATTTTATTTTGGATTTGTGTAATTGTGCTTCACCGTTTGTTTTATGGTGGGGAATTAAAAAATTTAATATTATACTTTATATCCTTATTTACTATATGTCCGTCGCGGTTAATCACTGAGTGATCTAATATGCATATTCTTCAGAGCGAGAGGGGGGGGGGATTGTGTTTCTCACATTGACGCTGTCTGTCGTTGATAATATAATCTGAAGAGCATTATTATTATTATCATTCTCGAGAATACACGTCGCGCGTCTACTGTGCCAAAGTCAAGAGAGCACATTCATCTGGGGACTAGAAAGGTGCGCTCAGTAGAGCACAGATGTCCGCCATGGCGGCAGCCACACATGTCTTCTCTCTCTCTATCTATCTATCTATCTATCTATCTATCTATCTATCTATCTATCTATCTATCTATCTATCTATCTATCTATCTATCTATCTATCTATCTATCTATCTATCTATCTATCTATCTATCTATCTATCTATCTATCTATCTATCTATCTATCTATCTATCTATCTATCTATCTATCTATCTATCTCTCTCTCTACCTCTCTCTCTCTCTCTCTCTCTCTCTCTCTCTCTCTCTCTCTCTCTCTCTCTCTCTCTCTCTCTCTCTCTCTCTCTCTCTCTCTCTCTCTCTCTCTCTCTCTCTCTCTCTCTCTCTCTCTCTCTCTCTCTCTCTCTCTCTCTCTCTCTCTGATTGATTGATTGATTGATTGAAAACTTTAACAGATTGCAGAATGGGTACAATACAGTACAGCTCAATACACACAATTGTTAAGGGGATGCAGACCAGAGAAAGACTTTCGTCTTGTTTACATCAGAGTCTCCCATTTTCAATTCATCAGGACAAATATGACACACATGACATACAGATAGACAGTACTGCTACATCTATACATTTATGACATACCAGATTTGCAAATACAGTACTGTTTGTGATACAAAAAGAGTCCAGAAAAGGGAGTATATACATTTGACGTAGAAACTGTACATTGGATTGGGTAGGTGGGGGGAACTGTACATTGGAGGTGGTTGGGTGGGTGGGGGGGGGGGGGTTGGGTAGGAGGGGTTGGGGGGGGAAACACTGTACAACTGTACAAGCAAAGCTGTACATTGGAATATTGACAACCATACTAGGTAATTTACTGTGCATTGGAGGGGGTACTTTTATATAAAATGCTTACTGTAGCCACTACAGTAACATCATTAAGTTTGCTATAAGCTATTCTCCCTCATGTGTGCAGATCTTTATGCAGTTTTAAAGCACATTGGCTTTGTTCTGAATGCACTTTGTAGTTATCCTACAGAGAAAAGAAAATGCACTTGACTTGGAATTAATGTACTGTATGCATTCAGAAGTGCTGAATAAATGTTTTATGGACCCATAATAGTGATTATTTATTATTTAAGTTAAGTTTTGCCATAATCATATATTTTTCCATAATCATAATGTTCCACAACATTGGTAAAAAAATATCTATTCTATGAATCATTTTTGGCCTTTCGGCATTCGGTTTTCGGCCAACTGTTTCCTATTTTCGGTATCGGTTTCAGCCAAGAATTTCCCATTCGGTGCATCCCTAATAATGTTAACCCTTTCACTACCACACTCAGGGAACAAACTTAACTTTTTGACTTACCAGCCATTTGGCTGGTAGATTTTAAAAACTACCAGCCGGGCAGATTTTTTACTAGCCAAAAATTATAAATAGCTTTTTAGTATATCGCCATGTGTTATTATTACTATATAATACTCTCATATGCTATTTTCAATTAATATCATAAACAACATAAGGAATATTAGCATAATTTTGAGTGGACTGAAGGAATGAGTCAGTCAACTGGTCGTTATTCCTCTGTCTTTCCTCTCTGTCAGCGCGCACACACCACACACACAGACGGCTCCTCCCCCGCTAGCCCCCACCCTCTTCTAGTCAGCCTGCTGTTCTCTGTCTCTCTCTCTCTCTCTCTCTCTCTCTCTCTCTCTCTCTCTGTGTTTATGCGGAGCAGCGTTAGCTCTGCGCGGCTAACGCGGAGCTAACGCTAGTTTGCCCCGAATTAAATGAATAACTAGGTTGCAAATCATAGTAGTTTTCACTGCACATAGAAGCAGTCAAACAGCGGGAGCATTTCGGGAGCATATAACCAAAACCCAGGCAACTTCGAGCCCTTAAGGAATCAAATAGTCTGCTCTATGGCTGCATGCTGTGTATCGCTGCTCTGCTCGGCTTTAATGGAGCAGAAGCACGGACTGGGGCGGATATGACTCGCGGAGTTGCTACAGGGGTTTTCAAAATAAGAGTATCATATGAACGGAAAGTTTCTAGCTGCCGGAGCCCAGATATTATGACTGGAGCTGCGCTTGGGGCGGCAATGAGACCCGCACAGGATTTTCAAAATAAGAGTATCGATATGAACTACACGCCAGCTGGCGGGCAGACTATTATTTTCAGACGCCAGACGGTAAATCTACACGCATTTGGCGATGGGCGTCTCTAGTTATTTTGTTCCCTGACCACACTACAGAAGGTTAACCTTTCACTACCACACTACAGAAGGTTAACCTTTCACTACCACAATACAGAAGGTTAACCTTTCACTACCACACTACAGAAGGTTAACCTTTCACTACCACACTACAGAAGGTTAACTTTTCACTACCACACTACAGAAGGTTAACCTTTCACTACCACACTACAGAAGGTTAACCTTTCACTACCACACACACGGAAGGTTAATTTTTCACTACCACACTACAGAAGGTTAACCTTTCACTACCACACTAAATTTGATATAAACTATCATGACTTTTCCTGTGTATTTGCAGTGCCACAAGACATTCATTGTCATAACAAAAGAGCCTGCACTAGAACGTGGCCAGGTGTTAATTGCCGCCAGAGAGAGAGGGGGGCGCGTGTTGCTTTTTAACAGCGGAGGAGTGCAAGAATGTGACAATGTGACCATGTGACCGCGGCATCGCGAGAGAACGGCAGTGCGGAAATAGGCTGTCTATTGCCATTCTCTAAGACAAACGCTAACCTTAACCAGCTCCTTAACAGCGCCTAAACTTAACCGTTCTAACCTTAACCAACTCCGAAACAATGCCTAACCTTAACCTTAACCATGCCTAACCTTAACCTTAACCATAGAACCACATTTTGCGGACCTCCCAAACTTTCAAACTTTAGACTGTTTTCTTTATGCGTTTTTCTTTTTCTTTCTTTCTACCACAAGACGCGGCCACTGATGGGTCCATGGGACTTGGATAAGTCCTGTGGACCCAACTCTGGCCACTGACCACATGAGCGAACGGGTACATACGCACACAATACACGGCCACTGATGGATCCGTGGGACTTGGTAAAGCACTATGGACCCAACTATGACCACTGATAAAAACGTAACTACACTAGCATTATAAGACCTAAACATTGCTACCTACCATACAAGTGCATTGGTTTAGTGCATTTCCGGTTGCCACTGAGCGGAAATGTTTGTGCGGACCTGTTCTCCCAAACTGGTAAGCAAATGACTGTTTTTACGTTATTTTCATTTTTACGTTACTATTATTATTATTATTATTATTTTTTAACATTGATCTTAACTGATCACTATGACTTTATTGCTTTTATCGTTATATATGCCTATAATTGTGTACAGCACTTTGAGCTACATGACATGTATGAAAGGTGCTTTATAAATACTTACTTACTTACTTACTTACTTACATAGAAAGAATATTGCCATTCTCTAAGACAAACTCTAACCTTAACCAGCTCCTTAACAGCGCCTAAACTTAACCGTTCTAACCTTAACCAACTCCGAAACAATGCCTAACCTTAATGTAACTGAGGGGTACAATTCCCTGACTGTATTGATAAGTATGGTATCATTAAACCACTACCGCTTTATGTACTTTAATTATTGGCCATACAGTACACGATATATGAATATGATGAACACTTCCCACAATGAAATCGGTTCCAAACAAAGGTATAATCAAGTATTTAATGGAGCAAAAGGTACATAGGATACTTTACATTATTCTTTGAATGCACTTGTAAGGCAAAGGAATGTGCGTAGGCAAATCAACAACGAATGTCCATTCTCTGGTTACGCAGGAGGTAATTATACAACCTGAATCTTAGGGAATTATATCTATGGTACACTAGTAATATAGCGGGAGATACTGGAAGGGGTTCCCCCTGGTTGTAAGCCAGCAGGGGTAGAAGATCTGTCGGTAGTAGAACGTCTGGTCAACGATGACTAAGGAGACTCCAGGCATCCTCTGGGAAGAGCGTCGGAGGTGGGGTCTGCATCCTCACGAACAATCTCTGGGTTAATCCCAAGGAAGTACATGTCCTCTCAAGTTCATGCTCCCCAGATATGGAACATCTCCAAATCCTGTGCAGGCCGTACCACCTACCCCGTGAATTTACCGCAGTCATTATATCCGTTGTGTATATTCATCCACAGGCAAATACCGGCAAAGCGCTGGGGGAATTACACGACCACATCAACAAACAGCAGATCAAGCACCCGGAAGCCGCGACGATAGTGACTGGTGATTTCAACCAGGCAAACCTGAAAAAAGTGATGCCGACCTTTTTTCAGCACATCGCCTGCTCCACAAGAGGGGGGAACACACTCGACCACTGCTACACCCCGTTCAGAGCTGCCTACAAGGCTGTAGCGGCTCCGCCACTGATGGGCTCTGTAAGCGCGAGCGATCACGACTCCATCTTTTTAATCCCAGCATACAAACAGAGATCACGCGAAGTCGTCGTGTCACGTGAGACAAAAAAGTGGTCTGACGAATCAGAGGCCGAGCTCCGTGACGCGTTCAAGGATACAGACTGGGACATGTTTGAAGGAAGCGCCAGTGACGTCAGCGAGTATGCTGATACCGTTGTAAGCTACATAACTACAGTGGCAGACGGCATTGTCCTCACAAAGACGGCGCGGGTTTTCCCAAACCAGAAACCTTGGGTGGACAGCACTATAAGAACAGCCCTAAACTCACGCACCACGGCTTATAACCTGGGCAGAGAGTCAGGAAATATGGAAGAATACAAGGCTTCAGTCTACACTCTACGCAAGGCTGTTAAACTTGCTAAGAGGACATATGCTGAGAAACTGGAGACACAAATGGCACAAAACGACACAAGAGGCTTGTGGAGGGGACTGAAGACAATAACTGACTACAAAGTCAGCGCCCCCTCAATGGGGAGCGACGACGCCTCTCTAGCGGACAAACTCAACTCCTTCTACGCTCGGTTCGGTGTAGACAGTGTCGCCGCTAGCCCTCTGGCTAGTGACGTCACTGGCGCACCGGCTGTTGTGGAGGGGGGGGGGCAACCGCGGGGGGGCGGGGGCGCTCTCTCGTTGTCGGAACACAGTGTGAGAAGAGCATTTATGCAGGTGAACACCAGGAAGGCTGCAGGCCCAGATGGTATAACAGGACGCATACTTAAGTCCTGTGCAAACCAGCTTGCCCCGGTGTTCACCGCCATATTTAATCAATCCCTGGCGGAGTCAGTAGTCCCTGCCTGCTTCAAGATGTCTACCATCATCCCTGTACCGAAGAAACCCTCCCCAACATGTCCAAATGATTACAGACCGGTGGCACTCACCTCTGTGGTCATGAAATGTTTCGAGAGGCTGGTCAAGGACCACATTTGTGCCTCTCTCCCCAGTGATATGGACCCTATGCAATTTGCATACAGGACAAACAGGTCCACTGATGACGCGGTCTCCCAGGTACTGCACAGCACTCTCTCCCACCTTGACCGTCAGAAGGGGGGCTATGTGAGACTGTTGTTCATTGACTACAGCTCAGCGTTCAACACCATAGTCCCCACCAGACTGGTGGACAAGCTGATCGAGCTAGGCCTGAGCTCCGCCCTGAGCGCCTGGGTACTGGACTTTCTGAGTGAAAGACCCCAGGCGGTCAGGGTGGGGGGTCAGACCTCCAACACCATCACCCTGAGCATCGGGTCCCCCCAGGGCTGTGTTCTAAGCCCCCTGCTGTACTCACTCTACACACACGACTGTGTGGCCAAGTTCAGCTCCAACTCCATTGTGAAGTTCGCCGACGACACGGTGGTGGTGGGGCTGATCTCGGACAACGACGAGAAGGCCTACCGGGAGGAGGTTGAGGTACTGGAACGTTGGTGCCAGGACAACAGCCTGCTCCTGAACATTGGTAAAACCAAGGAGCTGATCGTGGATTATAGGAGAGGACAGCGGGAGACACACACACCACTGAGGATTAACGGGGCTACCGTGGACAGGGTGAGCAGCTTCAAGTACCTGGGGGTCCACATCTCAGAGGACCTGACATGGTCAACACACATAAACACAGTAGTAAAGAAAGCGAAGCAGCGCCTCTACCACCTGAGACAGTTAAGGAAGTTCAGAGTATCGGGGAAGATACTCCAGTCCTTCTACTCAGGAGCTGTAGAGAGCATCTTGACCGGAAACATCACTGCCTGGTATGGGAACAGCACGGCACAGGACAAGAAGGCCCTACAGAGAGTGGTGCGCTCAGCCGAGCGTACCACGGGTATTGCGCTACCTCCCCTGCAGGCTCTATACAACAAGAGGTGCAAATCCAGAGCCTGCAGGATAATGAAAGACCCCCACCACCCCAATAACAGCCTGTTCCAGCTGCTGAGGTCAGGCAGACGCCTGCGAATTCTAGAGACTAAGACGGAGAGGCTTAGGCTAAGCTTCTTCCCCCAGGCCATCAGAGCCTTGAACAATGAACATTGAGAGACACAGAAACTGAACTATCCACACACAAGTACATACACGACACGCACGCTGAGCACGCTCACACACTAGCAGCCACTTTAACACTCATGACGCACACACGCACACTTATGGCCAGAGGAAAGGCCACTTAAAGTAGTATAACATCAGGAACAGTGTATTGCACTACTAAAGCTAACTAGCATGTCCTATATGCTCTGTAAATACTAATGTACAGATACCGAGATGGCACACCATGTACCTGTTTATTGCACTGTTTTATTGGATTCTATTAATATGTTGTACCACTGTATTTTTATTGGATTCTATTATATGTTGTACCACTGTATTGCACATCGTCGCGGGCAAGACCAGCCGCATTTCATTGTATACCTGTATGCCGTGACAATTAAAACTCTTGAATCTTGAATCTTGAATCCAGGTACAGGAGCCGGTGCAATAGCCTCTTGATCCACAGACGAATACAGCTGTTCTCCGTAGACTGTAGCTCCACAGTGAAGAAAGCTAGTCGGCCTCAGGCTCTCTGAGGCGCCGACTCGACTTGACTCCTCGCGGGGTAAATCCAACACGTGCAGGCGTCGGCGATTATCCGCTCCATAAATCACAGGACCAAAGCAAATATATTCCAGCCGCAAAGGGCTATGTAGTCGTTGGGTAGATTAATCCAGTGTACATGTCTATACGGTTCTCGTCTAGGTCTCCTCGGGTGAAAGCGCCATGTGGTCAGCCCAGCCTGGATAAGAACTCTAGCTAATACGAGGAAGCGTTGGAGATGCTGGTCACTGTAGAACTTTAACCGCACGATACACTATACACAAATAGACTATTAATGACTTAATAGAAATATGTCGCACTCGACGGTATAGCGCCAAACTCTGACAATTCAGTTATTAATTCGCACACGGTCTCAATGCTCTATTCTGGGGCCAAACAGGCCATACTTCACCGCACGTTGTATCGTGGGTGAGGCTTCAACTTATTGGGTAACATACTAAGGCTAAGAAGGGGCTTCTATATTCACCTGCGCCGTATTTATACGCACGGTGAACAAACTAGTACCAATCTCATTTCTGTCGCGTATCCCTGGGCAAGGCCGGGCATGTCCAGACACGTCTTGACGGTGACTTTGAACCTGACTCCGGAGGCCGGTCCCTGGCGCCGGTGGACCGCTGTCCAATAGGAGAATGAACTATTATGGTCTGGGCTAAAGGGATATTCTGTGTATATGTACAAGGAATATACAGGGGATATCAAACGATATACAAATACTATGCAATATATATCAATAAATAAATATATATATTCGGTTTAATCTGATCCTTTGTAACACTTAACCTTAACCTTAACCATGCCTAACCTTAACCGGCGAAAGAATACACGTTAAAAAAAAAAAAAAAAATTATGGGATTCGAACTTGTCACCAACGGACCGCAGGACCGGAGCACTGCCAGGTGAGCTAAGCTTCGAATGAAAATCATGGCGGATTGCGGCTACATAATGCCGCAAGCTCTGCCGCTCCGCTCTGCGGCTGCCGCGCCTGCCGCGGGGCGTGTCGCAGCCAATCAGGGAAAACGCGGAAGCAACGGCAGCACTCCTCCGCTGTTAATAAGCAATAGGCGAGGGGGGCCCATGGATTATAATGCATTCTGGGTAGGGTTGTAGTTGTTTAACACTGTAAGTGTAAAACTTTCAAGGCCATTTTCTCCGAATACGTTTTGTGATAATCACCAGGATTCATAGGAAGTAGCTTGAAAAGTATCCCACCAAAATGTTCAAGTGATGGCTTATTTTGAAGGTATGAATCTGTACTTTCATAATATGTAAAAAAAAAAAAAAAGTCCCTACTGTCTACGGCTAGTCACATATTTACACACACTCCTGCACGCGGGGACCGCACGGTCCCTCTCTCTCCCTCCCTCTTTCTCCCTCCCTCTCTCTCTGTATCTCTCTCTATCTCCCTCTCTCGCTCGCTCGTTCTCTGCCTCTCTGTCAAAACCCGTTTGAGGAAGTGCCGGGTTACACTATGTGCTACAACCATAGAGGGAGCGTTACTGCAGATCAGTTCCTTATTCACGTCAGCAACATAGTAGAATCAGAACGGCTTAGTTGAGTGAGGGAAGATCTCGTGAACTCGAGACTAGACTGATGAGTCAATATGATAATTAACGACACAGACCACATTGATATAATCCCCCATTGCTAGGAAACAATGCTAAACACTGGAAAATGCCATTTATAATGCATGGGACCTTTAAAGCACAACAGGTCATCCAATCCAACTTTATTTATAAAGCGCTTTAACAGCCACAGGGGCACAAAGTGCTGTACAGAGGGAGCATATAAAAAAAAACTATAAGTAGCACAAAAAATAGAAAAAAAACAAGAGTACCAAAAAGGGGTAAACATAGGCAGCAATACAAATTAAAATAGATCATCAGAGTACTTAAAAAAAATGTAAAGCAAAGGACACAGTAACAAAACGATACAACAATAACACAGTAAAACAATAAGATCATAAAATCAACAAGCTACATGGTGTCGAAAGCCAGAGAGAAAAGGTGGGTCTTAACACATTCCCTGCCACGGTTATATCCATCAATGTAGGCTCACTGCCACCACTCTAAGCCTATGGTCGTGTGTGGCAGTGAGAGGGTTATCCTTCTGTGTGTTGTCGCAGTGAAAGGGTTAACCGTTTTGGCAGTGCGGCAGTGAAAGGGTTAAAGCACAACAGGTCAGCGTTCCCCCTCAAACACTTGTACCTGTGCTGTGACCCCCCCCCCCCCCCAGCCGAGGAGCAGGCGGAGCAGCGTCTGCAGGCGGAGGAGGTGGAGGAGCAGTACCAGGCCGTGCTGCACATGCTCAACACCACCACCAGGAGGAGCCAGAAGAAAGAGTGAGCACACACTCTGCTGACACCTCCTCCTACTGACTCCTCCCCCTACTGACACCTCCCACTGACTCCTCCCCCTGCTGACACCTCCTCCTACTGACCCCTCCCCCTACTGACTCCTACTGACTCCTCCTCCTACTGACTCCTCCTACTCACTCCTCCTACTCACTCCTCCCCCTACTGACACCTCCCACTGACTCCTCCCCCTGCTGACACCTCCTACTGAATCCTCTTCCTACTGACTCCTTCCCCTACTGACTCCTACTGACTCCTCCTCCTACTCCTCCTACTGACTCCTCCTACTGACTCCTCCTACTCACTCCTCCCCCTACTGACACCTCCCACTGACTCCTCCCCCTGCTGACACCTCCTACTGAATCCTCTTCCTACTGACTCCTTCCCCTACTGACTCCTACTGACTCCTCCTCCTACTCCTACTGACTCCTCCTACTGACTCCTCCCCCACTGACTCATCCCACTACTGACACCTCCTCCTACTGACTCCTCCCCCTACTGACACCTCCCACTGACTCCTCCCCCTGCTGACACCTCCTCCTACTGACCCCTCCCCCTACTGACTCCTACTGACTCCTCCTCCTACTGACTCCTCCTACTCACTCCTCCTACTCACTCCTCCCCCTACTGACACCTCCCACTGACTCCTCCCCCTGCTGACACCTCCTACTGAATCCTCTTCCTACTGACTCCTTCCCCTACTGACTCCTACTGACTCCTCCTCCTACTCCTCCTACTGACTCCTCCTACTGACTCCTCCTACTCACTCCTCCCCCTACTGACACCTCCCACTGACTCCTCCCCCTGCTGACACCTCCTACTGAATCCTCTTCCTACTGACTCCTTCCCCTACTGACTCCTACTGACTCCTCCTCCTACTCCTACTGACTCCTCCTACTGACTCCTCCCCCACTGACTCATCCCACTACTGACTCCTCCCCCTACTGACTCCTCCCCCTACGCCCCCTACTGACTCATCCCCATACTGACTCCTCCTACTGACTCCTCCCCCTGCTGACTCCTCCCCCTACTGACACATACTGACTCCTCCCCCTACTGACTCCTCATCCTACTGACTCCTCCTACTGACTCCTACTGACTCATCATACTTACTCCTCCCCCTACTGACTCACCCCCCTACTGACTCCTCCCCCTACTGACTCCTCCTACTGACTCATCCTCACACTGACTCCTCCTCCTACTGACTCCTACTGACTCCTCCCCCTGCTAACTCCTTCCCCTGCTGACACCTACTGACTCCTCCTCCTACTGACTCCTCCCCTGACTTACTCCTACTGACTCATCCTACTGACTCCTCCCCTACTGACTCCTCCTCCTACTGATTCCTCCCCTGACTTACTCCTACTGACTCCTCCTACTGATTTACTCCTACTGACTCATCCTACTGACTCCTCCCCTACTGACTCCTCCCCCTACTGAATCCTCCCCCTACTGACTCCTCCCCCTGTACCTACTGACTCATACTGACTCCTCCCACTGACTCATCCCCCTACTGACTCCTCCTACTGACTCATCCTACTGACGCATCCCCCTACTGACTCATCCCCCTACTGACTCCTCCTACTGACTCATCCCCCTACTGACTCCTCCTACTGATTCCTCATACTGACTCCTCCCCCTACTGATTCCTCCTCCTACTGACTCCTCCTACTGACTCATCCTCCTACTGACTCCTACTGACTCCTCCCCCTACTGGCACCTACTGACTCCTCCTACTGACTCCTCCCCCTACTGACACCTACTGACTCCTCCTACTGACTCCTCATTCTACTGACTCCTCCTCCTACTGACTCCTAACTCCTCCTCCTACTGACTCCTCCTACTGACTCCTCCTTGTGTAAATGCGTCTCTCTCTCTCTCTCTCTCTCTCTCTCTCTCTCTCTCTCTCTCTCTCTCTCCCTCTTTATCTCTCTCTCTCCCTCGCAGTCGAGCACCAGCATATCACTGTAATATCTGCGCATGCACCCACGCGCACACCCATATTCCGATCCGTACAATAATAATCACAGAGGTATATATTGTCATTTGAAACAAGTTACCGATGCATTGTCCCATGGGATTATGCCCCCCCACGGCCAAATTCATTAGTATCCCCCTCAATCTCTATATCTCTCTCTGTCTGCCACTCGCAGACTGTGTGGGTGACTGTCACTCAAAGCGCTTATGGGCGGAGCCAGGCCAACACAGCCTGAAATCCTGAGGTAGAAAAATGATGCTTTTGAGTACTTGATTAGAAATATAAAACAGTGATTTTTTTTGAAAAAAACCTTACAGATGTGTTCCATAGACTCACAGGAATTGTGTAAAGTTGCCCAAATAGTGCAAGGAATAGCAATGCATGTCCCCTTTAACTGAATGAATGAAGTTTATTTTTTGTTTACAGACAAATCAAACACACCCGTGTGGACTTGCAAAAAAAATAAAAAATCACAAATGTAAGCTCACACACAAAATCCAAAATCAACGCCCGAAAAAAAGGAATAGGCTGAAGCACATGCTTATTTTTGCCTATCCTTTATAAATTCTTAAAAACGAAATATGTTTTATTATAAGAAAGAAAAACTTAAAATATGCTGCACGATATAATTTTTTTAAAGAAAAAAACAAATGTTTGATGTTTACTCAAAACTGTACTCCTAACCCCGGAGCGGCTGGATTCGCCTGTTCGAATCCAGCTCACAGCTCCGGGGTTGTCACCAGCTTGGCTGGCCGTTCACACTAATACAATTGGCAGTATTAGAGGGTGGGAGAAGCTGGCGGGGTGGGTCCGGGTCGTTGTAAACAGCGACTCCTACAGTTCTGTCGGGGCGCCTGCTAAGCGCGGATAGGATCTAAGTGGGATAGTGTGATCCTTCCACACGCTACGCCCTCTCAGTGAGAATCCGCGCTGCCAGGTGAAAAGAAGCGGTTGATTGGCTGGACGTGTGTCGGAGGAAGCACGTGATAGCCTCCACTCTCCCAGACCGACTGTGGGGGGTAAGTGCGCAGCGACCAGGAAGGGGATTGGGAATTGGCATAACGACTAACATTGGGATGGGAGAAAATCGGAGGAAAAAGGAGGAGGAAAAAAGATATATAAAAAAAAAAAAAAAAAAAAAAAAACTGTACTCCTGAATTATTTTATCCGTTTTAAGGCTTTTTTAAATCTCCCCTGAGAAGTACCCAACGTCAACCCGTCACTAACCTGTCCCTGGCTCTCCTGGTCCCCGCAGGCTGTACGAGCAGCTGTTGAGGCTGGCGGAGAGAGGCCACCACCGGGCCACGGAGAAGGTGGCCTACGCCCTGCTGTTCGGAGACTACATGGGCCTGGACATCCCCCGGGCCAAGGGGCTGCTGGAGAAGCTGGCCGCGGAGGGCTCCCCTAAAGCCCAGATGGTACGGCCCGGTCCCCGGCACCGCACGCACACACAAACCAACACCGGTGGCGGGCCACATGGTTGTATTCCAGGGGGTTCTCAAAACCTTTTCCTGCTTTTCACCATCGACTCAGGTAGCTGTGCCATGCTTCTCCTCCTGGACCTCTCTGCCGCGTTCGACACGGTCGACCACTCCACCCTGGTCGATCGTCTCGAATACAGGCTAGGTATTGGGGGGTCTGCCCTAAACTGGTTCGTATCCTACTTGAGCGGCCGCTCCTTTTCGGTCAGTTTGGGTGGACACTCCTCCCCCACAGCTAGTCTACCGTATGGGGTCCCCCAAGGTTCCATCCTGGCCCCCATACTCTTCTCCATCTACATGCTCCCCCTGGCCGAAATCATCCAGAAACACAACATTTCATATCACTTTTATGCCGATGACTCCCAAATCTACCTTCCCCTCAACCCCTCTGACACAGCTAACCTAGACTCAATTTATACGCATGGAAGTATTGACTGAATGAATGAATGAATGAAAACTGTATTTAACAGATTGCAGAATGGGTACAATACAGTACGGCTCAATACACACAATTGTTAAGGGGATGCAGACCTGAGAAAGACGTTTGTCTTGTTTACATCAGGGTCCCCCATTTTCAATTCATATAGAACGACTACCCCGTAACAAATCATTAAAAAAAGATACCGTTAACTGGAATATGTTGTGCCTTTACACATATGTTGGATTATGTAATTGGTTTGTCATGACAAACAAATAAAATATCGCATCGCCGGCTGTCTCTGGCTTGCTCTAGCGGACAGCAGAGCTCAGCCCGCGGCGAGAATGTGCTGCCGCGAGCGGCATCGCTGAGCTCTGGCTCTGACTACATGCAGTCACTGAGTGTTGTTGTAGCCAGCGGGTAATTTGTTTGTCATGACAAACCAATGACATAATCCAACATATGTGTAAAGGCATGATTTGTTACGGCGTAGTCGTTCTATATGAATTGAAAATGGGGGACCCTGACAAACGTCTTTCTCAGGTCTGCATCCCCTTAACAATTGTGTGTATTGAGCCGTACTGTATTGTACCCATTCTGCAATCTGTTAAATAAAGTTTTCATTCATTCATTCATTCAGTCAATACTTCCATGCGTATAAATTGAGGAAGCGAGCGAGTCCGTGGGCGGCAGCGCTGGATAGGGGGGCGGGTCACGTGGCGGTCGCGGCCAATCGGAGGAACCCGGAAACCGAATTCCGTTGCGGAAGGTATACACGCGTCCTGTCCTGTTGTGCCTTTTTGTATTTGTGTATTTTATAGGACATTGATTTTCTGCTTTGACTGTACTGTACAGCACTTTGGTTGGCTCTCGAGCTTTTAAATGTGCTCTATAAATAAATTACTTACTTACTTTACTTACTTACTTTTTCAACTCTGTTGTCGGCGACAGATAGTGTTACATGCTCGGCCGGTTTGACTATAGTATTTTTAGGATTTACCAGAAGTGCTGAGTCCAATGTAGTCTGGTGAAAACGCACCTTATCATCCATAAGTGTGATCGTTTTGTCCTCTTCATAATAATCTCCAATAGTTCTCTCGCCATTGCATAGTATTAGGCAGTCCGCAGGCTAGTGGCTACTATTGAGTAGTAGCAGTGAGTGAGCAACCCGTATCAACTGCATATGATAGGTATTATGTTCCATCATGAATGCATGAAACGGTGGGGGGGGGGGGGGGGGGTCTTTGGTGCTTTGATCATCACCAACGGAATACGTTGTGGACTAACGTTACACACATACGCTCGGATTGCAATGAAGGCATGCTTTGATCAACACAAGATTGATATCATATAGCCCTTACCTTGACTAGGATGTGCCCCAAAAAGAATATTCCAATTATCTGATCTTAGTGATCACCGATGTGAAAATTGTGGCCGATACTGATAACCGATATTAATATTGCTGTTCTGGCCGATACCGATATTTACCGATGTCGATATCTCTGTATAGAAAACACTTTTTTATGATAATCAAATAAAGAGCTATTTTCCAAAACGCATAATTTTTTTTACTTTTGTAACTTATTTTCAGAAATGACTGATATTTTGAAACTATTTGAGGCCAAAACATGTATATAAAAAAAATATTAATATTTTTTTAATATCGGCCCATATCGGCCCTATCTTGATATCGTACCGATACCGATGTGTAAAAAAACTTCCATATCGGCAGTTTTTTTACACATCCGAGCGTATGTATCCGAGCGTATGTGTGTAACGTTAGTCCACAACGTATTCCGTTGCGGCCGATATATCGTGCATCACTATCTGATCACGAGTCCCAGTATTGGTGTCGATCGTGTCGCCAAAATAATCCGCCATACATCGGACAGGGCGGCACAGTGGTGTAGTGGTTAACACTAGGGATGGGAATGGGATGGGAATGGGATGGGAATGGGATGGGAATCGAAAACCTAATTGGCCGATGCCTGGAACCGTGTGGCTCCCGTGACTTTTGATTCCCCTATCGCTGCCAGGTTTTTCCTACAGTTGCGCAATAACGTTAGCATGTAGCCATGGCAGACTCTATTTGATTCCTTAAGGGCTCGAAATTGCCTGGGTTTTGGTAATATGCTCCCGAAATGCTCCCGCTGTTTGGCTACTTCTATGTGCAGTGAAAACTACTTGAATGCTTTAGAACCTAGTCATTGATTTAGTTCAGGGTGAGCTCAAATTAGCCGCGGAGCTAACGTGAGCTAACGCTATTTAATCAAGCGCACAAAGAGAGATAAACAGCTGACAGCGGATAGTACAGGTACAAATACAATAAAACAGCAGGTGGGGGCTGTTGTGTAAACCTTGTACTCTTTAGTTCACATATAATAAGAGACGGAGTGTTTGTTTACACGTCTGTACACTGTAAGCCAGGAAGTACCGTGGTGGTGCAACATACAAATGTTGCTTAAATTAGTTTAAGAATAAAAAAAATAAATACATTTTAAGAGAATCTCAAATACATTATTTTATTTAAGTGTAGGCTATAGTTAATGTTTTATTTTTTACAGTTTTTGTATTTTTCTGACATGGGGGCTCAACAATAAATGACAATCAGAAATGTCAAGTTGCATGTTGTTATTCTAACCAGCTTAGACCCCTACGCTCTGCATCTTCTGGCCGCCTCAGACCTACTCCTATCCAAGCTCCGGGAGGGTCATCAAAGAGAAGTCGCCTATTCTCAGTCCTTGCCCCACAATGGTGGAATGAACTACCCACCCCAGTTAGGACAGCCGAATCACGTCCAATCTTTCGCCGTCGACTAAAGACGCACTTCTTCAACCATTATCTGAATAAAAAAATATATATCTAACCCTAACTAACCGTACTGTCATGCACTTGTCCTAATAAACGAACCTACACTGTAGCACTCAACACTTTGATGAACATTGTTGCTCAGCTGATAGAGTTGTGCCCTTCCTGATGGCTTGTCGTACAGAACTTGTAAGTTGCTTTGGATAAAAGCGTCAGCTAAATGTAAATGTAAATGTAGTTCTGTTGCATTTCCAATTTATTTATGTAAATTATAAATTGATCAGGTATCGATAAGGGTATCGATAAAGAATCGAATCGATAAGCAGAATCGATAATGGAATCGTATCGATAAAATCCTATCAATTCCCATCCCTACTGTCGCCTCACAGCAAGAAGGTCCAGGGTTCGATTCCCGCTTGGGGACCAGGTTTCCATGATGCCAGGTACCCAGGTGGGGTATCTCCCAGGCATTTCTGTGTGGAGTTTGCATGTTCTCCCCGTGCTCGCAACGGTTTCCCCCCCGATAAGATAAACCCAATGGAAAAACATGCACAACAACAGATCGCTAACGCTGTGGCGTCCTTGACAAAGACGGGCAGGAGCACTTGGATTGGTCCCCGGGCGCGGCCCTTGCAGACTTCTGTCTGCTCCCGGCTGCCCTTGGGGGGAAGGACGACGGGATGGGTTAAGCGCAGAGACGAATCGCATCGGCGATCCTACAAAAAACAATATGCGTGTGTTCCGGTGTGTGTGTGTGCTAACCGTGTGTGCTAACCGCTAACATTGAGGATAATTGCATGCCTATTAACACTATGCCGTCCGTCCACGAGTATATACGTGTTTCGATTCCATGCGTTGTGGACCAGAGCCACGTATATACTCGTGGCAAGTTGTTATTGTTTTATTCCATATTTATAACGCTATTAACGTCCGCTATCGAGATCCATTACCTACCCACATATTTGATTTTCTAAACATGCACTACCGGCCAGATCCGCTTAGGGGTGCCATCGCTCCACTGCACAGTATCATTGAGGGGATTTAAGGGGATCATATGAGCCTCGATTCCAAACGAAGACCCTCCATCTTTGATCCAGTTACCGAACGTATTTTTGACACTATTCCCCCAAATGACAGCTGGATTGGACATTGTTTTAAAACCCAACGTGATGATCAGTGAACATGGCTGATTGAACGCACACTATATTGCTAATCAATAATACTAATCGGCGTTCCCCGCCGCCCCCATTTCATCCATAGATGCTCTGTAATAGTCCGGATGCTACGCAGTTTGTTTTATTTCATTCGTATATATACAGCAGAAATGGCGTTTGATATAACGGCGCCAACGTTTAGCCTATTATATAGCTTCCTGGAAAAAAGACTAGACGAAAAGCGCGACAAACCTTATATTCACAGCGCTATAAAATGACAACCAACCGATGGATTTTTATTTTCTTTAAGCCATTATGAAGGCACGGTTTATGCACTCAAGTGACAATGAGAATGGACAGATAGCAATACTATAAATGATATATATATCTCTTAGAAAGTACATAGGTTTGTAAACAAACCGCTGTCCTCTGAGGCATAAATTGCCGCAAGACTGCGGAAGCCAAAGTGTTAAAGACCTCTGAACAGGTCCTGCATTATTATTATATTATTATTATTATTATTATCATTCATCTGGAGCATTTGACACTCCTCAAGCCGATCGGGACAACCGCTCCCCTTGCCCGACATGGAAAAGTCCGCCCGGACCTATATAATCGACGCACAGCCCAAGACACAGTTTCAAAGGGTGCTCGATACCGCCGCCTGGTAGGATGTGGCCGGTATTGCACTTTTGCGATCTCAGACTCATTCCCTATGATAACACCAGGCTCCCTGGATGGATAATGAATGGAAATATCGAATAAAAGAAATAACGATGAAAACCCGACTTTTCTGGGGTTTGGCCCTGAATGAGTTAAAGGTGCTGTAAGTGGTATTTATCTATTAAATGTGGTATATTTTTCTTAAAATAAGTGTTAAATAGCTTTACATTCCAACAGCCAAAACTGATACAGAGTGTCTGGTCAGTAACATGGGTCTCTCAGTCCCTCCTGCTCTGCAGTAAACAGTCATCACTGATATAGAGTGTCTGGTCAGTAACATGGGTCTCCCAGTCCCTCCACTCTGCAGTAAACAGCCATCACTGATACAGAGTGTCTGGTCAGTAACATGGGTCTCTCAGTCCCTCCTGCTCTGCAGTAAACAGTCATCACTGATATAGAGTGTCTGGTCAGTAACATGGGTCTCTCAGTCCCTCCACTCTGCAGTAAACAGCCATCACTGATACAGAGTGTCTGGTCAGTAACATGGGTCTCCCAGTCCCTCCACTCTGCAGTAAACAGTCATCACTGATACAGAGTGTCTGGTCAGTAACATGGGTCTCTCAGTCCCTCCACTCTGCAGTAAACAGTCATCACTGATATAGAGTGTCTGGTCAGTAACATGGGTCTCTCAGTCCCTCCTGCTCTGCAGTAAACAGTCATCACTGATATAGAGTGTCTGATCAGTAACATGGGTCTCCCAGTCCCTCCACTCTGCAGTAAACAGCCATCACTGATACAGAGTGTCTGGTCAGTAACATGGGTCTCCCAGTCCCTCCACTCTGCAGTAAACAGTCATCACTGATATAGAGTGTCTGGTCAGTAACATGGGTCTCTCAGTCCCTCCACTCTGCAGTAAACAGCCATCACTGATATAGAGTGTCTGGTCAGTAACATGGGTCTCTCAGTCCCTCCTGCTCTGCAGTAAACAGCCATCACTGATACAGAGTGTCTGGTCAGTAACATGGGTCTCTCAGTCCCTCCACTCTGCAGTAAACAGTCATCACTGATATAGAGTGTCTGGTCAGTAACATGGGTCTCTCAGTCCCTCCACTCTGCAGTAAACAGTCATCACTGATATAGAGTGTCTGGTCAGTAACATGGGTCTCTCAGTCCCTCCACTCTGCAGTAAACAGCCATCACAGATATAGTGTCTGGTCAGTAACATGGGTCTCCCAGTCCCTCTGCTCTGCAGTAAACTGCCATCACTGATATAGTGTCTGGTCAGTAACATGGGTCTCTCAGTCCCTCCTGCTCTGCAGTAAACAGCCATCACTGATATAGAGTGTCTGGTCAGTAACATGGGTCTCCAAGTCCCTCCACTCTGCAGTAAACAGTCATCATTGATATAGAGTGTCTGGTCAGTAACATGGGTCTCTCAGTCCCTCCTGCTCTGCAGTAAACAGTCATCACTGATATAGAGTGTCTGGTCAGTAACATGGGTCTCCCAGTCCCTCCTGCTCTGCAGTAAACAGCCATCACTGATATAGAGTGTCTGGTCAGTAACATGGGTCTACCAGTCCCTCCTGCTCTGCAGTAAACAGCCATCACTGATATAGTGTCTGGTCAGTAACATGGGTCCCCCAGTCCCTCTGCTCTGCAGTAAACTGCCATCACTGATATAGTGTCTGGTCAGTAACATGGGTCTCTCAGTCCCTCCACTCTGCAGTAAACAGTCATCACTGATATAGAGTGTCTGGTCAGTAACATGGGTCTCCCAGTCCCTCCACTCTGCAGTAAACAGTCATCACTGATATAGAGTGTCTGGTCAGTAACATGGGTCTCCCAGTCCCTCCACTCTGCAGTAAACAGTCATCACTGATATAGAGTGTCTGGTCAGTAACATGGGTCTCTCAGTCCCTCCTGCTCTGCAGTAAACAGTCATCACTGATATAGAGTGTCTGGTCAGTAACATGGGTCTCCCAGTCCCTCCTGCTCTGCAGTAAACAGCCATCACTGATATAGAGTGTCTGGTCAGTAACATGGGTCTCTCAGTCCCTCCTGCTCTGCAGTAAACAGCCATCACTGATACAGAGTGTCTGGTCAGTAACATGGGTCTCTCAGTCCCTCCTGCTCTGCAGTAAACAGTCATCACTGATATAGAGTGTCTGGTCAGTAACATGGGTCTCCCAGTCCCTCCACTCTGCAGTAAACAGTCATCACTGATATAGAGTGTCTGGTCAGTAACATGGGTCTCTCAGTCCCTCCACTCTGCAGTAAACAGTCATCACTGATATAGAGTGTCTGGTCAGTAACATGGGTCTCTCAGTCCCTCCTGCTCTGCAGTAAACAGCCATCACTGATATAGAGTGTCTGGTCAGTAACATGGGTCTCTCAGTCCCTCCACTCTGCAGTAAACAGTCATCACTGATACAGAGTGTCTGGTCAGTAACATGGGTCTCCCAGTCCCTCCACTCTGCAGTAAACAGATGGGGGAGAAGTCGACGTCAAAGTGGTAGCCATACTTTTAAGGGTATCGATCGAATCACGTCGGTACTACCGAGTACTGAGTCACGTGAGATCCACCGGTGCCAGATTCCGGTACTGTGTAAGAGAAATTATAAGAAAAAATAAACATTTTAGTCCGATAATGTCAACGTTTCGTTTACCACGAAAACGTATGAAGTGTGCCGCAATATTACATATACAGTATATTAACACGTATAGTATAGAGATAAGTCGGGTTAACTCGCCAGCGGTTGGGCGCCAGACCCGAGATATCTCGGGTTTTGGTTGTTTAGTCTTTTATTCAATATTTGTATTCATTATTCCTCCGGGGACCTCGGTGTTACCATAGGGAATGAGTCTGAGATCGCCAAAGTGCAGTACCGGCTGCATCCAGCTAGACGGCGGTATCGAGCACCCTTTGAAACCTTGTATCTTGGCCTGTGCGTCGGTCAAATGTCTCCGAGTCTGCTTTTTTTTTCGGGCAAGTGGAGCGGTTATAACGGTCGGATTGAGAATCATCAAATGCTCCCGATGCATGATGTGTGGTGGATTATGTTGGCGACACGATGGACATCAATACTTGATCACGATCAGATCATTGGAATATTCTTTTTGGGGTACATCCTAGTCAAGGTAAGGGCTATATGATATCAATCTTGCGTTGATCCAACCATGTCTTCACCTCGATCCGAACGTGTGTGTGTAACGTTACTCCACAACGTATGCCGTTAGTGACGATCAAAGCATCAAACCCCCCCCCCCCCTTTCATGCATTCATGATGAAACATAATACCTATGATATAGATTTGATTTGGGAATAATAGTGGGTCCAGGCAAGAAACGGCAACAGTTATAGTATAATACACGCATAAGGCTATTCCTCAGCATTTCAGGAATGACCCCAGACCACTCTGGTTTTATACTTATATTCACCACGGTATTACACAGCAACGTATGGATGAAAAAATTTATTCTTTTTCACATGTTGAACGATAGATATTTGATGTCAAATGGGCCATAGTATTGTATCCATAGCTATAATATAGAATATAATATAGCCCTGCAAACAAGGTGACGCACTTCTATCGTTTAAAGCGCGGCCTAGATACAACAGGGCCCTGTCTAATCCCCGGCGCCCAATATGTTTGCAAATTGTTCTAAATAAATAATAATAATAAATAATTTGAACTTTTTGACTACATTTTTATAACTGAGGTAGGTAGATTACATTTTTTTAGACTAAAGTACAGAAAAAGGGTACCGTTGGGGTACCGGTATCGGTTCAAATGTGAACGGTACCCAACCCTAGGTCTGAATGACTGAAGGGACCGAAGGAGGCGCAGCCTGGCTGGCGTTCCTTCATTGAAACTGTGATGTATGTGGCTGTTGGTGTGTTACAACCTCACCATTCCTATTCCTGCCCTCTAGGGGGAGGGCGAGCACTTCTTAAGGTGACAGCTCAGCCCGCTTCCGGGTTCGTTGTTATGGCAATAAAGACAGCTACAGCCATAGTCTGTAGTCCCTGTAAACAGCGTATCCAGTGTGATTAATATGCTACCATTGTACCGGGTCACATATATAATAAATGGCGACGAGTACGGTTCATCCAGTGACGGCACTGGTTGAAAAGAATCCACGCTAACGTTTGTTTGATGACGGAACGAGTGGAAGAGGAATCTACACTGACGCCGGTTAGCGAAGGGGCTAACGTCGGCGGATCTGCCGCGGGACAATCACACAGAGGGATGGCTGGTGGTATCGGGCATATCGTGGCTTTTGATGAATCGACGGAGCAGTGGCCGACTTATGTGGAACGGTTTGAACATTTTGTGGCTGCAAATGACATTTCCGATGTTTTTGAGTCTAATAGGGGCAACAACATACGGGTTACTGCGCAGTTTGATTGCTCCGGATAAACCGGGGGATATAACTTATACTCAGACTGTGCAAGCACTGCAAAGCCATTTTTCTCCCAAGCCCATTGTGATTGCGGAAAGATTCCGTTTTCATAAACGACATCAATCGGAGGGGGAGACAATAGCCCAGTATATTGCGGATTTGAAGAAGCTGTCGGAGCACTGCGAGTTTGGCACGTACCTGTCAGACGCGTTACGGGACCGGTTCGTGTGTGGTCTTCTCAGCGAGTCCATACAGAAGAGACTATTGACCGAGAATGCTCTCACCTATCACAGAGCGGTGGAAATAGCCGTTGCTATGGAAACGGTGGCGAGGGAGGCACAACAGCTCAGCATCTCTGTAAAAGTGAATGCGATGTCTCTCTCATCTACACCTGGGAGAAAATGCACCCGGTGTGGGAGGACAAATCATGTGGAGAGTGGCTGTTTCTTCAAGGACCAGGCCTGTCACCGTTGCGGTAAGAAAGGCCATATTGCACGTACATGCAGAGAGAGCAAGCAGGAAAATAAAGCAGCAAGTGACACAAGATGGGAGCAAAGAGACAGAGGGGGGATTAACACAAGATGGGAGCAAAGAGACAGGGGGGGAGAAAGGTCAAAAAGGCGGATAAATAAGATGAACACCAGGGGGATGCAGAGTGATACGGGGTCTGATTCAGATGGGGAATTAGCCCTGCACAGGGTGGATGCAGCAGGTGATGTGTCTCAGCAGGGCGGTTCAGCCTCATCAGTGATTTGGGTTAGGCCAAAAGTGGAGGGGCTAATGATTGACATGGAGCTTGACACGGGGGCAGCCGTTTCACTTATATCAGAGAAAATGTATAGTGAAAAGTTCAGTCATATTCGCCTGCGCCACACCCACATTCTGCTGAAAACATATACAGGTGAAGTGATCGCACCAGTGGGGGTGGTAAAGGTGAAGATTCAAATGAACAGAGACCAAGCACGGCTCCCACTATATGTGGTGAAAGGCGATGCACCCCCCTTGTTCGGCCGTGAGTGGCTGAGAAGAGTGAGACTGGACTGGAGAGCCGACTGGACTGGAGAGCCATAAAAACAGTTAGATCTGGACAACGCATGCAGGGGAACACGCTGGAAGCAGTGTTAAAGGGGCATGCCAATGTATTTAAGGACGAACTGGGGACATTGAAGGGCTTTGAAGTAGCTCTGACACTCAAGCCCGAACATCAGCCGAAGTTCTGTCAGGCCCGGGTGGTTCCCTATGCACTTAGGCCAAAGGTGGACGCTGAGCTAGAGCGCCTGCAACTGCTAAATGTAATTTCGCCTGTGCAGTTCAGTGAATGGGCGACCCCCATTGTGCCTATCATTAAGAAGAATGACTGTGCGCATCTGCGGGGATTTTAAAGTGACGGTGAACCCGGCCCTCTGTGCTGAACATTATCCAATACCCCGGATAGAGGATATGTTTGCTTCGCTAGCGGGGGGGCAGCGGTTCAGCAAGCTGGATCTGGCTCACGCATACTTGCAGGTGCCGGTGCAGGAGAGTTCACGCAAATATCTCACCATCACAACGCACAAGGGGATGTTCTGCTATAACCGACTGCCTTTCGGAATAACGTCAGCGCCCTCTATCTTTCAGTGTATTATGGATCAAGTCCTCCAGGGGCTTCCCAATGTGCACTGCTTTTTGGATGACATATTGGTAACTGGGTGTAATGATGCAGAGCACCTGAAGAATCTGGAGGGGGTGCTGGGTCGATTGGAGAAGTTTGGTCTCAGGGCGCAGCGAGGGAAATGTGAGTTTTTCAAGGACTCACTGGAATACCTGGGACATTATATTGACGCCACGGGCCTTCATAAATCCCCAGAAAAGCTCAGGGCGATTGCTGAGGCCCCAGCCCCGACAAATGTGGGCCAGCTGCGCTCCTTCCTGGGATTAATTAATTATTATGGTCGGTTTGTTCAGGACATGGCAGCGACACTCAGCCCCCTTCACGCGTTACTACATAAGGGGACACCATGGAAATGGTCACAGGAGTGTGGGAAGGCTTTCTGCTCAGCTAAGGATCAACTGCTCTCGGAGAGGGTGTTGACACATTACAATCCCCAACTGCCAATCATACTGGCGTGTGACGCCTCGCCCTATGGCGTGGGCGCGGTGATTTCGCATGTGATGCCGGGAGGTCAAGAGAGGCCCATAGCGTTTGCCTCCAGGACATTGAGTAAAGTGGAGCAAAATTATGCTCAGATTGAGAGGGAGGCCCTGGGGATCATATTTGGCGTGCGCAAGTTCCACGCCTATCTGTACGGGCGCCATTTTACCCTACTCACAGACCACAGGCCCCTGACTACAATATTGAGCCCCAGTAAAGCTATCCCATCGATGGCGGCTGCTAGACTGCAGTGATGGGCCCTAATATTAGCTGCTCACAACTACACGATTCAGTACAGGGGGGCGGCGGACCATGGCAATGCGGACGGCCTCTCACGCCTGCCACTGCCGGTTGAGCATAAGGACAAACCAGGTTCAGTGGATACGGTACTGATACATCACCTTGAATCGCTGCCAGTATGCAGCACTGACATTCGTAAGGAAACGAGGTATGATCCAGTGCTCGCTCAGGTGATGGACATGTGTTTGTCAGGACACTTCCCTGTGGCGCAAGGGCAGGACAGTGCACTGACTCCCTATTACACAAGAAAAGATGAACTCTCAGTGGTACAGGGGTGTTTGTTGTGGGGAAATCGGGTGATTGTGCCTCCAAAATTGAGACCCCAATTACTACAGGAGCTGCATGCAGGCCACCCGGGAGTAGTTAAAATGAAAGGTGTGGCTCGTAGTTACATCTGGTGGCCGGGGATTGACGCTCAAATAGAACAACAGGCCAGAGTGTGTCAGTCGTGTCAGCGCAACCAGAAATCTCCCGGTCTCTCCCCGCTTCACTTCTGGCCGTGGCCAGGCACTCCGTGGCAGAGGATACATGTGGACTTTGCAGGGCCCTTTGAGGGTCATATGTTTATGGTGGTGGTGGATGCTCACTCCAAGTGGCCAGAAGTGAAGCTGATGGGCTCCACCACAACCGCTAAGACTATTCAAGTACTGCGGGGGTTGTTTAGTCGCCATGGATTGCCAGAAGTTCTGGTGAGCGACAATGGGCCGCAGTTTACTTCATATGAGTTTGCGTCTTTCCTCAAGGGAAATGGAGTGAAGCACGTGCGCTCTGCTCCTTTTCACCCGGCCACGAACGGTCAAGCGGAGCGCTTTGTACAGACACTAAAACGCTCATTGAAAGCGTCCTGAGGAGCGACGACAGTGCAGCACAGACTGGATTCATTTCTGCTCAGCTACAGAAATGCTCCCCACGCCACGACTAATGAGTCTCCGGCGGTGCTTTTCCTTCGCCGCCGACTCTGCTCCAGCCTTGACCTTCTCAAACCCAGTGTGGCAGCGGTGGTGGATCAAGCTCAGACAGTCCAGCAGGATCGCAGAGCCCAGTTCGCCAGAGACAAGGACTTTGCATCGGGAGACCCGGTGCTGGTCCGTGATTATAGACGGGGGGAGGATAAGTGGAGGCCAGGGGTGGTGGTCTCCCAGGAGGGGCCAGTGTCCTACACAGTCGGGGTAGGCTCGGGGCATTGGAAACGCCACACAAAACAGATGCGGGCCTGTGACCCGATGCTACTCACTTCAGGGGAGCCTATACCACCAGCCCCATTGGCACAAACTACGACAGCCCTTATGCCAGATCCAGTGACCGTTTCCCCAGCGGGCGGACAGGAGTCCTCCCTAACCGGTCCCTCAGTCACGCACACTGAGGCAGCTGACTTAGAGCCAACCAGAACATCTACAGAGACTAGTAGGAGGTACCCGGTGAGGGTAACTAAGCCTCCTGATCGTCTCACATATTGAGCGGGACGTTCTGACAGTCTCAGTTGGACTATGGGGGTTATTGCACTATTGTTTTGTGGTGTTATATTAGAAGGGGTCATTCAGGGGCACTTTATCACTATATTAGGTACTGGGTTTGGAAGTGGGGACAGCGATACGATTAAGTGGGGAGGAGTGTGATGTATGTGGCTGTTGGTGTGTTACGACCTCACCATTCCTATTCCTGCCCTCTAGGGGGAGGGCGAGCACTTCTTAAGGTGACAGCTCAGCCCGCTTCCGGGTTCGTTGTTATGGCAATAAAGACAGTTACAGCCATAGTCTGTAGTCCCTGTAAACAGCGTATCCAGTGTGATTAATATGCTACCATTGTACCGGGTCACATATATAATAGAAACCAAGTGTATAAAAGTAGCGTCTTGTAAGGGAATGGTGTGGAATTGTATTTTGACTTGAGGTTGAGTTGTTCATCATCACTGTCCTCTCCTTGTTGCTCCACTAGGCCCTTGGCTTCCTGTACGCCGCAGGCCTGGGAGTGAACTCCAGTCAAGCCAAGGTACGTTTCTTAATTAACCCTTTCACTGCCACACGACAGCCGGTTAACCCTTTCACTGTGATAGTAAAGGTGTAGGAGCCAAATCCTATGATGATAAATTGTAACTTTATTGCCCCCTTAGAAATGTAGTTTATTATGGTATTCGTGCTTTGTGTTTATTAATATTTGTCAATGAATTCCAAGATGGAGACTTACCTGGTCAACTCCCCCTTTTTCCCACGTTCCCCCTAACCACTCCTATAACATGGCAGGTAATTTAGAGTTCATGCAGGCCCAGGTGGAGCGGTACCATATCGTTTTTGACCGCACTCAATTCGCACTCAATTCGCATTTGATTGACAGTTTAAGTTCATGTACATAACCCTTTTTGTTTGTTTTATAGTGGTAGGCAGCTATTGGGGCTGTTGTGACTCGCTTCCCAATAAATCCTGTTTGTTTTGAAAGTACATTGGACCAGCGTCATCTTTTCTTTTTGGATTGCAATTCGGAGCGTGTCGGACTAACAACGCATTACCTGGAGCCTCAAGGCAACTGCGGTTCGTATGATTGCTTTTATATTGTCAAAAACTACCGCTGACAAAGCCGACGGACAACTTCTAAGCGCAACAAGGAAGGAGGTAAAGTAAAGAGTGGATGTTCGTTTTGGATCGAATACGTTGCGTCTGAGTCAGGTGGATGTGATGAACATAAACGGCGCGGCCGTCTTTATTGTTTGAAGGTGTCTTGTGCTGGTGAAGAGGAAAATATAATACGGACTCTGTCTCTGTGGTTGACAGCGATACATTACGGACTCTGTCTCTGTGTGGCTGACAGCGGGTTGGTGTGTGCGTTTGAGAGTGGATGACGTCACGCGCAGCATTTGCCAAGTGCGCTGTTTCCCACGCCCTAGCTGCTTCATTCATAAAACACTGTTCTGTTTTAAATGCATACAACGCCGCTGCTCATCTGAATTAGGAGGTTTTCGTTAGCTGCCCACATTATGGCGGAAATGGAGAGTGGTATTTTTGAGGATCCTTTACAAAAATTAAAAGGATCAAGAAGTGCAAAACTGGGTGCACTTACTAAAAAAAAGGAATGAAATCACTGAACTTATGGGAAATCATGGAAATGTGGAATTGGTTCACACAAAAATGACAGATTTCTCCAAGTTGTGTGGCGAGTTACATGAACTCAATACAGCTGTAAAGGGTTTGCTAACCAAAATATCCATAGAGGAAACAGAAGAGGACCAAGCAGAATGGTACAAGCCTAAAGCAGCATCACTGCATGCATTTGCTGCCCATGTTCAAACGTGGACCGAAGCGGCACAACCACATATTGAATATGACAAAGGTGAAGAAGAGATCCACCCAAAGGACAGCGTTTCAAACACCTCTTCAAGGCGTTCAAGGAGGTCATCAAAAGGTAGTAGGCATTCTAATTACTCCTCTACATCCTCAATTCGACTCAAACTACAAGCTGAGAAGGCAGTTTTATTGATCAAAGCAGAAGCATTAATAAAGAAACAAGCACTGGACAAGGAGGAGGCTGTACTAAAGGAGAGGAGCGACAAGGAGGATGCTGATCTAAAGGGGAGGAGCCGTAAGGAGGAGGCTGAACTAAAGGCCAAAAGGGAGCAGTTGGAACTGCAAACTGAAATACAAGCCACCAGTGCTAAACTGAATGTTTTTACAGAATATGAGAACATTCATGAGATGGACAATAGACCAGGCGATGGAATGAATGAATATTTCGATGAAAGGGAAAGGTCTAAGGAAGCCTCACAAAAGGTTATTCGAGAGGCAATGACGCCCACCTCCACTGATGTCATCACAACATTACCCATCACAAATTCAGATGTGTATGATGTGGAATTCCAGCCTCTTACTCCATCTGCTCAGCTTGCACAGTTGAACAGACACAGCAGCCTGTTACCAGAAAGTGTTCAAACTGTATATCACCCTGTTTACCCAAGACCAAGCAACATAGGAGGGGAGCCTGTTGTAAGACGAAAGGAAACGTCACAACAGCCCCAAATTGGAATGTCTGCTTTAAGGGTCAGCCATGGAGGATCTGCGAAACAGCATGAAAATGGAGCCATCAGACATGATGGTGCTGTCACTCTAGAAGGATACAGGGAAACACCCGACATGGGCAGGATCGTCGACGTCATGCAACATCAGAATAGTATAACTGAAGTACTGGTGAAACAGCAAAGACTATCATCCTTACCACCTCTCAGCGTACCCACGTTTAAAGGGGATCCATTAGAATACAGGTTCTTTATACGTGCATTCGAGCATGGTATTGAGGATAGAACTGAAAACTGCAAGGACAGACTGTATTTCCTGGAGCAGTTTACCATGGGGCAACCCCGAGAAGTGGTACGGAGCTGCCAACATATGGACGCCTCAATAGGATACACGGAGGCCAAAAGGCTCCTAAAGAAGTATTATGGCAACGAGTACCAGATTGCAACAGCTCACATTGATAAAGCCCTGAACTGGCCAGCAGTCAAAGCTGAAGATGCTGAAGCCCTACAAGCATATTCAGTCTTTCTAACTGGATGCTGTAAAACGATGGACAGCATTGAGTACATGGAGGAGATGGATAATCCAACCACAATGAGAGCCATTCTCTCTAAATTGCCATACAAAATGAAAGAGAGGTGGAGAGGCTTGGCATGTGACCTACAAGAGAAAAGTGGACGGAGAGCTAGATTTAATGATCTAGTTAATTTCATTGATCACCAAGCTAGAATCATGTCACATCCTTTGTTTGGGAACCTAAAGGAAACACCCACCTCTTCAGGAAGAACATCAGGACCACTTCCATATCGACCAAGTACACCAAGGGAGAGGAAGAGTGGTTTTACTACCAGCGTCTCACCCGTTAAGAGAGTTACTGGAAGGCCCTCACCAGCCGCCCTCAAGCCATGTTTGTTCTGTCAGGGAGAGCACAGTTTGGACCTTTGCAGAGAACTGGACAAGAAGCCACAAAAGGAAAAGTGGATTTCTTGAAAAGCAAAGGAGTGTGCTTTGGCTGTCTGTCATATGGACAGGGATGCACACAGAAAGTGACTTGTCGAGTGTGTTCACTGAGGCACCCTACCATACTCCACATACATAAACAGGTCGACGGTGGTAAAGAAAATAAAAATAGGGAACAGACTGTTACCAGTGCATTTATAACTGGTGACGGCGAGACCCACACAGGGGCCGGGGAGCCTGACTGCATGTTATCCATAGTGCCAGTGAGGGTGAAAATGAAGAAGGGTAATCGCATGATACAAACTTATGCCTTTCTGGACTCAGGAAGCACCGGCACCTTCTGTACAGAAGCTCTTCTCCGAGACCTCAAGGTTTCAGGAAGAAGTACAGACATCCTTCTCAAAACCATGAATAAAGAGGAAGTCGTTAGTACCTCCGTGGTATGTGGAATGGAGGTATGTGGCATGGACGACAACACACTAGTGGAACTCCCCGCTGTCTACACGCAGAAGAAAATACCTGTGACCAAAGACCATATTCCCACTCAGGAATACGTGGATCAGTGGCCATATTTGCAGCAGGTACGTCTCCGTCACATTGATGCTGACATTGGCCTGTTAATCGGAACCAATGTACCAAAGGCCATGGAACCATGGATGGTTATCAACAGCCAGAGAGATGGTCCATACGCCGTTAAAACAATGTTGGGTTGGACCGTCAATGGACCCCTAAAAAAAGGTTCTGTCTCCCCCTGTGGACAGTTGACTGTAATGGCACACAGAATTTCGGTTGTACAGCTAGATGAGATTCTGCAGCAACAAATCAAGTATGATTTCCCCGAACGACAGAGGGAGGAGCAGCTTGAAATGTCTAGAGAGGACCACGTCTTCATAGAGCGTGTCTCCCAGTCAGCCAAACTGGTGGATGGCCACTACAACCACTTAGGAAGGAGGATGCTGAATTTCCCAATAATCGCTGTGTGGCACAACAGCGGGCCCTCGGCCTGAAAAGGAAACTTAGCAAGTCTCCTCAGTTACATAGGGACTACGTCAAGTTCATGGCCGACATCCTGGATAAAGGCTATGCCATAAAAGTGGAAACAGCACAGGACAGCAGCAAAAGGACTGGGTATATCCCACACCATGAAGTTTACCATCCCAAAAAACACAAGCCATGGATGGAAAGCTTGACGAGTACAAGATGGTAGTGCAAAGCTTAGAGCCACAGACTACCACTCTTCGCAGACCTATCACAAAGTTGTGTCTGCTGCTCGAGGCTCCTACATAGAACACACACATACACACACACACACACACACCCCCCCCGTTCACTAATACACTCTTACTGATAACTTGGAAGATGGAAGATTTTTTTGCTTGGATTTAGATTTTTGAATGGACTATACATTTTGGCTCCTTTTTTATATTTTGAAAGTTGTAATTGTTTCGTTTGTCTACAAGAACAATTAGAGGCCGGTGTGTAGGAGCCAAATCCTATGATGATAAATTGTAACTTTATTGCCCCCTTAGAAATGTAGTTTATTATGGTATTCGTGCTTTGTGTTTATTAATATTTGTCAATGAATTCCAAGATGGAGACTTACCTGGTCAACTCCCCCTTTTTCCCACGTTCCCCCTAACCACTCCTATAACATGGCAGGTAATTTAGAGTTCATGCAGGCCCAGGTGGAGCGGTACCATATAGTTTTTGACCGCACTCAATTCGCACTCAATTCGCATTTGATTGACAGTTTAAGTTTATGTACATAACCCTTTTTGTTTGTTTTATAGTGGTAGGCAGCTATTGGGGCTGTTGTGACTCGCTTCCCAATAAATCCCGTTTGTTTTGAAAGTACATTGGACCAGCGTCATCTTTTCTTTTTGGATTGCAATTCGGAGCGTGTCGGACTAACAACGCATTACCTGGAGCCTCAAGGCAACTGCGGTTCGTATGATTGCTTTTATAAAAGGGGTTAACCTTCTGTCGCGTGGCAGTGAAAGGCTTAAAAACGTTCTCATCATTATTTCCTTTTAACTCTTTCAGTGCCAGCAGGGGGCGCACGATTTAGTGCTTGAATGCCCACCATCCACTTCAATGTTAGCGTTAATATCGCCTAATCTATGTTTTAAATTATGTGTCTAATCTGCCCGTCGCTTATCAATGACTCATTTTCCAGTCAACAGTGTCGAAGCGGATTGTTTTTTTATCGGTTCATTTCCGTTTTATAGCATCTTGAAAAGCCCTCGTTTTCAAGGAAAATAAAAATATTCCATAATAAACGGAATATTCTAGAATACACAAAAACGTTGTGATTTTTCTGCCTATTTATGAATCGTTTTCAAATAAACGCTAGATTATCGATAGTATATGTGTACGTATGCACGCTATATAGGCGATCTGATATCTGATCTGATATATTTCCTGATCGCTCGCACAGCCAAACAGCCACATCACACATATGGGAAAAGCGTATAGCTCTGTGAAAACAGGTCTGATTATCCTAAGACTGGTAGATAGATTCCTTACCTGAGATCAGATGTTATCCAAAAAGATTATTCCAATTCCTGATCGCCATTCCAAAAATGTATCCTTTTATTGATCCAACGCTACATACTGTAAACATATATTACAATCACAATGACTGGGATCATCTCCGGTTACATGCGTGAGAAGTAAAATGTGGATTCCGGAATTTTTTTTTCTCATCCATTTTCATTGAGTCCATTCCAAAAGGGTGCATTACCATCTAGGAGACGATAGGGGGCGCTTTTTTCACATCTGAGCTCCTGATGGGGCTGGTTTCCCAACGGTAGACTCGGTTGATGAAATATGAATTCAGATCGTTAATAAAAAAAAAATCACGCTAATTGTTGTGGTGGGCATTCAGGGGGCGGGCTGATAACACGTGTTATGTCGTGGCTGGCATCCAAAGTGTTAACATCACGTGATAAACTAGAAAAGGTGCACGCAGTAGAGCACAAGTCTCCACCAGGTGGCAGCATAGACCCCCTATAGCACCCCCTATTGGTCAATTGCGAAAACATTTTGGGTTGTTGTGTATGTTTCAACAGCCTAATTAAAAAATATCCACCAAGTTTGATGATGTTTGGACAATTGATTGTCATTGATTTATGGCCAAATTTGCGCCAAGTGTTTGGAACTGGAGCTATTGATAGATTTCTAAATTGTTTTACATACATGGTTCAACATTGCTATGAAACATATCCTATCAGTTATATATTATCAGGTATAGTCTGGTTTGTTCATAAAAAAATAAAAAATAAGAGAAATTGAGATCAATCAAGAGTTTTTTTTTTCCAATGGTCAACTCTTCTGGAATGTACTTGAAAGTACTGCGTTTTACTTTTACCTCGAAAGTGCTTGAGTTTACAAAAGGTCATTTGCGCTATACATATATATTATTCCTAAAATTGCATTGATCTGTTGGTCTGTGTAGTAGCTAAAACAGGATTTTGCTGCTTAAACATATGTATAATTAATGTATATTCATTGATTCACTCTTATACCAAAATTAATTTGAATTGAAACATTTAGCTTTTCGCATCAAATATTGATATGCGATTAAAATGTGATTAATTTCAATTAACTATAAAGTCTTGAATTAATTCGATATATTTTTTTAATCGAGTCCCACCACTATTTTTAACAGATTTGTATATGTGTTTTGCTTATATTTTATTGTTCTTGATCGATTTGAACGAAAGGGTATGTTTCAGAAGTCTTTAATTGTCATGCAGATGAACACACACATGCGCGATGGGCACAGGAATACACACACATGCGCGATGGGCACAGGAATACACACGCATGCACTGAGTCACAGATGAAATGTCTCTGTACTTTTCCCATCCCGTCGTCCTTCCCCCCCCAAGGGCAGCCGGGAGCAGCCAAGGGTTGTGGCGTGGGGCCGCGCCCGGGACCAATCTTTGTCAGGGACGCGATAGCGACCTGTTCTGCATGCTTTTCCATTGGGTCTATCTTATCGGGAGGGGAAACCCTTGCGAGCATGTGGAGAACATGCAAACACCACACAGAAAGGCCCCCCGAGATACCCCACCTGGGTACCTGGCAACGTGGTCCCCAAGCGGGAATTTAACCCAGGACCTTCTAGCTGTGAGGAGACAGTATTAACCACTACACCACCGTGCCACTAGGGGGAGACTGTTAACCACTACACCACCGTGCTGTGAGGAGACAGTGTTAACCACTACACCACCGTGCTGTGAGGAGACGGTGTTAACCACTACACCACCGTGCTGTGAGGAGACAGTGTTAACCACTACACCACCGTGCCACTAGGAGGAGACAGTGTTAACCACTACACCACCGTGCCACTAGGAGGAGACGGTGTTAACCACTACACCACCGTGCCACTAGGAGGAGACGGTGTTAACCACTACACCACCGTGCTGTGAGGAGACAGTGTTAACCACTACACCACCGTGCTGTGAGGAGACAGTGTTAACCACTACACCACCGTGCTGTGAGGAGACAGTGTTAACCACTACACCACCGTGCTGTGAGGAGACAGTGTTAACCACTACACCACCGTGCTGTGGGGAGACAGTGTTAACCACTACACCGCTGTGAGGAGACAGTGTTAACCACTACACCACCATGCTGTGAGGAGACAGTGTTAACCACTACACCACCGTGCTGTGAGGAGACAGTGTTAACCACTACACCACCGTGCTGTGAGGAGACAGTGTTAACCACTACACCATCGTGCTGTGAGGAGACGGTGTTAACCACTACACCACCGTGCTGTGAGGAGACAGTGTTAACCACTACACCACCGTGCTGTGAGGAGACAGTGTTAACCACTACACCACCGTGCTGTGAGGAGACAGTGTTAACCACTACACCACCGTGCCACTAGGTGGAGACAGTGTTAACCACTACACCACCGTGCTGTGAGGAGACTGTGTTAACCACTACACCACCGTGCTGTGAGGAGACAGTGTTAACCACTTCACCACCGTGCCACTAGGTGGAGACGGTGTTAACCACTACACCACCGTGCCACTAGGAGGAGACAGTGTTAACCACTAACACCACCGTGCCACTAGGTGGAGACAGTGTTAACCACTACACCACTGTGCTGTGAGGAGACAGTGTTAACCACTACACCACCGTGCTGTGAGGAGACAGTGTTAACCACTAACACCACCGTGCTGTGAGGAGACAGTGTTAACCACTGCACCAACGTGCCACTAGGAGGAGACAGTGTTAACCACTAACACCACCGTGCCACTAGGAGGAGACAGTGTTAACCACTAACACCACCGTGCCACTAGGAGGAGACAGTGTTAACCACTAACACCACCGTGCCACTAGGAGGAGACAGTGTTAACCACTACACCACCGTGCCACTAGGAGGAGACAGTGTTAACCACTACACCACCGTGCCACTAGGAGGAGACAGTGTTAACCACTACACCACTGTGCTGTGAGGAGACAGTGTTAACCACTACACCACCGTGCCACTAGGAGGAGACGGTGTTAACCACTACACCACCGTGCCACTAGGAGGAGACAGTGTTAACCACTACACCACCGTGCTGTGAGGAGACAGTGTTAACCACTACACCACCATGCTGTGAGGAGACAGTGTTAACCACTACACCACCGTGCCACTAGGAGGAGACGGTGTTAACCACTAACACCACCGTGCCACTAGGTGGAGACGGTGTTAACCACTACACCACCGTGCTGTGAGGAGACAGTGTTAACCACTACACCACCGTGCCACTAGGAGGAGACAGTGTTAACCACTACACCACCGTGCTGTGAGGAGACAGTGTTAACCACTACACCACCGTGCCACTAGGAGGAGACCGTGTTAACCACTAACACCACCGTGCCACTAGGAGGAGACAGTGTTAACCACTACACCACCGTGCTGTGAGGAGACAGTGTTAACCACTACACCACCGTGCCACTAGGAGGAGACAGTGTTAACCACTACACCACCGTGCTGTGAGGTGACAGTGTTAACCACTACACCACCGTGCTGTGAGGTGACAGTGTTAACCACTACACCACCGTGCTGTGAGGAGACAGTGTTAACCACTACACCACCGTGCTGTGAGGAGACAGTGTTAACCACTACACCACCGTGCTGTGAGGAGACAGTGTTAACCACTACACCACCGTGCTGTGAGGAGACAGTGTTAACCACTACACCACCGTGCTGTGAGGCGACAGTGTTAACCACTAACACCACCGTGCTGTGAGGAGACAGTGTTAACCACTACACCACCGTGCCACTAGGAGGAGACAGTGTTAACCACTAACACCACCGTGCTGTGAGGAGACGGTGTTAACCACTACACCACTGTGCTGTGAGGTGACAGTGTTAACCACTACACCACCGTGCTGTGAGGAGACAGTGTTAACCACTACACCACCGTGCTGTGAGGAGACAGTGTTAACCACTACACCATCGTGCCACTAGGTGGAGACAGTGTTAACCACTACACCACCGTGCTGTGAGGAGACTGTGTTAACCACTACACCACCGTGCTGTGAGGAGACAGTGTTAACCACTACACCACCGTGCCACTAGGTGGAGACGGTGTTAACCACTACACCACCGTGCCACTAGGAGGAGACAGTGTTAACCACTACACCACCGTGCTGTGAGGAGACGGTGTTAACCACTACACCACCGTGCTGTGAGGAGACAGTGTTAACCACTAACACCACCGTGCCACTAGGAGGAGACGGTGTTAACCACTACACCACCGTGCCACTAGGAGGAGACAGTGTTAACCACTAACACCACCGTGCCACTAGGTGGAGACAGTATTAACCACTACACCACCGTGCTGTGAGGAGACAGTGTTAACCACTACACCACCGTGCTGTGAGGCGACAGTGTTAACCACTAACACCACCGTGCTGTGAGGAGACAGTGTTAACCACTACACCACCGTGCCACTAGGAGGAGACAGTGTTAACCACTAACACCACCGTGCTGTGAGGAGACAGTGTTAACCACTACACCACTGTGCTGTGAGGTGACAGTGTTAACCACTACACCACCGTGCTGTGAGGAGACAGTGTTAACCACTACACCACCGTGCTGTGAGGAGACAGTGTTAACCACTACACCACCGTGCTGTGAGGAGACAGTGTTAACCACTACACCACCGTGCCACTAGGTGGAGACAGTGTTAACCACTACACCACCGTGCTGTGAGGAGACTGTGTTAACCACTACACCACCGTGCTGTGAGGAGACAGTGTTAACCACTACACCACCGTGCCACTAGGTGGAGACGGTGTTAACCACTACACCACCGTGCCACTAGGAGGAGACAGTGTTAACCACTACACCACCGTGCTGTGAGGAGACGGTGTTAACCACTACACCACCGTGCTGTTAGGAGACAGTGTTAACCACTAACACCACCGTGCCACTAGGAGGAGACGGTGTTAACCACTACACCACCGTGCCACTAGGAGGAGACAGTGTTAACCACTAACACCACCGTGCCACTAGGTGGAGACAGTGTTAACCACTACACCACCGTGCTGTGAGGAGACAGTGTTAACCACTACACCACCGTGCTGTGAGGAGACAGTGTTAACCACTAACACCACCGTGCTGTGAGGAGACAGTGTTAACCACTGCACCAACGTGCCACTAGGAGGAGACGGTGTTAACCACTAACACCACCGTGCCACTAGGAGGAGACAGTGTTAACCACTAACACCACCGTGCCACTAGGAGGAGACAGTGTTAACCACTAACACCACCGTGCCACTAGGAGGAGACGGTGTTAACCACTACACCACCGTGCCACTAGGAGGAGACAGTGTTAACCACTACACCACCGTGCCACTAGGAGGAGACAGTGTTAACCACTACACCACTGTGCTGTGAGGAGACAGTGTTAACCACTACACCACCGTGCCACTAGGAGGAGACGGTGTTAACCACTACACCACCGTGCCACTAGGAGGAGACAGTGTTAACCACTACACCACCGTGCTGTGAGGAGACAGTGTTAACCACTACACCACCATGCTGTGAGGAGACAGTGTTAACCACTACACCACCGTGCCACTAGGAGGATACGGTGTTAACCACTAACACCACTGTGCCACTAGGTGGAGACGGTGTTAACCACTACACCACCGTGCTGTGAGGAGACAGTGTTAACCACTACACCACCGTGCCACTAGGAGGAGACAGTGTTAACCACTACACCACCGTGCTGTGAGGAGACCGTGTTAACCACTACACCACCGTGCCACTAGGAGGAGACCGTGTTAACCACTAACACCACTGTGCCACTAGGAGGAGACAGTGTTAACCACTACACCACCGTGCTGTGAGGAGACAGTGTTAACCACTACACCACCGTGCTGTGAGGCGACAGTGTTAACCACTAACACCACCGTGCTGTGAGGAGACAGTGTTAACCACTACACCACCGTGCCACTAGGAGGAGACAGTGTTAACCACTAACACCACCGTGCTGTGAGGAGACAGTGTTAACCACTACACCACTGTGCTGTGAGGTGACAGTGTTAACCACTACACCACCGTGCTGTGAGGAGACAGTGTTAACCACTACACCACCGTGCCACTAGGAGGAGACAGTGTTAACCACTAACACCACCGTGCTGTGAGGAGACAGTGTTAACCACTACACCACCGTGCCACTAGGAGGAGACAGTGTTAACCACTACACCACCGTGCCACTAGGAGGAGACAGTGTTAACCACTACACCACCGTGCCACTAGGAGGAGACGGTGTTAACCACTAACACCACCGTGCTGTGAGGAGACAGTGTTAACCACTACACCACCGTGCCACTAGGAGGAGACAGTGTTAACCACTAACACCACCGTGCTGTGAGGAGACAGTGTTAACCACTACACCACCGTGCCACTAGGAGGAGACAGTGTTAACCACTAACACCACCGTGCTGTGAGGAGACAGTGTTAACCACTACACCACCGTGCTGTGAGGGAGATGCTTCCAGCTGCAGCCGTTCAGACCAGCGCTTACAAGCCCCGCACATACAAGCCCCGCACATAGCAACCCCTCGCTTCCATTGGCTGATTTTGGTGACGTGATTTTGGGTCACGTTGCACGTTGCACTGCGGGATTGATTGATTGATTGATTGAAAACTTTATTAACAGATTGCCGTATGATTTGGGTCACGTTGCACTGCGGGATTGATTGATTGATTGATTGATTGATTCATTGATTGATTGATTGATTGATTGAAAACTTTATTAACAGATTGATTGATTGATTGAAAACTTTATTAACAGATTGCAGAATGCAGTACAGCTCAATACACACAATTGTTAAGGGGATGCAGACCATGCAGTACTGTTACATTTGTGACATACAGTAAATATATACAAGGGGGAGGGAACTGTACATTTATGATGAATTGAAAATGGGGGACCCTGATGTAAACAAGACGGAAGTCTTTCTCTGGTCTGCATCCCCTTAACAATTGTGTGTATTGAGCTGTACTGCAGATATATTTCAATTGCCTTACTTATTTACATAAGTATTATAGGCCTACAGCAGTATTGTACAGACAGTCTGTGTGAAGTCTGTGTGGTTATCCAGCTGCACAAAGGCAGAGCAAGAGGCTCTACAGAGGGTGGTGAAGGCGGCAGGCAGGATTGTCGGGACTCCTCTATCAAACATCACCTCCGTCTTCACCTCCCGCTGCCTCCACCGCTCCAAGTGTATCATCAAGGACCAGTCTCACCCAGCACATCACCTCTTTCAGGTCCTTCCCTCAGGGAGGAAATACCGGTCCATACATGCCAAGAGTTAAATATTTAAGAACAGCTTTTTCCCCCAAGCAGTCAGACTGTTAAACGCTCATTGACTGTCCCCTCACGTGCACCATGCACTTACCTGGACTTGATAATCACTGTTACCACTCATCATGCACTTTATTTAAAATATTCTGTTATGTACAGTGTTATATGTGTTTCATGTATGTATATATTGTACTACGGTCTGTGGGAGCTCCCCTGAAATTTCACTCACGGTCATATAAGAGTTTTAATGTACCATGTACAGACATTGGATTTTCTACCCATAATTTGATTTAAAACATTCCATAGATTTTTACCATCATTTCTCACATCATATAACCATGGTTTAAAATATTCCCTTTTTCTCACCTTATTTAACTTTGTGACTTGATTACGTAAGGAACGGTACTTTTGTCTGTCATCTGCAGAACTGGAACACACTGATGCTTTTTTGGCTACAGTATGTCTCTCTCATTCATTAAAATTCATTAAAAGTTACTATCTATCCATGGGGCTGATTTGTTTCTGACATAAATAAGTCCAGTGCAACCTCTGGGTCATCCTCACAACATACCTCCTCCCAGTTTATACCCAACATTTCATTAATAAAACCTTCTACATTAAAACTCTTATATGACCGTGAGTGAAATTTCAGGGGAGCTCCCACAGACCGTAGTACAATATATACATACATGAAACACATATAACACTGTACATAACAGAATATTTTAAATAAAGTGCATGATGAGTGGTAACAGTGATTATCAAGTCCAGGTAAGTGCATGGTGCACGTGAGGGGACAGTCAATGAGCGTTTAACAGTCTGACTGCTTGGGGGAAAAAGCTGTTCTTAAATATTTAACTCTTGGCATGTATGGACCGGTATCTCCTCCCTGAGGGAAGGAGCTGAAAGAGGTGATGTGCTGGGTGAGACTGGTCCTTGATGATACACTTGGAGCGGTGGAGGCAGCGGGAGGTGAAGACGGAGGTGATGTTTGATAGAGGAGTCCCGACAATCCTGCCTGCCGCCTTCACCACCCTCTGTAGAGCCTCTTGCTCTGCCTTTGTGCAGCTGGATAACCACACAGACTTCACACAGACTGTCTGTACAATACTGCTGTAGGCCTATAATACTTATGTAAATAAGTAAGGCAATTGAAATATATCTGCAGTACAGCTCAATACACACAATTGTTAAGGGGATGCAGACCAGAGAAAGACTTCCGTCTTGTTTACATCAGGGTCCCCCATTTTCAATTCATCATAAATGTACAGTTCCCTCCCCCTTGTATATATTTACTGTATGTCACAAATGTAACAGTACTGCATGGTCTGCATCCCCTTAACAATTGTGTGTATTGAGCTGTACTGCATTCTGCAATCTGTTAATAAAGTTTTCAATCAATCAATCAATCAATCAATAAATCAATCAATCAATCAATCAATCAATCGGTCACTGTACCCATTCTGCAATCTGTTAATAAAGTTTTCAATCAATCAATCAATCAATCAATCAATCGGTCAGGTCACGTGTACCCATTCTACAATCTGTTAATAAAGTTTTCAATCAATCAATCAGGGCCTGTGGTCACGTGTACCCATTCGGCAATCTGTTAATAAAGTTTTCAATCAATCAATCAATCTGTTAATAAAGTTTTCAATCAATCAATCAATGAATCAATGAATCAATCAATCAATCAATCAATCCCGCAGTGCAACGTGACCCAAATCATACGGCAATCTGTTAATAAAGTTTTCAATCAATCAATCAATCCCGCAGTGCAACGTGCAACGTGACCCAAAATCACGTGACCAAAATCAGCCAATGGAAGCGAGGGGTTGCTATGTGCGGGGCTTGTATGTGCGGGGCTTGTAAGCGCTGGTCTGAACGGCTGCAGCTGGATACTATTGCTGTGAGGAGACAGTGTTAACCACTAACACCACCGTGCCACTAGGAGGAGACAGTGTTAACCACTAACACCACCGTGCTGTGAGGAGACAGTGTTAACCACTACACCACCGTGCCACTAGGAGGAGACGGTGTTAACCACTACACCACCGTGCCACTAGGAGGAGACAGTGTTAACCACTACACCACCGTGCTGTGCGGAGACAGTGTTAACCACTACACCACCATGCTGTGAGGAGACAGTGTTAACCACTACACCACCGTGCCACTAGGAGGAGACGGTGTTAACCACTAACACCACCGTGCCACTAGGTGGAGACGGTGTTAACCACTACACCACCGTGCTGTGAGGAGACAGTGTTAACCACTACACCACCGTGCCACTAGGAGGAGATAGTGTTAACCACTACACCACCGTGCTGTGAGGAGACAGTGTTAACCACTACACCACCGTGCCACTAGGAGGAGACCGTGTTAACCACTAACACCACCGTGCCACTAGGAGGAGACAGTGTTAACCACTACACCACCGTGCTGTGAGGAGACAGTGTTAACCACTACACCACCGTGCTGTGAGGCGACAGTGTTAACCACTAACACCACCGTGCTGTGAGGAGACAGTGTTAACCACTACACCACCGTGCCACTAGGAGGAGACAGTGTTAACCACTAACACCACCGTGCTGTGAGGAGACAGTGTTAACCACTACACCACTGTGCTGTGAGGTGACAGTGTTAACCACTACACCACCGTGCTGTGAGGAGACAGTGTTAACCACTACACCACCGTGCTGTGAGGAGACAGTGTTAACCACTACACCACCGTGCTGTGAGGAGACAGTGTTAACCACTACACCACCGTGCCACTAGGTGGAGACAGTGTTAACCACTACACCACCGTGCTGTGAGGAGACTGTGTTAACCACTACACCACCGTGCTGTGAGGAGACAGTGTTAACCACTACACCACCGTGCCACTAGGTGGAGACGGTGTTAACCACTACACCACCGTGCCACTAGGAGGAGACAGTGTTAACCACTACACCACCGTGCTGTGAGGAGACGGTGTTAACCACTACACCACCGTGCTGTTAGGAGACAGTGTTAACCACTAACACCACCGTGCCACTAGGAGGAGACGGTGTTAACCACTACACCACCGTGCCACTAGGAGGAGACAGTGTTAACCACTAACACCACCGTGCCACTAGGTGGAGACAGTGTTAACCACTACACCACCGTGCTGTGAGGAGACAGTGTTAACCACTACACCACCGTGCTGTGAGGAGACAGTGTTAACCACTAACACCACCGTGCTGTGAGGAGACAGTGTTAACCACTGCACCAACGTGCCACTAGGAGGAGACGGTGTTAACCACTAACACCACCGTGCCACTAGGAGGAGACAGTGTTAACCACTAACACCACCGTGCCACTAGGAGGAGACAGTGTTAACCACTAACACCACCGTGCCACTAGGAGGAGACGGTGTTAACCACTACACCACCGTGCCACTAGGAGGAGACAGTGTTAACCACTACACCACCGTGCCACTAGGAGGAGACAGTGTTAACCACTACACCACTGTGCTGTGAGGAGACAGTGTTAACCACTACACCACCGTGCCACTAGGAGGAGACGGTGTTAACCACTACACCACCGTGCCACTAGGAGGAGACAGTGTTAACCACTACACCACCGTGCTGTGAGGAGACAGTGTTAACCACTACACCACCATGCTGTGAGGAGACAGTGTTAACCACTACACCACCGTGCCACTAGGAGGATACGGTGTTAACCACTAACACCACTGTGCCACTAGGTGGAGACGGTGTTAACCACTACACCACCGTGCTGTGAGGAGACAGTGTTAACCACTACACCACCGTGCCACTAGGAGGAGACAGTGTTAACCACTACACCACCGTGCTGTGAGGAGACCGTGTTAACCACTACACCACCGTGCCACTAGGAGGAGACCGTGTTAACCACTAACACCACTGTGCCACTAGGAGGAGACAGTGTTAACCACTACACCACCGTGCTGTGAGGAGACAGTGTTAACCACTACACCACCGTGCTGTGAGGCGACAGTGTTAACCACTAACACCACCGTGCTGTGAGGAGACAGTGTTAACCACTACACCACCGTGCCACTAGGAGGAGACAGTGTTAACCACTAACACCACCGTGCTGTGAGGAGACAGTGTTAACCACTACACCACTGTGCTGTGAGGTGACAGTGTTAACCACTACACCACCGTGCTGTGAGGAGACAGTGTTAACCACTACACCACCGTGCCACTAGGAGGAGACAGTGTTAACCACTAACACCACCGTGCTGTGAGGAGACAGTGTTAACCACTACACCACCGTGCCACTAGGAGGAGACAGTGTTAACCACTACACCACCGTGCCACTAGGAGGAGACAGTGTTAACCACTACACCACCGTGCCACTAGGAGGAGACGGTGTTAACCACTACACCACCGTGCCACTAGGAGGAGACGGTGTTAACCACTACACCACCGTGCTGTGAGGAGACAGTGTTAACCACTACACCACCGTGCTGTGAGGAGACAGTGTTAACCACTACACCACCGTGCTGTGAGGAGACAGTGTTAACCACTACACCACCGTGCTGTGAGGAGACAGTGTTAACCACTACACCGCTGTGAGGAGACAGTGTTAACCACTACACCACCATGCTGTGAGGAGACAGTGTTAACCACTACACCACCGTGCTGTGAGGAGACAGTGTTAACCACTACACCACCGTGCTGTGAGGAGACAGTGTTAACCACTACACCATCGTGCTGTGAGGAGACGGTGTTAACCACTACACCACCGTGCTGTGAGGAGACAGTGTTAACCACTACACCACTGTGCTGTGAGGAGACAGTGTTAACCACTACACCACCGTGCTGTGAGGAGACAGTGTTAACCACTACACCACCGTGCTGTGAGGAGACAGTGTTAACCACTACACCACCGTGCTGTGAGGAGACAGTGTTAACCACTACACCACCGTGCCACTAGGTGGAGACAGTGTTAACCACTACACCACCGTGCTGTGAGGAGACTGTGTTAACCACTACACCACCGTGCTGTGAGGAGACAGTGTTAACCACTACACCACCGTGCTGTGAGGAGACAGTGTTAACCACTACACCACCGTGCCACTAGGTGGAGACGGTGTTAACCACTACACCACCGTGCCACTAGGAGGAGACAGTGTTAACCACTACACCACCGTGCTGTGAGGAGACAGTGTTAACCACTACACCACCGTGCTGTGAGGAGACAGTGTTAACCACTAACACCACCGTGCCACTAGGAGGAGACGGTGTTAACCACTACACCACCGTGCCACTAGGAGGAGACAGTGTTAACCACTAACACCACCGTGCCACTAGGTGGAGACAGTGTTAACCACTACACCACCGTGCTGTGAGGAGACAGTGTTAACCACTACACCACCGTGCTGTGAGGAGACAGTGTTAACCACTAACACCACCGTGCTGTGAGGAGACAGTGTTAACCACTGCACCAACGTGCCACTAGGAGGAGACAGTGTTAACCACTAACACCACCGTGCCACTAGGAGGAGACAGTGTTAACCACTAACACCACCGTGCCACTAGGAGGAGACAGTGTTAACCACTAACACCACCGTGCCACTAGGAGGAGACAGTGGTAACCACTACACCACCGTGCCACTAGGAGGAGACAGTGTTAACCACTACACCACCGTGCCACTAGGAGGAGACAGTGTTAACCACTACACCACTGTGCTGTGAGGAGACAGTGTTAACCACTACACCACCGTGCCACTAGGAGGAGACGGTGTTAACCACTACACCACCGTGCCACTAGGAGGAGACAGTGTTAACCACTACACCACCGTGCTGTGAGGAGACAGTGTTAACCACTACACCACCATGCTGTGAGGAGACAGTGTTAACCACTACACCACCGTGCCACTAGGAGGAGATGGTGTTAACCACTAACACCACCGTGCCACTAGGTGGAGACGGTGTTAACCACTACACCACCGTGCTGTGAGGAGACAGTGTTAACCACTACACCACCGTGCCACTAGGAGGAGACAGTGTTAACCACTACACCACCGTGCTGTGAGGAGACAGTGTTAACCACTACACCACCGTGCCACTAGGAGGAGACCGTGTTAACCACTAACACCACCGTGCCACTAGGAGGAGACAGTGTTAACCACTACACCACCGTGCTGTGAGGAGACAGTGTTAACCACTACACCACCGTGCTGTGAGGCGACAGTGTTAACCACTAACACCACCGTGCTGTGAGGAGACAGTGTTAACCACTACACCACCGTGCCACTAGGAGGAGACAGTGTTAACCACTAACACCACCGTGCTGTGAGGAGACAGTGTTAACCACTACACCACTGTGCTGTGAGGTGACAGTGTTAACCACTACACCACCGTGCTGTGAGGAGACAGTGTTAACCACTACACCACCGTGCCACTAGGAGGAGACAGTGTTAACCACTAACACCACCGTGCTGTGAGGAGACAGTGTTAACCACTACACCACCGTGCCACTAGGAGGAGACAGTGTTAACCACTACACCACCGTGCCACTAGGAGGAGACAGTGTTAACCACTACACCACCGTGCCACTAGGAGGAGACGGTGTTAACCACTAACACCACCGTGCTGTGAGGAGACAGTGTTAACCACTACACCACCGTGCCACTAGGAGGAGACAGTGTTAACCACTAACACCACCGTGCTGTGAGGAGACAGTGTTAACCACTACACCACCGTGCCACTAGGAGGAGACAGTGTTAACCACTAACACCACCGTGCTGTGAGGAGACAGTGTTAACCACTACACCACCGTGCTGTGAGGGAGATGCTTCCAGCTGCAGCCGTTCAGACCAGCGCTTACAAGCCCCGCACATACAAGCCCCGCACATAGCAACCCCTCGCTTCCATTGGCTGATTTTGGTGACGTGATTTTGGGTCACGTTGCACGTTGCACTGCGGGATTGATTGATTGATTGATTGAAAACTTTATTAACAGATTGCCGTATGATTTGGGTCACGTTGCACTGCGGGATTGATTGATTGATTGATTGATTGATTCATTGATTGATTGATTGATTGATTGAAAACTTTATTAACAGATTGATTGATTGATTGAAAACTTTATTAACAGATTGCAGAATGCAGTACAGCTCAATACACACAATTGTTAAGGGGATGCAGACCATGCAGTACTGTTACATTTGTGACATACAGTAAATATATACAAGGGGGAGGGAACTGTACATTTATGATGAATTGAAAATGGGGGACCCTGATGTAAACAAGACGGAAGTCTTTCTCTGGTCTGCATCCCCTTAACAATTGTGTGTATTGAGCTGTACTGCAGATATATTTCAATTGCCTTACTTATTTACATAAGTATTATAGGCCTACAGCAGTATTGTACAGACAGTCTGTGTGAAGTCTGTGTGGTTATCCAGCTGCACAAAGGCAGAGCAAGAGGCTCTACAGAGGGTGGTGAAGGCGGCAGGCAGGATTGTCGGGACTCCTCTATCAAACATCACCTCCGTCTTCACCTCCCGCTGCCTCCACCGCTCCAAGTGTATCATCAAGGACCAGTCTCACCCAGCACATCACCTCTTTCAGGTCCTTCCCTCAGGGAGGAAATACCGGTCCATACATGCCAAGAGTTAAATATTTAAGAACAGCTTTTTCCCCCAAGCAGTCAGACTGTTAAACGCTCATTGACTGTCCCCTCACGTGCACCATGCACTTACCTGGACTTGATAATCACTGTTACCACTCATCATGCACTTTATTTAAAATATTCTGTTATGTACAGTGTTATATGTGTTTCATGTATGTATATATTGTACTACGGTCTGTGGGAGCTCCCCTGAAATTTCACTCACGGTCATATAAGAGTTTTAATGTACCATGTACAGACATTGGATTTTCTACCCATAATTTGATTTAAAACATTCCATAGATTTTTACCATCATTTCTCACATCATATAACCATGGTTTAAAATATTCCCTTTTTCTCACCTTATTTAACTTTGTGACTTGATTACGTAAGGAACGGTACTTTTGTCTGTCATCTGCAGAACTGGAACACACTGATGCTTTTTTGGCTACAGTATGTCTCTCTCATTCATTAAAATTCATTAAAAGTTACTATCTATCCATGGGGCTGATTTGTTTCTGACATAAATAAGTCCAGTGCAACCTCTGGGTCATCCTCACAACATACCTCCTCCCAGTTTATACCCAACATTTCATTAATAAAACCTTCTACATTAAAACTCTTATATGACCGTGAGTGAAATTTCAGGGGAGCTCCCACAGACCGTAGTACAATATATACATACATGAAACACATATAACACTGTACATAACAGAATATTTTAAATAAAGTGCATGATGAGTGGTAACAGTGATTATCAAGTCCAGGTAAGTGCATGGTGCACGTGAGGGGACAGTCAATGAGCGTTTAACAGTCTGACTGCTTGGGGGAAAAAGCTGTTCTTAAATATTTAACTCTTGGCATGTATGGACCGGTATCTCCTCCCTGAGGGAAGGAGCTGAAAGAGGTGATGTGCTGGGTGAGACTGGTCCTTGATGATACACTTGGAGCGGTGGAGGCAGCGGGAGGTGAAGACGGAGGTGATGTTTGATAGAGGAGTCCCGACAATCCTGCCTGCCGCCTTCACCACCCTCTGTAGAGCCTCTTGCTCTGCCTTTGTGCAGCTGGATAACCACACAGACTTCACACAGACTGTCTGTACAATACTGCTGTAGGCCTATAATACTTATGTAAATAAGTAAGGCAATTGAAATATATCTGCAGTACAGCTCAATACACACAATTGTTAAGGGGATGCAGACCAGAGAAAGACTTCCGTCTTGTTTACATCAGGGTCCCCCATTTTCAATTCATCATAAATGTACAGTTCCCTCCCCCTTGTATATATTTACTGTATGTCACAAATGTAACAGTACTGCATGGTCTGCATCCCCTTAACAATTGTGTGTATTGAGCTGTACTGCATTCTGCAATCTGTTAATAAAGTTTTCAATCAATCAATCAATCAATAAATCAATCAATCAATCAATCAATCAATCGGTCACTGTACCCATTCTGCAATCTGTTAATAAAGTTTTCAATCAATCAATCAATCAATCAATCAATCGGTCAGGTCACGTGTACCCATTCTACAATCTGTTAATAAAGTTTTCAATCAATCAATCAGGGCCTGTGGTCACGTGTACCCATTCGGCAATCTGTTAATAAAGTTTTCAATCAATCAATCAATCTGTTAATAAAGTTTTCAATCAATCAATCAATGAATCAATGAATCAATCAATCAATCAATCAATCCCGCAGTGCAACGTGACCCAAATCATACGGCAATCTGTTAATAAAGTTTTCAATCAATCAATCAATCCCGCAGTGCAACGTGCAACGTGACCCAAAATCACGTGACCAAAATCAGCCAATGGAAGCGAGGGGTTGCTATGTGCGGGGCTTGTATGTGCGGGGCTTGTAAGCGCTGGTCTGAACGGCTGCAGCTGGATACTATTGCTGTGAGGAGACAGTGTTAACCACTAACACCACCGTGCCACTAGGAGGAGACAGTGTTAACCACTAACACCACCGTGCTGTGAGGAGACAGTGTTAACCACTACACCACCGTGCCACTAGGAGGAGACGGTGTTAACCACTACACCACCGTGCCACTAGGAGGAGACAGTGTTAACCACTACACCACCGTGCTGTGCGGAGACAGTGTTAACCACTACACCACCATGCTGTGAGGAGACAGTGTTAACCACTACACCACCGTGCCACTAGGAGGAGACGGTGTTAACCACTAACACCACCGTGCCACTAGGTGGAGACGGTGTTAACCACTACACCACCGTGCTTTGAGGAGACAGTGTTAACCACTACACCACCGTGCCACTAGGAGGAGATAGTGTTAACCACTACACCACCGTGCTGTGAGGAGACAGTGTTAACCACTACACCACCGTGCCACTAGGAGGAGACCGTGTTAACCACTAACACCACCGTGCCACTAGGAGGAGACAGTGTTAACCACTACACCACCGTGCTGTGAGGAGACAGTGTTAACCACTACACCACCGTGCTGTGAGGCGACAGTGTTAACCACTAACACCACCGTGCTGTGAGGAGACAGTGTTAACCACTACACCACCGTGCCACTAGGAGGAGACAGTGTTAACCACTAACACCACTGTGCTGTGAGGAGACAGTGTTAACCACTACACCACTGTGCTGTGAGGTGACAGTGTTAACCACTACACCACCGTGCTGTGAGGAGACAGTGTTAACCACTACACCACCGTGCCACTAGGAGGAGACAGTGTTAACCACTAACACCACCGTGCTGTGAGGAGACAGTGTTAACCACTACACCACCGTGCCACTAGGAGGAGACAGTGTTAACCACTACACCACCGTGCCACTAGGAGGAGACAGTGTTAACCACTACACCACCGTGCCACTAGGAGGAGACGGTGTTAACCACTAACACCACCGTGCTGTGAGGAGACAGTGTTAACCACTACACCACCGTGCCACTAGGAGGAGACAGTGTTAACCACTAACACCACCGTGCTGTGAGGAGACAGTGTTAACCACTACACCACCGTGCCACTAGGAGGAGACAGTGTTAACCACTAACACCACCGTGCTGTGAGGAGACAGTGTTAACCACTACACCACCGTGCTGTGAGGAGACAGTGTTAACCACTAACACCACCGTGCCACTAGGAGGAGACAGTGTTAACCACTAACACCACCGTGCTGTGAGGAGACAGTGTTACCCACTACACCACCGTGCTGTGAGGAGACAGTGTTAACCACTACACCACCGTGCTGTGAGGAGACAGTGTTAACCACTAACACCACCGTGCCACTAGGAGGAGACAGTGTTAACCACTAACACCACCGTGCTGTGAGGAGACAGTGTTAACCACTACACCACCGTGCCACTAGGAGGAGACAGTGTTAACCACTACACCACAGTGCCACTAGGAGGAGACGGTGTTAACCACTAACACCACCGTGCCACTAGGAGGAGACAGTGTTAACCACTAACACCACCGTGCCACTAGGAGGAGACAGTGTTAACCACTAACACCACCGTGCTGTGAGGAGACAGTGTTAACCACTACACCACCGTGCTGTGAGGAGACAGTGTTAACCACTAACACCACCGTGCCACTAGGAGGAGACGGTGTTAACCACTAACACCACCGTGCCACTAGGAGGAGACAGTGTTAACCACTAACACCACCGTGCCACTAGGAGGAGACAGTGTTAACCACTACACCACCGTGCCACTAGGAGGAGACAGTGTTAACCACTACACCACGTGCCACTAGGGGGAGACAGTGTTAACCACTACACCACCGTGCCACTAGGAGGAGACCGTGTTAACCACTAACACCACCGTGCCACTAGGAGGAGACAGTGTTAACCACTAACACCACCGTGCCACTTATGTGGACATATCCTGCACGGTTGTTGACTCTGGTCTATTTATGTGCTGAGCCACGCCCCTTTTTGAAGTTATTTGGTCAATATCTTCAAAACGCTATTAGATCAACACGCCTCATACAACCTTTAAGTTGTTCCAGTAACTTACACTTAACCTGGACCCACAGTTTGGGAGGAGATGTCAAAAATGTGTTTTTAAAAATATTCTAAATGGAGGAAAATCCAATATGGCCGACTTGATGGGTCCTTGAGGCTCTGTGTATAGTGTGGATCAGAGTTAGGCCTTGGATCCACCTGCCGCATATTTCTGGCTTGGTGAAGAATGAAGAATAATAATAGTAATCCTGCCGGAAAGTGGCTCTGCAATCACCGGTGTAGGTATCCTCCGTGGTGCGCGGTGGTTCACAATTGAACTTGACGTTACTATCCTATTAGCACGCGGCAATAAGTGCTCTATGTAGACACACAATTACCCACTTCACGTGGTCTTTGACTCGTAATGAAGGCTTACTCGTAGATAGCGAACGATACGTTGAACAAACGTAGTAGGATAACACAACTCTATTTGGGGCAATACGAGCCCTACTCTGCCACACGTTGCATAATGGGGAGAGACGTCACTTGGATAACTGGAACTGAACGAGACTGAACGGGACAAGGGGCTTCTACATTTACTTGCGCCATATTTATATGTACGGTGGACAAGTAGTGCCGCTCTGCTTTCGGTAGCCGTATTCCTGCGCGGAGCTGAGGCTAGTAAGGGCATGTCTCGTCGGTAGCTTTCAAGTCGGCTCTAGGGGGTAAGTCACTGGCGCCTGGTGGCACGCCATCCAATAGGAGAATGAAATATTATGGGCTATAGTAACTACTAGGTTAAAGGGACATTCCGTGTATATGTACAAAGAATATACAAGGGATATCAAACGACATACAAATACTATTCAATATATATCAATCAATAAATACATATATTCGGTTTAATCTGACCCTTTGTAACAGCCGCCCCCTAATTAGTCCCACCTAATTAGCTAAGCAGAGACAGATTAACCGCACTGTCCACTACTCAATGTCCGTTGTGAGGGTAGGCAGGTCACAAAGTCAGGGGTCATGGTCGTCATTAAGCGAGTCGGGGAGCCTTGGCGACTCTATCAGCCTCGCCACGGGTCGGTTGTAGGTCCGCCCTTGGCCGAGCACTTCTGCCACTCTGACCTTCCCGTCGGCACCAGTGGTCACTTTGCTTAAGCGGCCGGCCGGCCACGCAGCTCGGGGTAGTGACTGGTCTATGGTCATGACGACTGGACGGGATGAAGGGGGGCTTAGGAGGAAGCGGGCCTGAGACTGCTTTGATCTGTGCTTGGCTGTGCTTTCTCCTCCTCCGTCTGTTTCTCTTGTTTGCTCTGTACCCCATCTGAGGAGGGGCCGGTCCCGGCCGCCCCGTCAAGGAGTCGCTTGGGGTGCTGGGTTCGATGTCAGCTACGTCTGGAGCGCAGCTGAGGGGGGTGGGGTTCCGAACTCCCTCTGGTACCCACGGTTCTCTCACGGGCCTCTCGCTTAATGTCAATAGCCTCTGCTGTACGGGGGAGAGGCCGGTGTCGCTCGCCTCTGTGTGTAGGCAGCGTGTAGACGTGGGTTGACTGTCAAGTCCGTAGAGGGGGCCCTGGAGCGTCCATCCCAGTCGGGTCTGAACCGCGACTGGGCATCCTTTGGGTCCGACGTGGGCCGCCTCAATTGGGAGAATGAGGTCCGCGTGGTCGGAGCCGATGAGCAGGGTCGGTGTGGCGCCATCGATAAGCGGTATAGGTAATTGACGTAGGTGCACATACTTAGCCATCAGCTGTGGGATGGGGTAGGTGTACTGAGACAGGCCTATGTCGTGGCTGGTGAAGACGTTAGTTATACTATACTGCTTCTCGGGCTGGTCCACCGCTGCTATCTTGAAGGAGACCTTTTCACCCGTTATGGTCTTCTGGTCCCTTCTGATGGTGCGTATGGTCATTGTATCTTTGACACCTCGCAGGCCCAACTGGGCTGCTGCGGAAGCGAGGAGGAGAGTCTTTTCAGACCCATCGTCCAGGACGGCGTAAGTGTCCAGGACCTTGTCCTCGTAGCTCAGGAGCACTCTGACCACTTTGAGGAGCACCGGTGGTGCTCGCACCGTGGCTCCCAGTGTCTGCCGTAGCAGTCGGGACACCAGGGAGCGGTCTGGTGGAACTTTGGTGCTGGTGCCACCGCCTCGGCATGGTACATTACCGCGACGGGCCCACTCTGTTGTCCTGGCTGACGCCTGTTGATGTCATGCAGGACCTCCAGGTGGGTGCCACCGCACCTGCTGCACTTCTTCTTCAAGCGGCACTCAGCTGCCAGGTGGCTGTGCGCGCAGCGGAAGCAGCGGCGGTGGTCCTTGACCCACTGACTCACATCATCCGTGGTCAGCTTCTTGAAATCTTCGCACTGATACAGCCGATGTTCTCCCTCACTGTACTGGCACTCAATCTTCCACTGGTCCTCTTTCGTCGAGGGGGTGTTGTGGTTCTTGTGTGGTACTGATTCGGCTTGGTGCATCATGGTCACCAACCGGCGGTTATCCGTTTGTCCCCGAGGTCCGAGTCTTGGGCTTGGTCCACTCCATACGAACGTGTCGAGTAGTAGGCTACTGACCTCCCTGGCGAGGAACTCAGATAGGTCTAGGAGGGATGCCTCTGGACCGTTGGGGTCGCGGTAGTCTCTCTGCCGCCTGAAGCGCTCTTGTCGGGCGGGAGGGAGCTTCTCTAATATCCTCTCTACGTTGGAGTTAGCGTACAGTTCGTAGATACCCTTTTCCTTTTGGGACCCCAGCATCCCTACCAGGGACTGTACCTTGATAGACAGGTCATCTAATGCTCGGTTGTCTCTGGCTGGGGGGAGACGGTCAATGTCTCTTATCTCCTGTATCACATAGTCCCATACGCGTCCATAACGTTGGTCTAGTGCTGCTAGAGCCGCTGTGTATGGGGTAGTAGAGTTGGCATAGGCCAGCGCTATATTGTGCGCTCGGGGCACCTTGAGGTGCTTCAATAGGGTAGAATACTTGTGGCGTTCATCAGCTACATCAACCATCATGGTCTCTAAGCACATCCGTAGTTCCATGTACTGTGCTCGGTTCTCACGCTTGAAGTCGATCGCGTTCGGTGGAGGCTGCCAGGGTGGCGATGAGTGCTTGCGCCAGCATCTTGTCCGCCGCACTGGGGGAAGACGCCGTTCGGGGCGATCGGCTCCCGGCAGTACTTGTTGGAGATCCGTTCTCCTGTTGCGTACCGAGGAGATCCATCTCCTGGGTGCGCGTCTCTTCTTGTGGTGGGTCGGGTTCCATCCCGGGAGGGCTTTCTTTATCCTGGAGCGCTCCGGGGACTACCTCGTCGGCGTTGTCGGGGGATAAAGTCGTGTCAGTTCCCTCCTGGTCCCCACCGTGAGCTTGGTCAGTTACATTAGAACCCACTAGGGCCTCTGTGGTCGGGGTAGCCTGGTTGGTAGGGTCGGACATAATTTTACTATCCGCTTTAGTTATTTTATCCGTATCTAATTTCCCTTTAAAGCTAGGTATTGGACTGACAGCGTATGCCTCTAGATAGGGAGGTGGCTGCCGTCTGCGCTGCGGGCGATCTAGCTTAGGAGAACCGTTTGTGGAGTGTTCGTCATCGGCCATGTCAATATTAATATTATATTAATATTACGCTAATTATTATCCGGGGCTCGAAGGACCAATTGTAACTGAGGGGTACAATTCCCTGACTGTATTAATCAAGTATTGGTATCATTAAACCACTACCGTGTTATGTACATTACTGACCATACTGTACACAAGTATATTAGATGAGAACACTTCACAATGAAACGGTTTCCACACAAATACTCGTTTAGAATATTTATTACATCAAAGGAATATTAGATTACATTACTTAGATCAATTCGGATGCGCTTATAAGGCAAAGAATGTGCGTAGGCAAGTCAATACTGAATATTAGGAATTATCTAGGGAATAATGGTAGGGGAGTTACTACCGGTTGTAAGCCAGCAGGGGGAGGCAATGCTCTATACAAAGTCAATGGTTCCACAGGGCTTCAGCAAGGCACCTGGAGACGGTATATTACTCCCTGCTCCACGGGGAAAGGCAGCCGCTGTAATTCCCGTATGCAGCAGCACAGGTGGAAGCCGTGGAGTCTCTGCTCCAACAGAGACGGGCTCGAGTGATGTCCTCACGGGCATGTGTAGATCCCACAGCAGTGGGTGTAGACGGTTCTCTGCTCCAGCAGCTTGGTGAAGAATGAAGAATAATAATAGTAATCCTGCCGGAAAGTGGCTCTGCAATCACCGGTGTAGGTATCCTCCGTGGTGCGCGGTGGTTCACAATTGAACTTGACGTTACTATCCTATTAGCACGCGGCAATAAGTGCTCTATGTAGACACACAATTACCCACTTCACGTGGTCTTTGACTCGTAATGAAGGCTTACTCGTAGATAGCGAACGATACGTTGAACAAACGTAGTAGGATAACACAACTCTATTTGGGGCAATACGAGCCCTACTCTGCCACACGTTGCATAATGGGGAGAGACGTCACTTGGATAACTGGAACTGAACGAGACTGAACGGGACAAGGGGCTTCTACATTTACTTGCGCCATATTTATATGTACGGTGGACAAGTAGTGCCGCTCTGCTTTCGGTAGCCGTATTCCTGCGCGGAGCTGAGGCTAGTAAGGGCATGTCTCGTCGGTAGCTTTCAAGTCTGCTCTAGGGGGTAAGTCACTGGCGCCTGGTGGCACGCCATCCAATAGGAGAATGAAATATTATGGGCTATAGTAACTACTAGGTTAAAGGGACATTCCGTGTATATGTACAAAGAATATACAAGGGATATCAAACGACATACAAATACTATTCAATATATATCAATCAATAAATACATATATTCGGTTTAATCTGACCCTTTGTAACAATTGTGTTCATTGTAGCCTCACAGGTGCTTTCCACTCATTGTCTTGCAGGCCTTGGTTTATTACACCTTCGGAGCGCTGGGCGGAAACCTGGTCGCTCACATGATTCTGGTGAGTCTGATGGAGCAGCCTGGGATCGGGGCGCCGTGGGGCGGTGATGATGACACAAGTACCTCACATTGACATAATGAGCACATTGTGTTTCCTGCCCTCAGGGCTACAGGTACTGGGGCGGTGTGGGAGTGCCTCAGAGCTGTGAGTCGGCGCTGACACACTATCGGCTCGTGGCCAATCAGGGTGAGACTTCGCCCATTGTTATTGCATTCTCGTACGTCATGATCAAACATTCTCATACATCAAGATCAAACATCGTTCTCATACATCAAGATCAAACATCGTTCTCATACATCAAGATCAAACATCGTTCTCATACATCAAGATCAAACATCGTTCTCATACATCAAGATCAAACATCGTTCTCGTACGTCAAGATCAAACATCATTCTCATACATCAAGATCAAACATCGTTCTCATACATCAAGATCAAACATCGTTCTTGTACGTCAAGATCAAACATCATTCTCATACATCAAGATCAAACATCGTTCTCATACATCAAGATCAAACATCGTTCTCGTACGTCAAGATCAAACATCATTCTCATACATCATGATCAAACATCATTCTCATACATCATGATCAAACATCATTCTCGTACATCATAATCAAACATCATTCTCATACATCATAATCAAACATCGTTCTCATACATCATAATCAAACATCATTCTCGTACATCAAGATCAAACATCAAGTTCAAGTTTCTTTAATAGTTGTCATACAGAAGTACAGAATACTTTCATACAAAATGCTTCTTACTGTTACGCTCCAGAGACTGTGCTAGACAAGATAAGTATCAAATAACATAGTATAGCATGTAAATTAGAAGTAGAAAATGAGGTCACAGTGTTCAGTATAGACATATGTACAATGTTCGATGCAGAATAGACGTAACTAAGTTACCATATAATATACAATACTATGCAGTGTACTAATATACAATACTATATAGTGCAAAGCAGAAATGGGATGAGGTACAATTTAGGTATAATTTACAGTAAGGTGTACGAGTTGTAGTGCAATCCTTTATCAATAAATATAAAGTGTGGGGAGTGGGTGCTACAGTGTGTTTGTTTAAAGTGAGTGTGTGCTATAAAGTGTGGGGAGTGGGTGCTACAGTGTGTTTGTTTAAAGTGAGTGTGTGCGTGTGGATGTGTGTGCTATGTGCGTTTGATGGTTGTTGTGTAGTGTTCATTGTTCGTTGAGCAGCCTGATGGCCTGGGGATAGAAGCTTCTTCTGAGTCTTTCTGTGCTCGCCTTGAGACTCCGGTATCGCTTGCCTGACCGCAGCAGTTCAAAGAGGCAGTTGTTCGGGTGACTGGAGTCCTTAATGATTCTCTTAGCCTTGCCCCTGCACCGCTTGTTGTAAATGTTCTGGAGGGTGGGGAGCCCCCCTCCAATTGTGCGTTCGGCTGAACGTGTCACTCTTTGTAGTCTGCTTTGGTCTTGTGCAGTGCTATTCCCAAACCAGGAGGTGATGTTGCCAGTCAGGATGCTCTCTATTGTACATGAGTAGAAGTTCTTAAGGATCTTCTGACTGACTTGGAACTTCCTTATCTTGGAACATCATTATCATACATCATAATCAAACATCGTTCTCATACATCATAATCAAACATCATTCTCATACATCATAATCAACATCATTCTCGTACATCATAATCAAACATCATTCTCATACATCATAATCAAACATCATTCTCGTACATCATAATCAAACATCATTCTCATACATTATAATCAAACATCATTATCATACATCATAATCAAACATCATTCTCATACATCATAATAAAACATCATTCTCATACATCATAATCAAACATCATTCTCATACATCATAATAAAACATCATTCTCATACATCATAATCAAACATCATTCTCATACATCATAATCAAACATTCTCGTACATCATAATCAAACATCATTCTCGTACATCATAATCAAACATCATTCTCGTACATCATAATCAAACATCATTCTCGTACATCATAATCAAACATCATTCTCATACATCACGATAAAACCTTCTCATACGTCACGATGAAACCTCACACGTGTCTCTGGCGGGGGGCAGTGCGCTGCAGCACCCTAACCCTCACCCTCACCCTGTGCTCCTCCAGTGGCCAGCGACGTGTCTCTGGCGGGGGGCAGTGCGGTGCAGCGCGTGAGGCTGCTGGACGAGGTGGAGAACCCCGGCTCCACCAGTGGGATGCTGGAGGAGGATCTGATCCAGTACTACCAGTTCCTGGCCGAGAAGGGAGACGTCCAGGCTCAGGTAAAGAGGCGGGGCTCCAGGCTCAGGTAAAGAGGTGGGGCTCCAGGCTCAGGTAAAGAGGTGGGGCTCCAGGCTCAGGTAAAGAGGTGGGGCTCCAGGCTCAGGTAAAGAGGCGGGGCTCCAGGCTCAGGTAAAGAGGCGGGGCTCCAGGCTCAGGTAAAGAGGCGGGGCTTCAGGCTCACGTAAAGATGCGGGGCTCCAGGCTCAGGTAAAGAGGCGGGGCTCCAGGCTCAGGTAAAGAGGCGGGGCTTCAGGCTCAGGTAAAGAGGCGGGGCTCCAGGCTCAGGTAAAGAGGCGGGGCTTCAGGCTCAGGTAAAGATGCTGGGCTTCAGGCTCAGGTAAAGAGGCGGGGCTCCAGGCTCAGGTAAAGAGGCGGGGCTTCAGGCTCACGTAAAGATGCGGGGCTCCAGGCTCAGGTAAAGAGGCGGGGCTCCAGGCTCAGGTAAAGAGGTGGGGCTCCAGGCTCAGGTAAAGAGGCGGGGCTCCAGGCTCAGGTAAAGAGGTGGGGCTCCAGGCTCAGGTAAAGAGGCGGGGCTCCAGGCTCAGGTAAAGAGGTGGGGCTCCAGGCTCAGGTAAAGAGGCGGGGCTCCAGGCTCAGGTAAAGAGGTGGGGCTCCAGGCTCAGGTAAAGAGGTGGGGCTTTAGGCTCAGGTAAAGAGGCGGGGCTTCAGGCTCACGTAAAGATGCGGGGCTCCAGGCTCAGGTAAAGAGGCGGGGCTTCAGGCTCACGTAAAGATGCGGGGCTCCAGGCTCAGGTAAAGAGGCAGGGCTCCAGGCTCACGTAAAGATTCGGGGCTCCAGGCTCAGGTAAAGAGGCGGGGCTCCAGGCTCAGGTAAAGAGGCGGGGCTCCAGGCTCAGGTAAAGAGGCGGGGCTCCAGGCTCAGGTAAAGAGGCGGGGCTTCAGGCTCAGGTAAAGATGCTGGGCTTCAGGCTCAGGTAAAGAGGCGGGGCTCCAGGCTCAGGTAAAGAGGCGGGGCTTCAGGCTCACGTAAAGATGCGGGGCTCCAGGCTCAGGTAAAGAGGCGGGGCTCCAGGCTCAGGTAAAGAGGTGGGGCTCTAGGCTCAGGTAAAGAGGCGGGGCTCCAGGCTCAGGTAAAGAGGTGGGGCTCCAGGCTCAGGTAAAGAGGTGGGGCTCCAGGCTCAGGTAAAGAGGCGGGGCTTTAGGCTCAGGTAAAGAGGCGGGGCTTCAGGCTCACGTAAAGATGCAGGGCTCCAGGCTCAGGTAAAGAGGTGGGGCTCCAGGCTCAGGTAAAGAGGCGGGGCTCCAGGCTCAGGTAAAGAGGCGGGGCTCCAGGCTCAGGTAAAGAGGTGGGGCTCCAGGCTCACGTAAAGAGGTGGGGCTCCAGGCTCAGGTAAAGAGGCGGGGCTCCAGGCTCAGGTAAAGAGGCGGGGCTCCAGGCTCACGTAAAGATTCGGGGCTCCAGGCTCACGTAAAGATTCGGGGCTCCAGGCTCAGGTAAAGATTCGGGGCTCCAGGCTCAGGTAAAGAGGCGGGGCTCCAGGCTCAGGTAAAGAGGCGGGGCTTCAGGCTCAGGTAAAGAGGTGGGGCTCCAGGCTCAGGTAAATAAAGAATGGATTCATGTCATCTCATCTAATAGTGTCTCTAGATAAATAATAAAGAACTGGATTCATGTCATATAATCTAATAGTGTCTCTAGATAAATAATAAAGAACTGGATTCATGTCATCTCATTTAATAGTGTCTCTAGATCAGTGGTTGGGGTCGCGGGTAGGTGACAGCGCATTGGCAAGTAAAGAAATTAAAATAATAATAAATAAATAAAGTTATTATTATTATAATTTTGTTTGTTCTGGCAACATATTCTGGCTAAATATGCCTTGTTTTATAATTGTGTAAGGGATAATGTATAGCTACGAAGTCATTGTTGCAAAATAATTTACCGACAGAGTTCTAAACGTAGTGAAGGTCAATTATTTTGCGACAATGACCGAGTATAGCTATACATTATCCCGCTTATTACATGGCTAACTTACTAACAATATACCTAATTAATTTTACACCATCGACAAGACGAGATCAAATGCAGACGCAGTTCTGTGGCTCTGTCAGCCCAAATAAAGTGATTATTATCGCCGGCAGCCGGCAGGTGTGTGGACTGATTGCACTGATGCAGTGTGTGTCAGTGGGCTTGATTGCTACAGCTGCGAACAGCGGTCATTATTGCTCGGCAGAGGTCCGTTATCGAGTAATAACGGACCTCTGACGAGCGCTATTGACCAATCACAATCAAGCATTTCGGCGAATGTTAAAACGCCATGTAATAAGTATTGATAACATAGTGCTGTAATAACATCTTCTAATAAATATGCATGATCAAGCTACAGGATATAGAAAATTATATTGACCCAGACAATAATCTATTCTTCAACATCCACGACAACTGCTGCTACTATACAGAAGATCAGTACAACCGGACAATTAAGACAGTTAACAAACTATCAATAATTCACTTCAATTCAAGAAGTCTGTACGCAAACTTTAACAGCATTAAGGAATATTTAAACCAGTTTACACAACCATTTAACATAATTTCCATTTCAGAAACTTGGATGAACGAGGAAAAGGGAATGGATTTTGAAATGGTCGGATATGAACTCAACTACATGAACAGAAAAAATAAGAGTGGAGGAGGAGTGGCTGTGTATGTGGATAATAACTTGAATTATAAGATTGTAGAAAGAATGACAAATGTGATTGATAATTTATTAGAATGTATAACAATAGAAATATGTGTAGAAAAAAAGAAGAATATAATTGTGAGCTGTATATATACAGCACCAGGTTCAAATATTGAAGTTTTCAAGGACTGGATGGAAGAAATGTATATAAACAATTCAAAAGGCTATTTTCATCTGTGGGGATTTTAACATTGATATTTTAAATCCAAACGAACCTAAAACGACTGAAGAATTAATCAACACATTGTATAGTTTGAGCCTTTATCCAAAAATCACAAGACCCAGCCGAATCACAGCCCATTGTGCCACTCTGTTAGACAAAAAATTACGAATATTATAGAAAACAATACAGTGAGTGGATTACTAATAATGACATCAGCGACCATTTACCAGTTTTTACAGTTTATGACAACAACTACACAGAAAACAAGCAGGACAATAAACTACAATTTAAACGAGTGAGGACAGAAGAATCAATGAACGCTTTCAAAAATGATTTGCTACTACAAAATTGGGAGAGAGTATATAAACGTTCTTATCTTTATTTAACTTATTATATCATAAACATTGTCCAATAAAAGAATATAGCCGTAAACAACATAAACACTTGGACAGCCCATGGATCACAAGGGGATTACAGAATGCATGTAAAAAGAAAAATACACTATATAGAGCATTTATAAAACATAACTAAAGTGGCAGAAAATAAATATAAGAAATATAAAAATAAGTTAACTAATATTATGAGAAGATGTAAGAAGGATCATTATAGTAGAATATTAGATAACAACAAATATAATATTAAAGGTGTTTGGAATATTAAATGGTATTATCAGGAATCGATCAAGACAAATAAGCTATCCTCAGTATTTTATGGAAAATGATCAAACTATTAGCAATATGGATGATGTGGTTAATAACTTTAATAATTTGTTTGTAAATATTGGACCAGAATTGGCGGGGAAAATCCCAGATCCAGTGACTCCTGAAGACATAAAAGACAATTATATTGAAAGAAATCCTAGTTCAATGTTTCTGGGAGTGGTAGATTAAAATGAAATTAAAGAAACTACTAATAAATATAAAAATGACATCTACAGACAGTAATGAAATAGATATGAAAATAGTAAAAAATGTCATTAGTGGGTATTGAAGATATAATGCTTGTTTGCAAAGTTTGCTGGAGCCACTTCATCCAGAAGGGCACACCCCGGTCAGAGAGCGGACGCAGACACAGAGAACAGTCCTTTCGTATTTATTAAGGATTCTGTTGTTGAGCGATATGCTTCCATCCAGGTCGTAGGGCTGGATGGAGCGATCAAAGATTGAGTGAGTGGTGTTCTGCAACAGATAAGCAGAACACACAATAATTAACAGAGGTACATGCTTATTAATCATAACCTGAACACACAGCAAAATATGCTATCTAGCATATTAGCATTGGCTGCATGGACCAAACATAATGCGCACAACTGAAAGGATGCTATCTAGCATGTTAGCATCGGCCGCATGGACCAAACATAATGCACACAACTGAAAGGATGCTATCTAGCATATTAGCATTGGCTGCATGGACCAAACATAATGCACACAACTGAAAGGATGCTATCTAGCATATTAGCATTGGCTGCATGGACCAAACATAATGCACACAACTGAAAAAGATGCTATCTAGCATATTAGCATTGGCCGCATGGACCAAACATAATGCACACAACTGAAAAGATGCTATCTAGCATATTAGCATCGGCCGCATGGACCAACATAACAAGTAAATGGCAGAATGCAATGGCATCCAGAACACACAACTGAAGAGATGCTATAGCATTATTGGCATTAGCATAGCTCAATTAGCAGCATGAATTAACACAACGTAGCAAACCAAATCATAGTCACACATGCATGTCACAGCATCTCAACACATAAGGCAGGCTACATATGACATGTATCTATCATTACCATAGGCACTATATTTGTAGGCTATTGGTGACTTACTTAGTTCATGAACGCACTCTTACTGGGAAAGCAGACAGCAATGGAACACATGGGGGCAAGATGGCCGCTGTATTTAAACCCATTAGGACCCCTGGGCTGTCCAGAGAGATGCCAGACTATAAATAATAGGACCCCTGGGCCATCAAAGAAGTGCCTGACTGGAAATGACAATACACAGCATAACAAATCATGGGGAATTTACAACAGCCGCCCCAAGAATAGCATAGCTATTATGTAAACAGTCAAATTCCCTAAGTGGCTACCGAGGTCTCTGATTGTCGCCATCATTTGCCACAGTCGGGTCGGGAGCGTAGGACACTTGTGGCAGGGAGGCATCCCGCCGCCCCATCAGCAACCTGTTCGGTGTCACATAATGGTGGCTTAAGGGGCCGCAACCGGGCAGGAGGTAAGTCTGCCACCATTGGAGCCACCGGCTCCCACCTCCACTTCCTACATCCTGTGCAGGTCCTCTGATGATGCTTGATGGCCCGTCTTCCCCACAGGACCCAGTACTGGTGCCTGATCTCTGCGAAGACCCTATCGGGCCCTGGGTGGAGTAGGCGGGCATCTACATCCTTGATGAGTTTCGTCACTGCATGGCCAGGATCGAGAACTATGGGGTGGATGTCAGTAGAACAGGAGGTGTCCAGGTGACAAGAGCGTCCACCAATTTGGAGAAGACCCATTGTATGATCCATCTCTGGTGAGAGCGTACTGAGCTTACTACTGGGCAGTACTGGGTTTCCAGCTCTGAGACACTTAAATCCCTCTGGGAAGCAGTCCGCCTGGCTGGTCTTCAGCAGGAAGACTTCGGTGTCATGCAGGTTAGGTTGAGGTAAGGAGGAGTCGGCCGCCGCCCCGTGATGGGTGAACCATGACTCGTCAGACTCATTTACCGCTTCTTCACCCAGCTTGGCAACACATCCTCCATCGAGCTTTTTGATCTCTGCTCCAGTGATTTGAGCCTTAGCTGAATCTCCTACCAGTCTTTGCTCTGTGTTACGGGGCATTGGCATGACTGCTTTGGCAGTGGCTTTCAGTGGTGGCGCGTCCTTTGCGCGGAGCAGAGGCGTGGCGTATCGGAGTGTGTCACCAACCTTCACCCTCTCAGTGCGTGCTTCCAGGATGCCCACAGTCTCGTGGTCCAGACGGGCCCTTACTGCTAGCTTTCCACTTCTAAATGGAAGCACATCAAGCTGCCAGAGATGTTCAACGTGTTGATAGAGGTCGTCCGGTGCAGACTTGAGAGAGGTAAAGTAGCATGAAGTAGCCTGTGACGCAAGACCATCTGGGCCTTGGAGTGCCCAGCCGAGCGCTGTGTGGACTGCTGCGGGTCCACCTTTGGGGCCGAATCTGATGGGTTCTTGGGATGTGATCAGATGGGTGCAGTCTGCACCAATTAGCAGTAGTGGATGCACTTGACTGAAGTCCTGCAATGGGAGCCCCCTCAGGTGGCGATAGCGTTCCTGAAGCGCAGTCACAGGGTAAGACTGCTCGGACAGGGCTAATCGACCTGCTGTGAAGGCGCCCTTCACCAGGTGCTGTTCAGAAGGATGAGTCAGGGAGGCCACATGGAAATCTACAGACTTGCCAGTGAGGCGAGCCACGTCCTGGCGAATCGTCCGCAGTGCAAGGGACTCCACTTCGCCTTTAAGGTCCAGGTGTCGAGCTGCAGCAGGCAGTATTATTGTGCGTTCAGCTCCATCGTCTAGGATCGCATAAGTGTGCAGTGACTTGCTCCCGTTAGTAATGACGATTGGTACCACCTTAAGGTACACCTTCCCTCCTTGTTTGGAGTTGGAGAGCGAGGCACCATCCTTTGGTGTGATGAGGTAGGCACGGGGACCCGGCTTGGCGATGGCGTGGAGAACTCTGAGGTGGACCTCCTGGCACTCACTGCATGGTTTCCTCAAGGTGCAGGCATCTTGCTCATGGCTGGTACGACCGCAATTACGACAACGTTTGCCATTTGCTATCCACTTCTCAACCTTTCCCGGCGAGCATTGGACAATGTCTGGACACTGCGATAGGTAGTGCTCGGCACTCCTACAGAAGAGACACATCCTCTTGAACTTCTGCTTCTTGGCTTCTGATTGAGATGTCTCAGCAGGCTGGTGGCTGTCTTGTTTAGGCTTGGCGGAGCCATAATAAACAGAGAAAGGCTGGTTGCAAGGTCTGGGTGGGGGAACTTGCTTGTCTCTGTTAGAGAACTGTGTCCCTTCCATCCGATGGCGCTGTGCCATTCTCTCTGACAGTCTTTGAGCTTCAGCCTTTACCCTGAGCCAGTCGGCGAGGTCTCGAAGGTCGTACGGGTTTAGGCTGGTCGTGTCGAGGCGACCTCGAGCCTGTAGGTGCTCCACAAAGCCATCTCTCACTTGCGTAGGGAGTTTACACAGGAGCCGGTCCACATGGCCGGTCGACCTGACTTCCATCCCGTTAGGTCCTTCCAGTGATGTGAGCATTCCCACTAGCAAGTCGACGCTAAGGGCGAAGCTCTGGAAGGCTTTGGTATCTCCTGCTTTGAGATCAGGAGCGTTCAGTAGTGCGGCAATCTCGCTTTGTGCAAGCTGATATGGCTGTCCGTATTGCCGCTGCAAGGCCTGCATGGCGGCGGTGTAGGGTTGCGCATAATGCCTGCAGGACTGGGCTATCAGCTTAGCCTCATCTAGAACCAGCTGCTCCATAAGTACACGGTACTTGTAGTGCTCAGAAAGTTCAGTGTGGGCATCGAGTAGGTGGTCCAGCGCCATCTTAAGGTCCGTGAACTCTCTCTCGCTGTCATGGACCAGGTTAGGCAGTTTAGGTACAGGGACTGGCTGCCTGGGAGGCTGGAGAGCGTATGGATCCTGTAGTGCTGTGTACTGGGCCTGACGGACATACTGGACCGGTGGAACTGCTACATGATAATAGGGTGCTGGACCGGGTGTTGGATGCACAAGCTGATAGGCTGGCTGAGTCGATGCAGCAGGCTGAGGCTGATACACTGGTTGTGGATGGTGGCTCAGTTGGTGCAGCAATGGTTGATACATATGCTGAGCAGGGATGGCTTGTGGAGGCTGACATGCTGGTTGTTGATGGCTCTGCTGGTACGGCAGTGCTTGATGCAATTGCTGAGCAGTGTTGATTGGTGGAGGCAGATATGATGATCGTTGATGGTGGCTCAGCTGGTGCGGCAGCGCTTGATACGCTTGCTGAGCAGGGAATACTGGTGGAGGCTGATATGCCCTCGCTGCTGCGACAGCGGTTGTGAATGGTGAAGGCGGCGCTGTCCAGGAGGGTAGTTGATAGGTAGACTGCTGAGGTGCACCTGCTGTATGTTGGCCCACTGGCTGGAGAGCAGCTGCAGTGGGTAACCATCGTGCAGGGTAGAGTGCTGTTGCAGTCTGAGGTTGATAATTAGGCTGTGCAGGCGTAGCTGTAGTATATTGATGCACTTGATATGCAGATCTCATTGGCGTAAGCTCATACCGGGTCTGTGCGGCCGCTGGTGTGCTGCCATGCCTGCTCCTCACCATTGATGATAGAGCTGATAGAGTTGTGCTCTTCCTGATGGCTTGTCGTACAGAACTTGTAAGTCGCTTTGGATAAAAGCGTCAGCTAAATGACTAAATGTAAATGTAATGTAAATGTGATGACACAGGCTGGTTTGACCGGTAGGTAGGCTGGTAACTTGGTACCGTTGGCATTTGCTGGCCCACGTGACCCACTGCTTGCATCACCTGGAAGTCAGACTGTGGCATGACCAGACTCATCGCGGTGGGGGCTGGGGGCCTCGGAGCAGCCCCGAACAGCGGTGCGGAGGTTACTGTCGGCGGTAGAGACTGAGTCGACATGTAGGCTTGCTGCCTTTGGCCCGGTGTACAGGTTGTGGCTTGAGACTGTAACGTTGCAGTTGTTGGGCACAGCAGCGGTATTAGTGGCAGCGAGCTCGACCATGGTGAGCGGTTGGGTGGGACGCTCAGACTATGATGTGACAATGGTGGTGGAAGGCGTAGGGGCACGGTAGAGCAAGGTCCTCTTGCGTCAGAGGTGCCACCTGTTAGGCTCCGACTGTGGTGGCTCTGCTCTGATGGGGATGGCGATGTGAGCCCCACACACACTTCCCGCTGGTCAGGCCGGGTGTTAGCATACGGTGATAGGTCCCAGTGTCGCGTCTGATCGACTGCTCCCGGCAATGAGAGGCAGGGAGGGGGCCCGAGCGCAGTGTGGAGCTGGTCACCTGTAGCTGCAAACTCGGTCTGCAGGCTGAGTGACCGCAGCTGCTGTGCGGTGGCACCTTCGCTGTCATCTGGTAGAGACGGTGCAGTATTAGGCATGAGGGACTGTGGTAAACTAACCAGATAGCCTTGCAGGTGTGCTGGAAGCTGTCGCAGCCTTCCTCCTCGTCTTCCATTTTCGTCTGCTGCTGTTCTCTGTGTGTCCATGGCGCCGTCGTGGGTGAAGTTCTCAGGCTCGAAGGACCAATATTGAAGATATAATGCTTGTTTGCAAAGTTTGCTGGAGCCACTTCATCCAGAAGGGCACACCCCGGTCAGAGAGCGGACGCAGACACAGAGAACAGTCCTTTCGTATTTATTAAGGATTCTGTTGTTGAGCGATATGCTTCCATCCAGGTCGTAGGGCTGGATGGAGCGATCAAAGATTGAGTGAGTGGTGTTCTGCAACAGATAAGCAGAACACACAATAATTAACAGAGGTACATGCTTATTAATCATAACCTGAACACACAGCAAAATATGCTATCTAGCATATTAGCATTGGCTGCATGGACCAAACATAATGCGCACAACTGAAAGGATGCTATCTAGCATGTTAGCATCGGCCGCATGGACCAAACATAATGCACACAACTGAAAGGATGCTATCTAGCATATTAGCATTGGCTGCATGGACCAAACATAATGCACACAACTGAAAGGATGCTATCTAGCATATTAGCATTGGCTGCATGGACCAAACATAATGCACACAACTGAAAAAGATGCTATCTAGCATATTAGCATTGGCCGCATGGACCAAACATAATGCACACAACTGAAAAGATGCTATCTAGCATATTAGCATCGGCCGCATGGACCAACATAACAAGTAAATGGCAGAATGCAATGGCATCCAGAACACACAACTGAAGAGATGCTATAGCATTATTGGCATTAGCATAGCTCAATTAGCAGCATGAATTAACACAACGTAGCAAACCAAATCATAGTCACACATGCATGTCACAGCATCTCAACACATAAGGCAGGCTACATATGACATGTATCTATCATTACCATAGGCACTATATTTGTAGGCTATTGGTGACTTACTTAGTTCATGAACGCACTCTTACTGGGAAAGCAGACAGCAATGGAACACATGGGGGCAAGATGGCCGCTGTATTTAAACCCATTAGGACCCCTGGGCTGTCCAGAGAGATGCCAGACTATAAATAATAGGACCCCTGGGCCATCAAAGAAGTGCCTGACTGGAAATGACAATACACAGCATAACAAATCATGGGGAATTTACAACAGTGGGATTTCAAAACCACTCACGCACATCTGCAATTTATCATTCAAAACTGAACAGATCTGAAAAGTATATTCTCATTTCCTGATCAGCGAGCACACACACACAGGCACACATATGGGACACGTTGATATATCTGTGAAAAAAGCTCAGAAGACTGGTAAAATAGATTCCTTACCTCAGATCAGATGTTATCCAAAAAGATTATTCCAATTCCTGATTGCCATTCCAAATATCGATTGCGTTTATTGATTCAGCGTTGGGTGCTGGAAATACATAATCCACGCTGTTCTGAGGGCCGGCGATCAACTTGGGTCTCTTCAGTTAGCTTGACGGAAAAGTAAAATGAGGAAACTGGCCCCCCCCCCTTCATCAGTCTAAACTAATGGGGTGCAGTTACACAGGGAGAGACGATAGGGGGCGGTATCTTCCCAATTGAGCTCAGAGAGACTGCAACACTAGCGTGAGGCTCGATTGATGAAATATGAATTCAAATCGCCAATAAAAAAAAATACGGCAAACAAACGCTATATAGCGTTGCCGGCACTCAACTGGCGGCATGAACTAACGACAAAACGCGTAGCTGGAACTCAAAGTGTTAATAGAACTAATTGAAAAAATCACAAATTCTATAGATAGAAAAAATACATGTAGCTGGAGTATTCATTTATCTAAAAAAAAAAGCATTTGATACTATTAATCATGACATATTAATCAGGAAATTGGAACGATATGGGATCAGGGGGATAGTATTGGACTGGGTGAGTGAGAAGCTATCTAAATAAAAGACAACAATTTGTGAAAATGAGAGATTATAAATCTGAATGTTTGGACATTGCTTGTGGTGTCCCCCAGGGGTCAGTGTTGGGTCCAAAACTGTTCATCTTGTACATTAACGAGATATGTAAAGTATCCAATATATTTAAATGTATTTTATTTGTGGATGACACTAATCTTTTTTTTTCTGGTGAGAATATCCAGCAGCTTTTAGAGGTCATCACATCTGAAATGAAGAAATAAAAAAAAATTGTTTGATAGAAACAAATTATCATTGAATTTGAGCAAAACTAAAATTATGTTATTTGGAAACTGTAGATTAAATACTCAAGTACAAGTTAAAATAAATGATGTGATTATTGAAAGAGTTTATGAAAATAAATTCCTAGGTGTAATAATAGACTATAAAATCTGCTGGAAACCTCACATAAAACATGTCCAATCTAAACTGTCAAGAAGCATTTCAGTCATGAGTAAAGTAAAGCTCATTCTGGATAGAAAATCACTCTACATTCTCTACTGTTCACTAGTTTTACCATATTTAAATTACTGTGCTGAAGTCTGAGGAAACACTTATAATTCTACACTGCAACCACTTTTTATACTCCAAAAAGGGCCATAAGGATAGTTCACATTGCAGGTTCTTGTGATCACACAAACATATTATTTTTAAAGTCAAAAACATTAAAGTTAAATGATCTTGTGGAATTTAAAACGGCACAATTAATGTATAAAGCAAAAGGTCATGTACTTCCAGGAAACATTCAAGAACTGTTCTTTGCTAGGGAGGGGGGTTATAATCTGAGGGGAGAACTCAATTTAAAAGTTCTAAATGTACGCACTACCATGAGAAGACACTGCATCTCGATATGTGGAGTGAAACTGTGGAACAGTCTGAATGTGGTGCTAAAGCAATGTCCAAATATGAGACAATTCAAACTGATTTATACGGAAATTATGTTCACGAGGTACAGGGATGAGGAAGGGACTTGATATTCACGGGTGTTTACATTTTTATTTGATTTCTTTCATGTTTTACATATATGTTTTTTTTTTTTTTTTTTGCATATATATATATATGTTTTGAAATGTTTTAAATTAGTACACTCATTTGAGTAGTGGAAAAGGGGTAGGATTAAATAAGTGTATACTTCTTCCTACTCCTTTTCGAACATGTAAATTTAGTTATGTTTTGCTTTTGTTTAGTTATTTATTTAGTTTGAGTTATATGTTTTGATTTTGTTTATTTATTTTGTTTGTATCATTTACATGTTTGAAGTAAAGATTTCAAATAAAATCAAAGCTTTTATTTCCATATTCCTTAACTCCACGTTGAAATTACGCAATACATTAATAAGTGTGGGGTCCCCAAAGAAAATCCTAAATAAACTGGGGTCACGGTATGAAAAAGTTTGAGAAACCCTGCTCTAGATAAATAATAAAGAACTGGATATATGGCAGCCGCTGTCTTCTCCATCAATGGTGCTTCTCGGCGTCGGATGTGAAATGAATGACTTTGATGTGAAGTTTAAAGTGCCGGTTGTTTGGACAGGTGGGACTTGGCCAGCTGCACCTGCACGGAGGCCGGGGCGTGGAACAGAATCACCAGGTAACCGTTTACAAACACCTTCTTATTCACTTTGGAGGTATTTAACCTGGCTGGTCACTTGGGTGTCCTTATAGGCTAGGGTTGCTCAACGGGGGAGTGGGGGTGGGTTACTACCACCAGGGGGCGTTCAGAGAGTGTTGGTACCACCCCCCCAGGGGGCCTTCAGATAGTGTTGGTACCACCCCCCAGGGGGCCTTCAGAGAGTGTTGGTACCCTTCAGAGAGTGTTGGTACCACCCCCCAGGGGGCCTTCAGAGAGTGTTGGTACCCTTCAGAGAGTGTTGGTACCACCCCCCAGGGGGCCTTCAGAGAGTGTTGGTACCCTTCAGAGAGTGTTGGTACCACCCCCCAGGGGGCCTTCAGAGAGTGTTGGTACCCTTCAGAGAGTGTTGGTACCACCCCCCAGGGGGCCTTCAGAGAGTGTTGGTACCCTTCAGAGAGTGTTGGTACCACCCCCCAGGGGGCCTTCAGAGAGTGTTGGTACCCTTCAGAGAGTGTTGGTACCACCCCCCAGGGGGCCTTCAGAGAGTGTTGGTACCCTTCAGAGAGTGTTGGTACCACCCCCCAGGGGGCCTTCAGAGAGTGTTGGTACCCTTCAGAGAGTGTTGGTACCACCCCCCAGGGGGCCTTCAGAGAGTGTTGGTACCCTTCAGAGAGTGTTGGTACCACCCCCCAGGGGGCCTTCAGAGAGTGTTGGTACCCTTCAGAGAGTGTTGGTACCACCCCCCAGGGGGCCTTCAGAGAGTGTTGGTACCCTTCAGAGAGTGTTGGTACCACCCCCCAGGGGGCCTTCAGAGAGTGTTGGTACCCTTCAGAGAGTGTTGGTACCACCCCCCAGGGGGCCTTCAGAGAGTGTTGGTACCCTTCAGAGAGTGTTGGTACCACCCCCCAGGGGGCCTTCAGAGAGTGTTGGTACCCTTCAGAGAGTGTTGGTACCACCCCCCAGGGGGCCTTCAGAGAGTGTTGGTACCCTTCAGATAGTGTTGGTACCACCCCCCAGGGGGCCTTCAGAGAGTGTTGGTACCCTTCAGAGAGTGTTGGTACCCTTCAGAGAGTGTTGGTACCACCCCCCAGGGGGCCTTCAGAGAGTGTTTTGTAATGTTTAATTTATACACACTTCACTTGGTAGTAAAAAGTAAGAAATCTGAATCCCATTGTTGGAAGCCTTCATTTGACACACAACACTGACAGACTTAAAGGAAAACTCCAACATTTTGGGAAATTAGCTTATTTGCCATCTACCCTGGAGTTAGACAAGAAGATACATACCTTTTATCTTCTCTGTGCATGCAGTAGGAGTAGGAAGACGTGCACCGTTAGCCTAGCTTAGCGTCAGTCACTGGAAGTAGGTTCCTCCATTAGCCTAGTTCCCAACGTCTTCCTACTCCTACTGCATGCACAGAGACGAAAAAGGTATGCATCTTCTTGTCTAGGGTAGATGGCAAATTTCCCAAAATGTTGGAGTTTTCCTTTAATTGACCCAACAAACAACCGAATAGAAATATTAATGGCTGAGAATGTCATATATACCCATGATAAACAGAAAATAATCACAAGCATCAACATTGAGAGACTGAAATGTAATTCCCATTGGACGTCAGATAGGGGGGGGCGTTATGGGACCTGGATGTCAGATAGGGGGGGGGGGGGTGCGTTATGCAACCTAGACCTCAGATAGGGCGGGTGGGGGGGTATTGGATATCCATATCATCCTTATAAACTTTCGGTGCTTTAAATGGAAAACTGTAATATGTCTTTACTTTGAAAGTACAGGAAGTAGGTAATTCCCTTCTTTTTTTTTAACCCTCGACGTGTCTCATCTCTCAGAGGGCGTACGATTACTTCAACCAGGCCGCGAATGCGGGGAACACGCACGCTATGGCTTTCCTGGGCAAGGTGAGTGAGAGATGTTGTTTACCACTCTTCCTCTTCTTCACTCTCTGATCGTCTTCCTCTTCTTCTCTGTGTCTCTTGTTCCCAGTTTGTCTGTTTTATTAATTGGTCAAATTGGCTGATTCTGTACTTCTGTATGACAACTATTAAAGAAACTTAAACTTGTTTGTTTGTTATTGGTTAATGTGTCTGGCCCTCGGTTAACTCATTCCCCGCCAACAACGTTATTATACGTTATTGGGTGCCATCCTTTGAACACCAACCACGTACAGTACATATATGTTATTTGATCGTTTTTCCTTTTATTCGATATTTGTATTCATTATTCATCCGGGGACCTCGGTGTTACCATAGGGAATGAGTCTGAGACAGCCAAAGTGCAATACCGGCCGCATCCAGCTAGGCGGCGGTATCGAGCACCCTTTGAAACCTTGTATCTTGGCCTGTGCAACGGTCACATGTCACCGGGCTCACTTTCTTTGTCGGGCGAATGGAGCGGTTATAACGGTCGGAGTGAGAAGCGTCAAAGGCTCCCGATGCACGATGTGTGGTGGATTATGTTGGCGACACGATGGACACCAATACTGGGACTTGCGATCAGATAATTGGAATATTCTTTTTGGGGTACATCCTAGTGAAGGTAAGGGCTATATGATATCAATCCTGCGTTGATCCAACCATGTCTTCACCTCGATCCGAACG